>NC_086452.1:75978766-76283766 GCF_028390025.1 Pseudophryne corroboree
CTCCCCAAAGGGCTAGTGGGGTCCTGTCCTCTATCAGAGCATTCCCTGTGTGTGTGCTGTGTGTCGGTACGTTTGTGTCGACATGTATGAGGAGAAAAATGATGTGGAGACGGAGCAGAGTGTCTGTAACAGTGATGTCACCACCTAGGGGGTCGACACCTGAGTGGATGTACTGTTGAAAATTACGTGACAGTGTCAGCTCTGTATAAAAAAAAAAACAGTGGTTGACATGAGACAGCCGGCTACTCAGCTTGTGTATAAAGCGCCCGTTACCTCAGATGGCAGATACAGACGCCGACACGGATACTGACTCCTGTGTCGACGGTGAAGAGACAACCGTGATTTCCAGTAGGGCCACACGTTACATGATTGAGACAATGGAAAATGTTTTATACATTTCTGATAATACGAGTACCACCAAAAAGGGGTATTATGTTCGGTGAGGGAAAAACTACCTGTAGTTTTCCTGAATCTGAGAAATAAAATGAGGTGTGTGATGATGCGTGAGTTTCCCCCCGATAACAATTGATAATTTCTTAAAAAGTATTGGTGTATACCCTTTCCCGCCAGAGGTTAGGGTGCGTTGGGAAACGCCCCCTAGGGGGGATAAGGCGCTCACACGCTTGTAAGAACAAGGGCTCTACCCTCTCATGAGATGGCCGCCCTTAAGGATCCTGCTGATAGAAAGCAGGAGGGTATCCAAAAATGTATTCACACACATACTGGTGTTATACTGCGACCAGCAATCGCCTCAGCCTGGAGGTGCAGTGCTGGGTTGGCATGGTCGGATTCCCTGACTGGAAATATTGATATCCTAGATAAGGATAGTATATTATTGCCTATAGAGCATTTAAAAGATGCATTTCTATATATGCATGATGCACAGCGGAATATTTGCCGACTGGCATCAAGTATAAGTGCGTTGTCCAATTCTACCAGTAAAATGGTCAGGTGATGCGGATTCCAAACGGCATTTGGAAGTATTGCCTTTGAAAAGGGACATTTGGGGTTGGTCTTTTAGACCTGGTGGCCACGGCAACAACTGGGAAATCCACGTTTGTACCCCAGGTCGCCTCTCAAAATAAGACGCCGTATTATCAGGCGCAGTCATTTGTTGGCAAGCGGACAAAAGGTTCCTCTTTTCTGCTCGTGACAGAGGGAGAGGAAAAAGGCTGAAGAGATTAGCCAGTTCCCAGGAACAGAAACCCTTTCCCGCCTCTGCCAAGCCCTCAGTATGACGCTAGGGCCTTACAAGCTCAGGCACGGTGGGGGCCCGTTCTCAATGAATTTCAGTGCGCAGTGGGCTCACTCGCAAGTAGACCCCTGGATCCTTCAGGTAATATCTCAAGGGTACATATTGGAATTCGAGACGTCTCCCCCTCGCCGTTTCCAAAAGTCGGCTTTACCGACGTCTCCCTCTGACAGGGAGGCAGTTTTGGAAGCCATTCACAAGCTGTATTCCCAGCAGGTGATAATCAAGGTACCCCTCCTGCAACAGGGAACGGGGTATTATTCCACACTATTGTGGTACCGAAGCCAGACGGCTCGGTGAGACCGATTCTAAATCTAAAATCTTTGAACACTTACATACAGAGGTTCAAATTCAAGATTGAGTCACTCAGAGCAGTGATTGCGAACCTGGAAGAAGGGGACTACATGATGTCTCGGGACATCAAGGATGCTTACCTTCATGTCAAATTTACCCTTCTCACCAAGGGTACCTCAGGTTATGGTACAGAACTGTCACTATCAGTTCAGACGCTGCCGTAGGGATGGTCCACGGCACCCCGGGTCTTTACCAAGGTAATGGCCGAAATGATATCCCTTCGAAGGAAGGGAATTTTAGTTATCCCTTACTTGGACGATTCCCTGATAAGGGTAAGATCCAGGGAACAGTTGGAAGTCGGTGTAGCACTATCTCAGGTAGTGTTGCGGCAGCACGATTGGATTCTCAATATTCCAAAATCGCAGCTGGTTCCGACGACTTGTCTTCTGTTTCCTAGGGATGTTCCTGGACACAGTCCAGAAAAAAGGTGTTTCTCCCGGAAGAGAAAGCCAGGGAGTTATCCGAGCTAGTCAGGAACCTCCTAAAACCGAACCAAGTCTCAGTGCATCAATGCACAAGGGTTCTGGGTAAAAATGGTGGCTTCCTACGAAGCAATCCCATTCGTTAGATTCCACGCAAGAACTTTCCAGTGGAACCTACTGGACAAATGGTCCGGGTCGCATTTTCAGATGCATCAGCGGATAACCCTGTCACCAAGGACAAGGGTATCCATCCTGTGGTGGTTGCAGAGTGCTCATCTTCTAGAGGGCCGCAGATTCGGCATTCAGGACTGGGTCCTGGTGACCACGGATGCCAGCCTGCGAGGCTGGGGAGCAGTCACACAGGGAAGGAATATCCAGGGCTTAGGGTCAAGCCTGGATACATCACTTCACATAAATATCCTGAAGCTAAGGGCCATTTACAATGCTCTAAGCTTAGCAAGACCTCTGCTTCAAGGTCAGCCGGTGTTGATCCAGTCGGACAACATCATGGCAGTCACCCACGTAAACAGACAGGGTGGCACAAGAAGCAGGAGGGCAATGGCAGAAGCTGCAGGGATTCTTCGCTGGGCGGAAAATCATGTGATAGCACTGTCAACAGTATTCATTCCGGGAGTGGACAACTGGGAAGCAGACTTCCTCAGCACGACCTCCACCCGGGAGAGTGGGGACTTCACCCAGAAGTCGTCCACATGATTAAAAAACTCGACAGGTATTGCGCCAGGTCAAGAGACCCTCAGGCAATAGTTGTAGACGCTCTGGTAACACCGTGGGTGTACCAGTCAGTGTATGTGTTCCCTCCTCTGCCTCTCATACCCAAGGTACTGAGATTGATAAGATGGAGAGGAGAAAGCACTATATTCGTGGCTCCGGATTGGCCAAGAAGGACTTGGTAACCGGAACTTCAAGAGATGCTCACGGAGGATCCGTGGCCTCTACCTCTAAGAAGGGACCTGCTCCAGCAAGGACCCTGTCTGTTCCAAGACTTACCGCGGCTGCGTTTGACGGCATGCCGGTTGAACACCGGATCCTGAAGGAAAAAAGGCATTCCGGATGAAGTCATCCATATCCTGATCTAAAGCCAGGAAGGATGTAACCGCAAAAACATTATCACCGCAATTGGCGAAAATATGTTGCGTAGTGCGAGGCCAGTAAGGCCCGACGGAGGAAATTCAACTGGGTCGATTCCTACATTTCCTGCAAACAGGAGTGTCTATGGGCCTGAAATTGGGGTCCATTAAGGTTCAGATTTCGGCCCTGTCAATTTTCTTCCAAAAAAGAACTAGCTTCAGTCCTTGAAGTTTAGACGTTTGTAAAAGGGGTACTGCATATACAGCCTCCTTTTGTGCCTCCAGTGGCAATTTGGGATCTCAATGTAGTTTGGGTTCCAAAAGTCACATTGGTTTGAACCACTTAAATCTGTGGAGTTAAAATATCTCACATGGAAAGTGGTCATGCTGTTGGCCCTGGCCTGGGCCAGGCGCGTGTCAGAATTGGCGGCTTTATCCTGTAAAAG
This sequence comes from Pseudophryne corroboree, assembly GCF_028390025.1. Classification (NCBI taxonomy): domain Eukaryota; kingdom Metazoa; phylum Chordata; class Amphibia; order Anura; family Myobatrachidae; genus Pseudophryne; species Pseudophryne corroboree. Next base: position 75,982,329 of record NC_086452.1, read on the forward strand.
CCCTTATCTGATTTTCCATTCGGACAGGGCGGAATTGAGGACTTGTCCTCAGTTTCTCCCTAAGGTGGTTCCAGCGTTTTCACCTGAACCAACCTATTGTGGTGCCTGCGGCTACTAGGGACTTGGAGGAATCCAAGTTGCTGGATGTTGTCAGGGCCCTGAAAATATTTCCAGGACGGCTGGAGTCAGGAAATCTGACTCGCTGTTTATCCTGTATGCACCCAACAAGCTGGGTGCTCCTGCTTCTAAGCAGACGATTGCTCGTTGGATTTGTAGTACAATTCAGCTTGCACATTCTGTGGCAGGCCTGCCACAGCCAAAATCTGTAAAAGCCCATTCCACACGGAAAGTGGGCTCATCTTGGGCGGCTGCCCGAGGGGTCTCGGCTTTACAACTTTGCCGAGCAGCTACTTGGTCAGGGGCAAACACGTTTGCTAAATTCTACAAATTTGATACCCTGGCTGAGGAGGACCTGGAGTTCTCTCATTCGGTGCTGCAGAGTCATCCGCACTCTCCCGCCCGTTTGGGAGCTTTGGTATAATCCCCATGGTCCTTACGGAGTCCCCAGCATCCACTTAGGACGTTAGAGAAAATAAGAATTTACTTACCGATAATTCTATTTCTCATAGTCCGTAGTGGATGCTGGGCGCCCATCCCAAGTGCGGATTGTCTGCAATACTTGTACATAGTTATTGTTACAAAAATCGGGTTATTATTGTTGGGAGCCATCTTTTCAGAGGCTCCTCTGTTATCATACTGTTAACTGGGTTCAGATCACAAGTTATACGGTGTGATTGGTGTGGCTGGTATGAGTCTTACCCGGGATTCAAAATCCTTCCTTATTGTGTACGCTCGTCCGGGCACAGTTCCTAACTGAGGCTTGGAGGAGGGTCATAGGGGGAGGAGCCAGTGCACACCAGTTAGTCCTAAAGCTTTCTTTAGATGTGCCCAGTCTCCTGCGAAGCCGCTATCCCCCCCATGGTCCTTACGGAGTCCCCAGCATCCACTACGGACTATGAGAAATAGAATTATCGGTAAGTAAATTCTTATTTTAAAGCAAAATAGCTAATCATGCAAAGGTGTAGACATTCATTAAATCACTCTTAATTAAATACATCGGCTCTCAAGAAAAATACAAAGCAGATACAAATCTCTAACTAGGATTCAAAATATATTCACAACACTTTAAAATGCTAAAATGTATCTACAGTAATTTATTCAATACAATAAGAATACAATAAAAAATACAATAAAAAACGCTCAAGTTGTAAATAAAAATAGCATAATAATAATAAATAATAAAACAGTATGGGGGAATGTAACCAAAGGGCTCCAAGTGAGAATAATGTTTAGCCAAAGAGTCCATAATTACATCAGTAGAGCTGTTATGTAATTATGCATTATACAAATATGCATTATACAAAATTATGCAGAAAAATAAATAGAAAAAATAAAAAAGAATCAATAGCGCTCACAAAAATATAATTTCTCTAACGTCCTAGTGGATGCTGGGGACTCCGTCAGGACCATGGGGAATAGCGGGCTCCGCAGGAGACAGGGCACATCTAAAAAGCTTTTTAGGTCACATGGTGTGTACTGGCTCCTCCCCCCATGACCCTCCTCCAAGCCTCAGTTAGGTTTTTGTGCCCGTCCGAGAAGGGTGCAAACTGGATGGCTCTCTTAAGGAGCTGTTTAGTAAAGTTTTTTTTAGGTTTCTAATCAGTGATTCCTGCTGGCGACAGGATCACTGCAACGAGGGACTTAGGGGAGAGACTTGCAACTCACCTGCGTGCAGGAGGATTGAAGTTTTAGGCTACTGGACACTGAGCTCCAGAGGGAGTCGGAACACAGGTCAGCCTGGGGTTCGTCCCGGAGCCGCGCCGCCGATCCCCCTTACAGACGCTGAAGAAAGACGGCGGAACGGAGGTCCGGAAACAGGCGGCAGAAGACTTCACAGTCTTCAGAGAGGTAGCGCACAGCACTGCAGCTGTGCGCCATTGTTGCTACACGGCTCACTGACACGGTCACGGAGGGTGCAGGGCGCTGCTGGGGGCGCCCTGGGCAGCAATATAAATACCTATTTGGCAAATAAATACATCACATATAGCCATTAAGGCTATATGTATGTATTTAACCCAGGCCAGTTTTCCTAATAACCGGGAGAAAAGCCCGCCGTGAAAGGGGCGGAGCTTATTCTCCTCAGCACTCAGCGCCATTTTCCTGACCAGCTCCGCTGGTGAGGAAGGCTCCCACTCTCCCCTGCACTACAGAAACAGGGTTAAAGAGAAGGGGGGCATAAATTGGCGATATAATTATATATTAAGAGCCCATATATAGAAACAACACCTTCTAGGGTTGTTATATACATTATGGCGCTTTTGGTGTGTGCTGGCAAACTCTCCCTCTGTCTCCCCAAAGGGCTAGTGGGTCCTGTCCTCTATCAGAGCATTCCCTGTATGTGTGTGCTGTAGGTCGGTACGTGTGTGTCGACATGTATGAGGAAAATGTTGGTGAGGAGACGGAGAAAATTGCCTGTAATGGTGATGTCACTCTCTAGGGAGTCGACACCAGAATGGATGGCTTACTTATGGAATTACGTGATAATGTCAACACGCTGCAAGCCGGTTGACGACATGAGACAGCCGGCGGACAAATTAGTATCGGTCCAGGCGTCTCAGACACCGTCAGGGGCTTGTAAAAACGCCCATTTACCTCAGTCGGTCGACAGACACGGACACTGACCCCAGTGTCGACGGTGAAGAAACAAACGTATTTTTCCTTTAGGGCCACAAGTTACATGTTAAGGGCAATGAAGGAGGTGTTACGTATTTCTGATACCACAAGTACCACAAATAAGGGTATTTTGTAGGGTGGGAATAAACTACTTGTAGTTTTGCCTGAATCAGATAAATTAAATGAAGTGTGTGATGATACGTGGGGTTCCTCCGACAGAAAGTTATGGGCGGTATACCCTTTTTCCCGCCAGTAGTAAGGGCGAGTTGGAAAACACACCTTAGGGTGGACAAGGCGCTCACACGCTTATAAAAAAACATGGCGTTACCGTTTCCAGATACGGCCGCCCTCAAGGAGCCAGCTGATAGGAAGCTGGAAAATATCATAACAGTATATACACACATACTGGTGTTATACTACGACCAGCAATCGCCTCAGCCTGGATGTGCAGCGCTGAGGGGGCTTGGTCGGATTTCCTGACTGAAAATTTTGATACCCTTGACAGGGACAGGATTTTATTGTCTATAGAGCATTTTAAGGATGCATTTCTATATATGTGTGATGCGCAGAGGCATATTTGCATTCTGGCATCAAGAGTAAATGTGATGTACATATCTGCCAGACGAAGACACGACAGTGGTCAGGTGAGGCAGATTCCAGACGGCATATGGAAGTATTGCCGTATAAAGGGGCGGTCCATTGGACCTGGTGGCCATGGCAACAGCTGAAAAATCCACCTTTTGTTACCCCGAGTCACATATTGGCAGAAAAGGACACAGTCTTTTCAGTCTCAGTCCTTTCGTCCCCATACGGGCAGGCGGGCGAAGGCCAGTCATATCTGCCCAGGGGGAGAGGAAAGGGAAGAAGACTGCAGCAAGCAGCTCATTCCCAGGAACAGAAGCTCCTCACGGCTTCTGCCAAGTCCGCAGCATAACGCTGGGGCCGTACAAGCGGACTCAGGTGCGGTAGGGGGTCATCTCAAGAGTTTCAGCAACACTCGCAAGGGAACTCCGGGATCCTACATGTAATATCCCAGGTGTACATTGGAAATTCGAGACGTCTCCCCCTCACACAATTCACAGGCTGTATTCCCAGCAGGTGATAATCAAAGTACCCTTCTTACAACAAGGAAGGGGGTAGTATTCCACACTATATTGTGGTACTGAAGCCAACCGGCTCGGTGAGATCTGAAATATTTGAACACTTACATACAAGCGTTCAAATCAAGATGGAGTCACTCGGAGCAGTGATAGCGAACCAGGAAGAAGGGGACGATATGATGTCACTGGATATCAGGGACGTTTACCTACAGGTCCAAATTTGCCCTTCTCACCAAGGGTACTTCAGGTTCCTGGTACAGAACTGTCACTATCAGTTCAGACGCTGCCGTTTGGATTGTCCACGGCGCCCCGGGTCTTTACCAAGGTAATGGCCGGAATGAGGATTTTTCTTAAAAGAAACATGGACGCTTTCCTGATAAGGGCAAGGTCCAGAGAACAGTTGGAGGTCGGAGTAGCACTATCTTAAGTAGTTCTACGACAGCACGAGTGGATTCTAAATATTCCAAAATCGCAGCTTTTTCCGACGACACGTCTACTGTTCCTAGGGAAGATTCTGGACACAGTCCAGAAAAACGTGTTTCTCCCAGTGGAGAAAACCAGGGAGTTATCCGAGCTAATCGGGATCCTCCTAAAACCAGGAAAAGTGTCAGTGCATCATTGCACAAGAGTCCTGGTAAAAATGGTGGCTTATTACGAAGCAATTCCATTCGGCAGATTTCCCGCAAGAACTCTTCAGTGGGATCTGCTGGACAAATGGTCCGGATCGCATCCTCAGATGCATCAGCGGATAACCCTATATCCAAGGAAAAGGGTGTCTCTCCTGTGGTGATTACAGAGTGCTCATCTTCTAGAGGGCCGCAGATTCGGCATTCAGGATTGGATGCCGGTGACCACGGAGGCCAGCCTGAGAGGCTGGGGAACAGTCACACAGGGAAAAAATTTCCAGGGAAGTGTGATTAAGTCTGGAGAATTCTCTCCGCATAAATAAGCTTAGAGCAAATTTATAATGCTCTAAACTTAGCTAGACCTCTGCTTCAAGGTCAGCCGGTATTGATCCAGTGGGATAACATCACAGCAGTCGCCCACGTAAACAGAAGGGCGGCACAAGAAGCAGGAGGGCAGTGAAAACTGCAAGGATTTTTCGCTAGGCGGAAAATCATGTGATAGCACTGTCAGCAGTGTTCTTTCCGGGAGTGGACGACTGGGAAGCAGACTTCCTCAGCAGGCATGACCTCCACCCGGGAGAGTGGAAACTTCATAGGGAAGTTTTTCAACATGATTGTGGACCGTTGGCAAAGACCAAAGGTGGACATGATGGCGTCCCGCCCGAACAAAAAACGGGACAGGTATTCCGCCAGGTCATGAGACCTTCAGGCGATAGCTGTGGATGTTCTGGTAACACCGTGGGTGTACCAGTCTGTGTATGTGTTCCCTCCTCTGTTTCTCATAACCAGGGTATTGAGAATTATAAGACATAGAGGAGTATGAACTATACTAGTGGCTCCGGATTGGCCAAGAGGGACTTGGTACCCGGAACTTCAAGAAATGCTCACAGAGGACTAAGGGCCTGGGGAGCTAAGAAGGGACTTGATTCAGCAAGTACCATGTCTATTCCAAGACTTACCGCGGCTGCGTTTGACGGCATGGCGGTTGAATGCCGGATCCTGAGGGGAAAAGGCATTCCATAAGAGGTCATACCTACCTTGGTCAAAGCCAGGAAGGAGGTGACCGCACAACGTCATCACCACATGTGGTGAAAATATGTTGCGTGGGTGAGGCCAGGAAGGCTCCACGACGGAAATTCAACTAGGTCGATTTCTACACTTCCTGAAAACAGGAGTGTTTTGGACCTCAAATTGGGGTTCATTAACATTTAAATTTCGGCCCTGTAGATTTTCTTCCAGAAAGAATTGACTTCAGTTCCTGAAGTCCAGATTGTAAAGGATGTATTGCATATACAGCTTTTTTGTGCCCCTAGGGGCACCGTGAGATCTCAACATAGTGTTGGGATTTCTTAAAATCATATTGGTTTGAACCGCTCAAATCTGTGGATTTGAAATATCTCACATGGAAAGTGACCATGCTGTTGACAAATATCTCACATGGGAAGTGACCATGTTGTTAGCCCTGGCCTCGGCCAGGCGATTGTCAGAATGGGCGGCTTTGTCTTACAAAAGCCCATATTAAAATTTTCCATTTGAACAGGACAGAACTGGGACTCGTCTCCAGTTTCTTCATAAAGGGGTGTCAGCGTTTTCACCTGAAACAACCTCTTGTGGTGCCTGCGGCTACTAGGGACTTGGAGGACTCCAAGTTACTAGACGTGGTCAGGGCCCTAAAAAATATATATATATATATATATATAGTTAGGACGGCTGGAGTCAGAAAGTCTGACTTGCTGTTTATACTGTATACACCCAACAAGCTGGGTGCTCATGCTTCTAAGCAGTCTATTGCACGCTGGATTTGTAGTACAATTCAGCTTGCACATTCTGTGGCAGGCCTGCCACAGACGAAATATGTAGATGCCCATTCCACAAGGAAGGTGGGCTCATCCTGGGCGGCTGCCCGAGGAGTCTCGGCATTACAACTTTGCCGAGCAGCTACGTAGTCAGGGGAGAACACGTTTGTAAAATTTTACAAATTTTGATACTCTGGCTAAGGAGGACCTGGAGTTCTCTCATTCGGTGCTGCAGAGTCATCCGCACTCTCCCGCCCGTTTGGGAGCTTTGGTATAATCCCCATGGTCCTGACGGAGTCCCCAGCATCCACTAGGACGTTAGAGAAAATAAGAATTTACTTACCGATAATTCTATTTCTCGTAGTCCGTAGTGGATGCTGGGCGCCCATCCCAAGTGCGGATTGTCTGCAATGCTTGTCCATAGTTATTGTTACAAAAATCGGGTTATTACTATTGTTGTGAGCCATCTTTTCGGAGGCTACTTCGTTTTGTTATCATACTGTTAACTGGGTTCAGATCACAAGTTGTACGGTGTGATTGGTGTGGCTGGTATGAGTCTTACCCGGGATTCAAGATCCTTCCTTATTGTGTACGCTCGTCCGGGCACAGTACCTAACTGAGGCTTGGAGGAGGGTCATGGGGGGAGGAGCCAGTACACACCATGTGACCTAAAAAGCTTTTTAGATGTGCCCTGTCTCCTGCGGAGCCCGCTATTCCCCATGGTCCTGACGGAGTCCCCAGCATCCACTACGGACTACGAGAAATAGAATTATCGGTAAGTAAATTCTTATTTTAAACATTACTCAGGATATTAGAGTTCAAACATAGGATCGAACCCGGGTAGCTTAAATTCACCACAACGGTGGGTTATCCCAGTGTGCCACTGAGGCATAGATAAAAAGATATCGCCATTAAGAGGATATTAAGGGGATATATTCATGTTGAGAGGATCATATAATAACATAGTCCTCCCAGGATTAAACAACAAAACTAACACAAATGTAATGATGATTAGTGTTAAATGTGGGATTATATATGAAAAGATAATGCTTAAACCTCATAAATGTGGAGCATAGCACATACTAAAGAAAAGGGAGGGCAAGAAGGTAGGAAGGGGGGGGGGGGGAGGGGATATAAGAAAGATAGGTTATTGGAATAAGCGCCCTTATTAGTAAAACTTCTTAAGGGTCGAATTCAATGGACTCATTTAACCCGTCGGGAACAAGGGTTCTGAGTTTATGAATCCAATAATTTTCCCTGAGACAAAGTTTTCTATATCTATCTCCCCCCCGCGCAGTAGGCAAGATAGTTTCTATGCCAATTAAATGAATGTCATCAGGATTCTTTTAGTGAAATTCAGAGAAATGTCGGGATACACTGTGAAAAAGGAAGCCCTTTTGTATGTTTCGTCGATGTTCTAAAAATCTGATCCTCAATTTACGAGTAGTTCTTCCCACATAGTGAAGATTACATTTACAGATCAGAATGTATATTACATATGAACTGTTACAGTTAATAAAGGACTTAATTTCAAACAGTGTCTGATTCGAAGAAGTGACATTTTTGGAGTTGTTCTGGATGAAAGAACAAGTGATGCATTTATTAGCACCACATTTGAAGCACCCTTTAGTTCTTGTGAGCCCCTTGTTATCTTGAAGAAATCAAATAATTTACAACATTATTTAGCTCCCAGCCATTTCATAGACAAGAGAGATCTGGTTGCATCTGCCACCCCGATAGAAACCTCCCAGTGGCTCACAAGAACTAAAGGGTGCTTCAAATGTGGTGCTAATAAATGCATCACTTGTTCTTTCATCCAGAACAACTCCAAAAATTTCACTTCTTCGGATCAGACACTGTTTGAAATTAAGTCCTTTATTAACTGTAACAGTTCATATGTAATATACATTCTGATCTGTAAATGTAATCTTCACTATGTGGGAAGAACTACTCGTAAATTGAGGATCAGATTTTTAGAACATCGACGAAACATACAAAAGGGCTTCCTTTTTCACAGTGTATCCCGACATTTCTCTGAATTTCACCAAAAGAATCCTGATGACATTTATTTAATTGGCATAGAAACTATCTTGCCTACTGCGCGGGGGGGAGATAGATATAGAAAACTTTGTCTCAGGGAAAATTATTGGATTCATAAACTCAGAACCCTTGTTCCCGACGGGTTAAATGAGTCCATTGAATTCGACCCTTAAGAAGTTTTACTAATAAGGGCGCTTATTCCAATAACCTACCTTTCTTATATCCCCCCCCCCCCCTCCCCCCCCTTCCTACCTTCTTGCCCTCCCTTTTCTTTAGAATGTGCTATGCTCCACATTTATGAGGTTTAAGCATTATCTTTTCATATATAATCCCACATTTAACACTAATCATCATTAAATTGGTGTTAGTTTTGTTGTTTAATCCTGGGAGGACTATGTTATTATATGATCCTCTCAACATGAATATATCCCCTTAATATCCTCTTAATGGTGATATCTTTTTATCTATGCCTCAGTGGCACACTGGGATAACCCACCGTTGTGGTGAATTTAAGCTACCCGGGTTCGATCCTATGTTTGAACTCTAATATCCTGAGTAATGTTTAAATTATATTTTTGTGAGCGCTTTTGTTTCTTTTTTATTTTTTCTATTTATTTTTCTGCATAATTTTGTATAATGCATATTTGTATAATGCATAATTACATAACAGCTCTACTGATATAATTATGGACTCTTTGGCTAAACATTATTCTCACTTGGAGCCCTTTGGTTACATTCCCCCATACTGTTTTATTATTTATTATTATTATTATGATATTTTTATTTACAACTTGAGCGTTTTTTATTGTATTTTTTATTGTATTATTGTATTGAATAAATTATTGTAGATACATTTTAGTATTTTAAAGTGTTGTGAATATATTTTGAATCCTAGTTAGAGATTTGTATCTGCTTTGTATTTTTCTTGAGAGCCGATGAATTTAATTAAGAGTGATTTAATGAATGTCTACACCTTTGCATGATTAGCTATTTTGCTTTAAATATGGATCTGCACTGAGGCTGGTATACTCCTTTGATAAAGTCACGGGTCACGTGACGAAACGCGTTAGGCCACGCCTCCTCCAGTACACCTTGCCAAGGCATCCGAATTTGAAAGCAACCGCGGGTCTGTTCTCCCCGCCAGCCGCCTTACCTTTACAGAGATCTTAGAACAGCCACGGACTTGGTTTTTCCGCTAGCCGTCTACACGGCTTTCTGCTAGCCGTCCACATCACATACGGCTCTCACTTCACAGTGAACTCACGGTTTCCTCTCCTTTGCGGCATTCGCATCAGTGGGCATTGCAGGATACATCGCCGAGGACGCTCGGCTCTGGACCAGCCCACACAAGGAGAGGTATTTAATCCGTGCCCAATACCGGGTTAATCCGCAATTTGATGGTATGGGACATTCATTCAACTGATTATCCACTGTGTCCTTAGCATTCAGCTCTGCGGCTATTACCACTCATTATTCTAAATATCAGCTGGACTCTGTATTTTATGTGAACCCTCATTTAGAGAACTGACACAGTTGGTGTCTATTGAATCGGATATACTGAGCTAAGGTGCGCTTTCTTAAATATTTTTTAATACTGTATTGTTACAACGAAGTAACTTTTTATCTATGGTTAATAAATCAACTCCATATACATCGGCTCTCTTAATTCATTATTGTTCCCTTTCCCTGATATTTTGCGCAGCTGATTCTTTTGTTCCTATTGTCTCTATTCAAACACCCACCTAGTGTTTTTCAGCTGCGCACCTATCAGGGGAATTTGATTACCAGTCATCTGTCTCTGAGGCGCTGTGAAAGCAGTTTAGTGTTTTTTTCCTCTAAGCAAAACGCCCTGATGGCCAACAGCCAGTGGTCAGGAGACGGGTAGCCCACATGCTGATGGTGTCCGCTGGAAGTTCAGCCTGTTATGTGACTGCTGTTAAGAGCCTTGTTAAGGTATAACCCTTGTACGGGCAGAGGTAAGATGTCCGTTCTTGCTAACTTGCACGGAAGCTGGTGCAGCTCAGGCTTTGCACAGAGACTATACTTTGTAAGCAGAGAATACACTAAGTCGGTGAGGGGAATCACTCCTGCATCTTCTATTGTGCGACAAATTTATTGTTTGACAATGTAAAGAGCCAATAAACTAAGCAGACTCCAGCAGTATGCCACTCACACTAGCGGTACATTCCCCTTGGCATCATAGTCTGTCTACTGTTGGATGAGTCTGAAATTGCCCAAGTATGCAGGTAATGGCTTCTGAACCCCAAATTCCAGAAAATAAGGGGTCATTTATGGCTACCTGTACTACAGATTAGCTAGCCTCAGTGTGTAAAGCTCAGGAAATCACTTAAATTAGTGATTACAATAGTTGTTACAGCATATAGTACTACCTCACTCAGACTGTCAGATCAGCTTACAGCTCTGATATCGTGTAGAGGGCACTAGTATTCAGCAAGTATGGTGAAACACTCAATGCTACATGGCAGGCTAGGGTATTTTTCCCACTTGGGAGACCAAAACTGGATAAGAAGAAAGATGCATGCTCGCCAAAGAGCTAAGGTTATTAGGAAACATTGTATTCAAGATGTTTCACTGGAAAATTCTACAGACGAGTCCCTTATCACCTATATTTCTCATGTGTCCTAGAGGATGCTGGGACACCATAAGAACCATGGGGTATAGATGGGATCCACAGGAGACACGGGCACCTTAAGACTGTGAAAGGGGGTGTGAACTGGCTCCTCTCTCTATGCCCCTCCTCCAGACTCCAGTTTAGAATCTGTGCCCAGGCAGACTGGATGCACACTGAGGAGCTCTACTGAGTTTCTCGGATTAGACTTTGTTAGGTTTTTTATTTTCAGGGAGCACTGCTGGCAAGTCTCCTGGCATCATGGGACTTAGGGGAGATAAGTCAGACCTACTTCTAGGGAGTTTAAAGGCTCTGCTTCTTGGCTACAGGACACCATTAGCTCCTGAGGTTTGGTAGACTAGGTACGCCTAGGGGTTCATTCCCAGAGCCCACCGTCACCCCCCTTGCAGAGCCAGAAGACAGGTGAGTAGAAGATAGAAGACTTTCTCTGGCTGGGTCCACAGGATAACATTGGGATATTGTCGAGCGACAGCGAAAATGGCACCAACATGGTCACGAGCTTTCTGGCCTCCCAGGATGCATTGGGGCCTCCACTATATAGTCCCGCCCACTGACTCTGTCAGATCAGTTTTTTGCTTGGTGCAGCAGGAAGCCGCATGGTCACAGGGCTGCTGAGAAAGCAGCCTCAAGTTTTCATTACTTTATTTTTATAGACTTACTGTTTTGGTTTTTGAGCGACTTCTCTTAACAGCGTTTTAAACGCATATTAGACATTCGCTCCAACAACTCCCCACCGGGTCGCAACAACGCTTACCTTCGCGGTACAGTGCTGTCTCGACGGGCGTCTGTGTCGGATGTTCTAGCAGGTCCAGCAGACGTTACCAGGCTGTGGCCGGAGCATGGGGAGACGGTGAGTCTATGGACTTCCTCTTACTAGAGGGGTCAGGACACAGCTACACTGATTTGGTGGAGACTGCAAACAGTGTGTTGATGCGCTGAACATCTCGAGTGTGACAGCGCTACGCTCTGGGGATCATAGGCGCCAGGACTAGGTGAGGCCGCGATCCTGGGAGTTTAAGTCAACAGGGGGTTTCAGACGCTCTCCTGGCCGTCCCTCCTCCGAGTTCATGGCCAGTTCCCGCGTGTCTCTCGTTTCATGAACTGAATGACCTCACTTCCGGTCAGACGCTACCACGAGGGTACTCGGTCGCAGCTTAGACGCTGCGGTTGTGTACACTGGATATAAACCCGCCCAGACAGAGTCGCAGGCCTTTAGCGTCTGCATGCACGTGGAGTCGCTCAGCGTCCGTGTCCGTTGGTGAGCGTCCGTGTCCGTTATCAGTTACCAAAAGCGGCAGTGTACACCAGTAGCGTCTGAATCCACTCAGCGTCTTACGAGCGTCTTTGCTTGGATATGGAAGTGTGGTGAGTCTCCCTGTATCCCGCTCTCTGGAGGCAGGGTATACAGTACTAAAAATTCCTTCTACTTCTAAGTGTGCATTGTTAATTTCTCTGACGTCCTAGTGGATGCTGGGAACTCCGTAAGCACCATAGGGAATAGCGGCTCCGCAGGAGACTGGGCACAACTAAAGAAAGCTTTAGGACTACCTGGTGTGCACTGGCTCCTCCCTCTATGACCCTCCTCCAGACCTCAGTTAGAATTTTGTGCCCGGCCGAGCTGGATGCACACTAGGGGCTCTCCTGAGCTCTTAGAAAAGAAAGTTATATTTAGGTTTTTTATTTTCAGTGAGATCTGCTGGCAACAGACTCACTGCTACGAGGGACTTAGGGGAGAGAAGCGGACCTACCTGCTTGCAGCTAGCTTGGGCTTCTTAGGCTACTGGACACCATTAGCTCCAGAGGGATCGAACACAGGCCCAGCCTCGGTCGTCCGGTCCCGTCCCCGCGCCGCCGTCCCCCTTGCAAAGCCAGAAGCAAGAAGATGTTCCTGAAAATCGGCGGCAGAAGACTTCGGTCTTCATTAAGGTAGCGCACAGCACTGCAGCTGTGCGCCATTGCTCCCCATGCACACCACACACTCCGGTCACTGATGGGTGCAGGGCGCTGGGGGGAGGGGGGGGCGCCCTGGGGCTGCAATAAGAGTACCTTACTGGCAAAATAACACTTAATATAGTCATTAAGACTATATATGTGTAAAATCCCCTGCCATATATTCCATAAAAAAGCGGGAGAAGCCCGCCGGAAAAGGGGCGGGGCTATCTCCCTCAGCACACTGGCGCCATTTCCTCTCACAGCTCCGCTGGAAGGACGCTCCCCAGGCTCTCCCCTGCAGTTTCCAGACTTCATAGGGTAAAAAAGAGAGGAGGGGCACTAAATTTAGGCACAGTATCTGTATATTAATAGCAGCTATAAGGGAAAAATCACTGTATGTATAGTGTGAATCCCTACATTATATATAGCGCTCTGGTGTGTGCTGGCATACTCTCTCTCTGTCTCCCCAAAGGACTTTGTGGGGTCCTGTCCTCAGTCAGAGCATTCCCTGTGTGTGTGCGGTGTGTCGGTACGGCTGTGTCGACATGTTTGAGGAGGCTTATGTGGAGGCGGAGCAGGTGCCGATAAATGTGATGTCACCCCCTGCGGGGTCGACACCTGAGTGGATGGTTATGTGGAAGGAATTACGCGACAGTGTCAACTCCTTACATAAAAGGTTTGACGACATAGCAGATGTGGGACAGCCGGCTTCACAGCCTGTGCCTGCCCAGACGTCTCAAAAGCCATCAGGGGCTCTAAAACGCCCGCTACCTCAGATGGCAGACACAGATGTCGACACGGATACTGACTCCAGTGTCGACGATGATGAGACTAGTGTACATTCCAATAGAGCCACCCGTTACATGATTACGGCAATGAAAAATGTGTTGCACATTTCTGATATTACCCCAGGTACCACAAAAAAGGGTATTATGTTTGGGGAGAAAAAACTACCAGTGGTTTTTCCCCCTTCTGATGAATTAAATGAAGTGTGTGAAGAAGCGTGGGCTTCCCCCGATAAGAAACTGGTAATTTCTAAAAAGTTACTAATGGCGTACCCTTTCCCGCCAGAGGACAGGTCACGTTGGGAGACATCCCCTAGGGTAGATAAAGTGCTCACACGTCTGTCAAAGAAGGTGGCACTACCGTCTCCGGACACGGCCGCCTTAAAGGAACCTGCAGATAGAAAGCAGGAGGCTATCCTGAAGTCTGTATATACACACTCAGGCATTATACTGAGACCAGCTATTGCTTCAGCATGGATGTGCAGTGCTGCAGCTGCGTGGTCAGATTCCCTGTCAGAAAACATTGATACCTTAGACAGGGACACTATATCGCTAACCGTTGAGCACATTAAAGACGCAGTCTTATACATGAGAGATGCACAGAGGGATATTTGCCGGCTGGCATCTAAAATAAACGCAATGTCCATTTCTGCCAGGAGAGGATTGTGGACTCGGCAGTGGACAGGTGATGCTGATTCTAAAAGGCACATGGAAGTTTTGCCTTACAAGGGTGAGGAGTTGTTTGGGGATGGTCTCTCGGACCTCGTTTCCACGGCTACAGCTGGGAAATCAGCATTTTTACCCCATGTTCCCTCACAGCCAAAGAAAGCACCGTATTATCAGGTACAGTCCTTTCGGCCCCAGAAAGGTAAGCGGGTTAGAGGCGCGTCCTTTCTGCCCAGAGGCAGAGGTAGGGGGAAAAAGCTGCAGCATACAGCCAGTTCCCAGGAACAAAAGTCCTCCCCCGCTTCCTCTAAGTCCACCGCATGACGCTGGGGCTCCACAGGCGGAGCCAGGTACGATGGGGGCCCGTCTCAAGAACTTCAGCGACCAGTGGGTTCGCTCACGGGTGGATCCCTGGATTCTACAGGTAGTATCTCAGGGGTACAAGCTGGAATTCGAGACGTCTCCTCCTCGCCGTTTCCTCAAATCTGCCTTGCCGACGGCTCCCTCGGACAGGGAGGCAGTGCTGGAGGCAATTCACAAGCTGTATTCGCAGCAGGTGATAGTCAAGGTACCCCTCCTTCAACAGGGTCGGGGTTACTATTCCACAATGTTTGTGGTACCGAAACCGGACGGTTCGGTGAGACCTATCTTAAATTTTAAATCCTTGAACACTTATATACGAAGGTTCAAGTTCAAAATGGAATCGCTCAGGGCGGTTATTGCAAGCCTGGTGAAGGAGATTTCATGGTATCACTGGACATCAAGGATGCTTACCTGCATGTCCCTATTTACCCCCCTCACCAGGAGTACCTCAGATTTGTGGTACAGGACTGTCATTACCAATTCCAGACGTTGCCGTTTGGTCTGTCCACGGCACCGAGGGTATTTACCAAGGTAATGGCAGAGATGATGATACTCCTTCGAAAAAAGGGAGTTATAATTATCCCGTACTTGGACGATCTCCTTATAAAGGCGAGGTCCAGGGAACAGTTGCTGATCGGAGTAGCACTAGCTCGGGCAGTGCTACAACGGCACGGCTGGATCCTGAACTTTCCGAAGTCGCAGCTGGTTCCTACAACGCGTCTACTGTTCCTGGGGATGGTTCTCGACACAGAACAGAAAAAAGTGTTTCTCCCGGAGAAGGCCAAGGAGTTGTCATCTCTAGTCAGAGACCTCCTAAAACCAAAACAGGTGTCTGTGCACCACTGCACGCGAGTCCTGGGAAAGATGGTGGCTTCTTACGAAGCAATTCCATTCGGAAGGTTCCATGCAAGGATCTTTCAGTGGGATCTGTTGGACAAGTGGTCCGGATCGCATCTTCAGATGCATCGGCTGATAACCCTGTCTCCGAGGGCCAGGGTGTCGCTGCTGTGGTGGCTGCAAAGTGCTCATCTTCTAGAGGGCCGCAGATTCGGCATACAGGACTGGGTCCTGGTGACCACGGATGCTAGCCTTCGGGGTTGGGGGGCAGTAACACAGGGAAGAAATTTCCAAGGACAATGGTCAAGTCAGGAGACTTCCCTACACATAAATATTCTGGAACTAAGGGCCATTTACAATGCCCTAAGTTAGGCAAGACCCCTGCTTCAACACCAGCCGGTGCTGATCCAGTCAGACAACATCACGGCGGTCGCCCATGTAAACCGACAGGGCGGCACAAGAAGCAGGATAGCGATGGCAGAAGCCACAAGGATTCTCCGATGGGCGGAAAATCATGTGTTAGCACTGTCCGCAGTGTTCATTCCCGGAGTGGACAACTGGGAAGCAGACTTTCTCAGCAGACACGACCTCCACCCGGGAGAGTGGGGACTTCATCCAGAAGTCTTCCAAATGATTGTACAACATTGGGAAAGACCACAGGTGGACATGATGGCGTCCCGCCTCAACAAAAAGCTAAAAAGATATTGCGCCAGGTCAAGGGACCCTCAGGCGATAGCTGTGGACGCTCTGGTAACACCGTGGGTGTACCAGTCGGTGTATGTGTTCCCTCCTCTGCCTCTCATACCCAAGGTACTGAGAATAATAAGAAGGAGAGGAGTAAGAACTATACTCATTGTTCCGGATTGGCCAAGAAGAGCTTGGTACCCGGAACTTCAAGAAATGATCTCAGAGGACCCATGGCCTCTGCCGCTCAGACAGGACCTGCTGCAGCAGGGGCCCTGTCTGTTCCAAGACTTACCGCGGCTGCGTTTGACGGCATGGCGGTTGAACGCCGGATCCTAAAGGAAAATGGCATTCCGGAGGAAATTATCCCTACGCTAATTAAAGCTAGGAAAGAAGTGACCGCAAACCATTATAACCGCATATGGCGGAAATATGTTGCGTGGTGTGAGGCCAGGAAGGCCCCAACGGAGGAATTTCAGCTAGGTCGATTTCTGCACTTCCTACAGTCAGGGGTGACTATGGGCCTAAAATTGGGTTCCATTAAGGTCCAGATTTCGGCTCTATCGATTTTCTTCCAAAAAGAACTGGCTTCACTACCTGAAGTTCAGACATTTTGTTAAGGGAGTGCTGCATATTCAGCCCCCTTTTGTGCCCCCAGTGGCACCTTGGGATCTCAACGTGGTGTTGGATTTCCTAAAGTCGCATTGGTTTGAACCACTTAAAACCGTGGAACTAAAATATCTCACGTGGAAAGTGGTCATGCTGTTGGCCTTGGCTTCGGCCAGGCGTGTGTCCGAATTGGCGGCTTTGTCTTGTAAAAGCCCTTATCTGATTTTCCATACGGATAGGGCGGAACTGAGGACTCGTCCCCAATTTCTCCCAAAGGTGGTTTCAGCGTTTCATTTGAACCAGCCTATTGTGGTGCCTGCGGCTACTCGTGACTTGGAGGACTCCAAGTTGCTGGACGTAGTTCGGGTCCTGAAAACTATGGCCCTCATTCCGAGTTGATCGGTCGGTATTTTTCATCGCATCGCAATGAAAATCCGCTTAGTACGCATGCGCAATATTCGCACTGCGACTGCGCCAAGTAATTTAACAATGAAGATAGTATTTTTACTCACGGCTTTTTCATCGCTCCGGCGATCGTAATGTGATTGACAGGAAATGGGTGTTACTGGGCGGAAACACGGCGTTTTATGGGCGTGTGGATGAAAACGCTACCGTTTCCGGAAAAAACGCAGGAGTGGCTGGAGAAACGGGGGAGTGTCTGAGCGAACGCTGGGTGTGTTTGTGACGTCAAACCAGGAACGACAAGCACTGAACTGATCGCACAGGCAGAGTAAGGTTGAAGTTACTCAGAAACTGCAAAGTAGTTTGTAATCGCAATATTGCGAATACATCGGTCGCAATTTTAAGAAGCTAAGATACACTCCCAGTAGGCGTAGGCTTAGCGTGTGTAACTCTGCTAAATTCGCCTTGCGACCGATCAACTCGGAATGAGGGCCTATGTTTTCAGGACAGCTGGAGTCAGAAAGACTGACTCGCTATTTATCCTGCATGCACCCAACAAGTTGGGTGCGCCTGCTTCAAAGCAGACTATTGCTCGCTGGATCTGTAGCACAATTCAACTTGCACATTCTGCGGCTGGACTGCCGCATCCTAAATCTGTAAAGGCCCATTCCACGAGGAAGGTGGGCTCTTCTTGGGCGGCTGCCCGAGGGGTCTCGGCTTTACAACTTTGCCGAGCAGCTACTTGGTCGGGGTCAAACACGTTTGCTAAATTCTACAAGTTTGATACCCTGGCTGAGGAGGACCTAGAGTTCGCTCATTCGGTGCTGCAGAGTCATCCGCACTCTCCCGCCCGTTTGGGAGCTTTGGTATAATCCCCATGGTCCTTACGGAGTTCCCAGCATCCACTAGGACGTCAGAGAAAATAAGATTTTACTCACCGGTAAATCTATTTCTCGTAGTCCGTAGTGGATGCTGGGCGCCCGTCCCAAGTGCGGATTGTCTGCAATACTTGTATATAGTTATTGTTTAACTAAAGGGTTATTGTTGAGCCATCTGTTGTGAGGCTCAGTTATATTTCATACTGTTAACTGGGTATAGTATCACGAGTTATACGGTGTGATTGGTGTGGCTGGTATGAGTCTTACCCAGGATTCAAAATCCTTCCTTATTGTGTCAGCTCTTCCGGGCACAGTATCCTAACTGAGGTCTGGAGGAGGGTCATAGAGGGAGGAGCCAGTGCACACCAGGTAGTCCTAAAGCTTTCTTTAGTTGTGCCCAGTCTCCTGCGGAGCCGCTATTCCCCATTGTCCTTACGGAGTTCCCAGCATCCACTACGGACTACGAGAAATAGATTTACCGGTGAGTAAAATCTTATTTTTTAGTACCTATTGCATATGAGACCTATATATTACTGTGTTTTCTGCATGTTATGTTGAAAATAGAACCAGTTAAACAGAAGTACAGTTTTCCTACTTATGTATAAGTTATTATGGAGGTTGTATTCTCATATGACAATGTCTAATGCTTTAACATGTGACTGACTGCTAGTATGCGTGCTGATTTTTCTGTTATGTCAGTCCTGTTCTGACCCTCAAATCAGGTGCACTGTGGTCAGATTGATTTCACCTCTATATACTGATTATAAGGTGTTTTTCAGTCACTAAATTGTGTAGTCAATATCAGAAAAAAATGTGTGTGAGCGGCAAAAGTGATGAGGAGAATTTGTCAAGCACTCCCATAGCCCTAACATGCTTATCTTGTAAGTCAGGGGTAATTGATATGAATCAATTGGTCACTTATGAGGGTTTGTGTGCAAACTGTTTCGTTTTTCAGCTAAGTAAAAAACAGGAGTTAGTTCAACCTCCAGTAGAACCACCATGGAATATGTTCTCAAAGACTCTGTCTTCAATAGCGGACAGGTTAGCTCCAGTAGCACCACCTCAAGGGTTAGGTTACATTATGAACCCATACATGCAGCTCTCTTCCTATGGTTTGGTTCCAGTAGCCTCTACAAGCAACCAAGGGGCAGGTAAGACTAAGACAGATACGTCTGTATGGCAGACTACACAAGAGGATACATCGGATGATGATGCGGAAACAATAGATTCAACTCCGTATGATGATCAGTCGCAGAGCTTTAGTTTAGATGATGTAGCTGAACTCTAATGCAGTAAAGGCTGTGCTTTCTCTGGAAGAACCAGCCAAGACAGCGTTAAAAGCAAAAGCACCTGTATTCAAACGAACAAAGTCAGTGAAAGCTGAATTTCCAGCGTCAGAGGAGTTGACGGAAATGATGGATGAGTCTTGGGCAGCGCCCGGTAAAAAGTATAAGATTCCTAGGAGATGGGATTCTTATTATCCATTTCCTGCTGGAGATTGTTCGAAGAGAGAAGTTCCTCCAAAAGTAGATGCACATGTTCTGCGACTCGTGCATAAATCTACTTTGCCACGGTCATCGACCTCTTTGAATGATGTCACAGACAGGAGGGTAGAGAGCCTATTGAAAAATATTTTTTCACTTGTGGGTGCAGTGGTAAGATCTGCTATGGCTTCGGCCTGGGTAGCAAAGGCAATGGGCGAATGGATAGAGGAACTAGAGAATGACATCCCCTCTCCTACTAGGGAGCAAGAGGATCGTCTTTGCCGTTTAAGACAATCTGCCCAGTATTTAGAAGAAGCAGCCATTGATGTAGGCACTGTTGCTTCTAAAGCTTCAGCCCTGGCAGTAGTCGCTCGCAGTGCAGTCTGGCTACGGACCTGGAAGGCAGATGCGGAGTCCAAGAAGGAATTGGAAGCATTGCCTTTCGTGGGTAATATATTATTTGGAAAACCTTTATCGGATATCCTAGAGTCAGAGGCTGAATCGAAGAAGGTCAGATTTCCGGCTACCTATAACCCTAAGTCCAAGGGTTTAAAATTTCGCTGGCAAAGCAAAGCAAAAGGTAAAGAGGAGCCTAAACAACCCCAGTTTAAATCCAGGGGTAGGAAGCAGTGGGCTAGCAAAAAGCCAGCTTCCAAACCTGAACAGAAACCCTCAGCTTGAAGAGACGGGCCTCCGCTTGGAGGATTCCAGGGTTGGGGGCCGACTCCTGAAATTTGCACACACATGGCAACAGTCAACAACAGATGCCTGGGTGCAGAAGGTAGTATCTCAGGGGTATGGTTTCCCATTCAGGAGGCAGCCTCAAAGATTTTTTTTCACCAGCCCGTCTCGTATAGAGTCGAAGGCCAATGCCCTGCAAGAAGCAGTCCAAAAATTACTGCAGTCAGGTGTGATTGTCCCAGTACCTCCATCACAAAAGGGACAGGGGTATTACTCCAATCTGTTTCTAATCCAGAAACCAAATGGGTCATATCGACCAATTCTAAATCTGAAGATGTTGAACAATTACATATGGATCCCGAAGTTCCACATGGAGACGTTACGCTCCATAATGTTGGCTATGGAACCGGGAGACTATATGGTATCTCTGGATGTATGGGATGCTTACCTACATGTGCCTATAGCACTATCACATCAGTGTTACCTCAGGTTTGCCATCCTCAAGGAACACTTCCAGTTCCAAGCTCTGCCCTTCAGGGTGTTTACCAAGATCATGGTGGTTATGGCGGCTTGTCTGCGCAAACAAGGGATAAGAATATTCCCATACCTAGATGACCTATTAATCTTAGCACAGTCGCAAGATTTACTGTTGAGCCATCTCCAACAGACGATAGTTTGTTTACAGAGACACGGGTGGCTCATAAATTGGGAGAAGTCGTCCCTGAATCCGTTACAGCGGATGGTTCATTTGGGAGCCATATTGGATTCAGACCTACAGAAAGTTCTCTTACCAGAGAAGAAAATAGTCAAGGTGCAGGTCATGGCTCAGAAAGCGTTGCAAGCCCAGACAATGTCAGTCCATGCAGCAATGCGACTGTTGGGTCTGATGGTATCAACGTTCGACATGGTGGAATATGCGCAATTCCACTCCAGACCGTTGCAGCATCTCATTTTGACCAAATGGAACGGAAATCATCAAACAATAAAGAAGCAGATGATAAAGATTCCAGTAAATGTAAAAAGGTCTCTAGCATGGTGGCTACAGACAGACCATTTAAACAAGGGGAGACCCTTTTAGATAAAAGAGTGGCAAGTCCTGATGACAGATGCCAGCCTACAAGGCTGGGGGGCGGTACTCGGAAGCCTATGGTTCCAGGGAAAATGGACCGCAAGGGAAAGTCGCCTGCCGATAAATCTGTTAGAAATAAGAGCCATTTACTTGGCCCTAGTTCAGGCAAAGGACAATCTACAAGGAAGACCAGTCCAGATCCGCTCAGACAATGCGACGGCAGTAGCATACCTCAATCATCAAGGAGGAACTCACAGCAAGATTGTGATGGAGGAAGTAACTCCCATTCTAAAATGGGCGGAACTCCATCTCCCAGCATTGTCAGCAGTATTTGTCCCGGGTGTACTAAATTGGGAAGCGGATTTTCTCAGTCGGCACACCATTCAGGAAACCGAATGGGCACTACACCCAGAAGTGTTTCAGACACTGGTGAACAGATGGGGTCTACCGGAGATAGAACTTATGGCGTCTCGTCTAAACAACAAAGTTCCGAGGTACGGATTAAGGACAAGGGACCCAGGTCCCAGGAGCGATCCTGGTAGACGCACTGTCAGTAGAATGGAGGTTTCGTCTGGCATATCTGTTCCCTCCAATATCTCTGTTACCCAGAGTAGTGAGAAAGATAAAACAGGCAAAAGGAGCAATCATTCTAATAGCTCCAGCTTGGCCAAGAAGGCATTGGTACACAGATCTGTTGAGAATGTCCGTGGAAGCACCGATACTGCTCCCTCAACGTCCAGATCTGTTAATGCAGGGTCCTTGTTGTCACAGTCATCTGGATCGCCTGTCTTTGACGGCGTGGCTGTTGAAACCTCTATCTTAGAGGCTAAAGGATTTTCAAAGCAGGTAATCCAAACCATGCTTAGAGCAAGAAAGCCTTCTTCGGCCCGTGTATATCATAGAATATGGCAAGCCTATATTCATTGGTGTTCTGGAAAAAATTACAATCTGAGATCTTTTAAAGTAGCTAGAATTTTGGATTTCCTGCAGGCAGGATTGGATAAAGGGTTGAAGGTTGCTTCCTTGAGGGTGCAAGTCTCAGCGTTGACTGTATGGTTTCAGCAGAAGATTGCTGACCTACAGGATGTACGTACATTTTTCCAAGGAGTAGTACATATTCAACCTCCATTTGTTCCTCCTGCAGCTCCCTGGGATTTGAATTTAGTTGTTAAATTTCTCAAGGGTCCTTTGATTGAACCACTTGAGAGAGTGGATCTTAAGTGGTTAACGGTTAAAGTTCTTTTTTTTACTGGCAATGGCGTCAGCCAGAAGAGTGTCCGATTTAGGAGCATTATCATGTAAGTGTCCTTTCCTAAGTTTTTTTTTCCAGACAGAGCAGTTCTCAGAACGAGATCTAGTTATCTTCCAAAGGTGGTATCAAAATTTCACCTGAATGAAGAGATTGTAGTCCCAGCTTTTCAGGTATCGGGACTATCTGCGGGAGAAGCGTCACTGGACGTGGTCCGGGCTTTAAAAATCTACATAGATCGTACTAGTGCCATCAGAAAAACAGATTCCCTCTTCATCCTCTACGGATTCCATAGGAGAGGTTGGCCTGCTAGTAAACGGACGCTGGCGAGATGGCTCCGAATGGTAATATCAGAAGCTTATTCTCATGCAGATCTCCCTATTCCGGCTAATGTCTCTGCACACTCTACACGTAAGGTAGGTCCTTCTTGGGCAGCACAACAGGGTGCATCAGCAGAACAGATATGTAGGGCAGCCACATGGTCTTCCATAAACACATTCATCAGACATTATGCCTTGGATACTTTTGCCCCTCATGACGCAGACTTCGGGCGAAAGGTCCTCCTGTGCAATCAGGAGCGTCCCCACCACTAAAATGGCTTTGGGAATCCCAATGTTATCCTGTGGATAATCCTGTGGACCCAGCCAGATAAATAAACGTTATGGTAAGAACTTACCGTTGATAACGTGATTTCTCTTATGTCCACAGGGATCCCACCCTGACGCATCTGATTTGAGGATCTAGACAAACACTAAAAACCTCTTCCTTCTTGTATGGAAGGGTGTGCATGTGTGTTCTTATCGCCTGTACAGGTCTCTACCTAATGTTCCTGCCTAAAATCGCTGTGGAAAGAACTGATCTGACTGTCAGTGGGCGGGACTATATAGTGGAGGCCCCAATGCATCCTGGGAGGCCAGAAAGCTCGTGACCGTGTTGGTGCCATTTTCGCTGTCGCTCGACAATATCCCAATGTTATCCTGTGGATACCTGTGGACATAAGAGAAATCACGTTATCAACGGTAAGTTCTTACCATAACGTTTATTTCTCTTACATCCTAGAGGATGCTGGGGACTCTGTAAGGACTATGGGGTATAGACAGGCTCCGCAGGAGACATGGGCACTATAAAGAACTTTAGAATGGGTGTGCAGTGGCTCCTCCCTCTATACCCCTCCTCCAGAACTCAGTTAGATCCTGTGCCCAGAGGAGATTGGGTGCATTACAGGGGAGCTCTCCTGAGTTTCTCTGTTTAAAAGAATTTTGTTAGGTTTTTTATTTTCAGGGAGCCCTGCTGGCAACAGGCTCCCTGCATCGTGGCACTGAGGAGAGAGAAGCAGACCTACTTAAGTGATAGGCTCTGCTTCTTAAGCTACTGGACACTATTAGCTCCAGAGGGTTCGGAACGCAGGTCTCACCCCAGCCGTTCGTCCCAGAGCCGCGCCGCCGTCCTCCTTGCAGAGCTGGAAGATAGAAGCCGGGTGAGTATTAGAAGAAAGACGGCAGAAGACTTCTGATCTTCACTGAGGTAACGCTGCGCGCCATTGCTCCCACACACAACACACACTGAGGCACGGATAGGTGCAGGGTGCAGGGGGGGCGCCCTGGGCAGCAATATAAAACCTCTAGGCTGGCATTTTAGTATATATGGGCTGCGGAGGCTATATATATATATATATATATATATCCCCACCAGTATTGTATTTTTGAGCGGGACCGAAGCCTGCCGCTGAGGGGGCGGAGCTTGATTCCACAGCACTGACCAGTGCCATTTTCTCCACAGCACACTGCAGAGCTGGCTCCCCGGACTCTCCCCTGCTGAACACTGTGACAGAGGGCTTAAAAAAAGGGGGGGTGGGGGGCACTTAATGTGGCAGTGAATGTATATTGAATAATAAAGCGCTGTGTGTCTGGGAAATTGTTCTCCAGGGTCATTGGCGCTGGGTGTGTGCTGGCATACTCTCTGTCTCTCCAAAGGGCCTTATTGGGGGACTGTCTCCAGATTGGATATTTCCCTGAGTGGGGGTGTCGGTACGTGTGTCGGCATGTCTGAAGCGGAAGGCTCTTCTAGGGAGGAGGTGGAGCAAATGAGTGTGGTGTCTCCGTTGGCAACACCGACACCTGATTTGATATGTGGAATGTTTTAAATGCAAATGTGAATTTATTACATAAAAGGTTGGACAAAGCGGAGTCCAGGGAAAATGCAGGGAGTTCATCCTTGCCTTTTACTATGTCACAGGGCCCTTCTGGGTCTCGGAAGCGCCCACTATCCCAAATAGCAGACACTGATACGGACACGGATTCTGACTCCAGTGTCTACTACGATGATGCGAGGTTGCAGCCAAAGTTGGCAAAAAGTATTCATTATATGATTATTGCAATAAAAGATGTGTTGCATATCACGGATGACCCCTCTGTACCTGACACGAGGGTCCACATGTTTAAAGAAAAGAAACTGGAGGTTACTTCCCCCCTTCCCATGAGTTAAATGAGTTGTTTGAAAGGGCTTGGGAAACTCCAGACAAGAAACTGCAGATTCCCAAAAGGATTCTTATGGCGTATCCTTTCCCGGCTAAGGACAGGATACGGTGGGAATCCTCCCCCAGGGTGGACAAGGTGTTAACGCGCTTATCCAAAATGGTGGCGCTGCCGTCGCAAGATACCGCAGCCCTCAAGGATCCTGCTGATCGCAGGCAGGAGACTACCTTGAGGTCAATTTATACTCATACTGGTACCTTGCTCAGACCGGCAATAGCGTCAGCTTGGGTTTGTAGCGCAGTAGCAGCGTAGACAGATACCTTGTCTGCTGACATTGATACCCTGGATAAGGATACCATTTTACTGACCTTGGGTCATATAAAGGATGCTGTCCTATATATGAGAGATGCTCAGAGAGACATTGGCCTACTGGGTTCCAGAGCCAACGCAATGGCGATTTCTGCTAGGCGAGCCCTGTGGACCCGCCAATGGACGGGTGATGCCAACTCAAAGAGGCATATGGAGGTTTTTGCCTTACAAGGGTGAGGACTTATTTGGGGAAGGTCTCACGGACCTGGTTTCCACAGCTACCGCAGGTAAATCCACTTTTCTCTAACGTCCTAGTGGATGCTGGGGACTCCGTAAGGACCATGGGGAATAGACGGGCTCCGCAGGAGACATGGGCACTTTAAGAAAGAATTTAGATTCTGGTGTGCTCTGGCTCCTCCCTCTATGTCCCTCCTCCAGACCTCAGTTTGAATCTGTGCCCGGACGAGCTGGGTGCTGTTCAGTGAGCTCTCCTGAGCTTGCTGTAAGAAAGTATTTTGTTAGGTTTTTCATTTTCAGGGAGCTCTGCTGACAACAGACTCCCTGCATCGTGGGACTGAGGGGAGAGAAGCAGCCCTACTCTCTGAAGATAGGTCCTGCTTCTTAGGCTACTGGACACCATTAGCTCCAGAGGGATCGTACACAGGATCTCACCCTCTTCGTCCGATCCCAGAGCCACGCCGCCGTCCCCCTCGCAGAG
This sequence comes from Pseudophryne corroboree, assembly GCF_028390025.1. Taxonomy (NCBI): domain Eukaryota; kingdom Metazoa; phylum Chordata; class Amphibia; order Anura; family Myobatrachidae; genus Pseudophryne; species Pseudophryne corroboree. The sequence continues at coordinate 76,008,414 of NC_086452.1, forward strand.
CCGGGAGACAGAAGCCGGGTGAGCATAAGAAGCAAGAAGACTTCGAAATCGGTGGCAGAAGACTCCAGTCTTCACTGAGGTAGCGCACAGCACTGCAGCTGTGCGCCATTGCTCCCACACACACCTCACATACTCCAGTCACTGTAAGGGTGCAGGGCGCAGGGGGGGGGGGGCGCCCTGGGCAGCAATTGGGACCTCTTTGGCAAAAGTTTAGCATATATACAGTTGGGCACTGTATATATGTATGAGCCCCCGCCAAGTAAATGTATTTTTAAGCGGGACAGAAGCCCGCCGTCGAGGGGGCGGGGCTTCTTCCTCAGAACTCACCAGCGCCATGTTTTTTCTCCACAGCACCGCTGAGAGGAAGCTCCCCAGCCTCTCCCCTGCAGATACACGGTAGAAGAGGGTAAAAACAGAGGGGGGGGCACATAATTAGGCGCAAAAATCAATATAAACAGCAGCTACTGGGTTAACATTAAGTTACTGTGTTATTCTTGGGTTAATAGCGCTGGGGTGTGTGCTGGCATACTCTCTCTCTGTCTCTCCAAAGGGCCTTGTGGGGGAATTGTCTTCAGATGAGCATTCCCTGAGTGTGTGGTGTGTGTGTGTCGACATGTCTGAGGTAAAAGGCTCCCCTAAGGAGGAGATGGAGCAAATGTGTGTGTGAGAGGGGTGTCTCCGTCGACAACGCCTAAACCTGTTTGGATATGTGTAATTAAGTGCTAAGGAAAATTTATTGCACAAAAGATTAGAGAACAGACAGGGAATCTACCCATGTCTATCCCTATGTCGCAGAGACCTTCAGAGTCTCTCAATGCTCACTATCCAAAATAATAGACACTGATATCGACACAGGGTCTGACTCCAGTGTCTCATACCTTCCAACTGTACCTTTTTAATAGGTACAGTACATTTTTTTTATGGTCTGTACCTATTTTTGGCTCTCCAAACTTCCATTGAAAGTAAAAGAAAAGGGGCGTGGTCACGCCCCCCCCCCTTTACCCGTGGCCACGCCCCTTTTTCTAATTTGTACCGATTTTTGTGTGGAAAATGTTGGAGGGTATGGTGTCGACTACGATAATGCAAAGTTACAGCCAAAAGGGCTGGAAAGTATTCAATATATGATTACTGTAATAAAAGATGATTTGCATATCACTGATGACTCGTCTGTCCCTGACACAAGGGTACACATGTTTAAGGGGAAGAAAGCTGAGGTAAATTTCCCTCCTCTCATGATGAAAAAGAGCGGGAATCTCCAGACAAGAGACTGCAGTTTCCCACAAAGAATTCTCAGGGAGTATCCTTTCCCTACTAGGGCCAGTATACGAAGGGAATCTTCCCCTAGGGTGTCACGTTTGCCCAAAAGGTAGCCCTGATTTAAGAGCTATCCTCAGGGATCCTGCAGATAGCGTGCACATTTTGGTACACTACTCAGACCGGCGATTTGTGTCGGCATGGGTTTATAGCGCTGTAGCAGCGTGGACAGGTACCTTAGCAGAGATTGCGACCCTAGTATGTGTGTGTGTATATATGTATATGTATATATATATATATATATATATATATATATATAGGTTGAGTATCCCTTATCCAAAATGCTTGGGACCAGAGGTATTTTGGATATGGGATTTTTCCGTATTTTGGAATAATTGCACATCATAATGAGACATCATGGTGATGGGACCTAAATCTAAGCACAGAATGCATTTATGTTACATATACACCTTACACACACAGCCTAAAGGTCATTATAGCCAATATTTCTCTAACGTCCTAAGTGGATGCTGGGGACTCCGTAAGGACCATGGGGAATAGCGGCTCCTCAGGAGACTGGGCACATCTAAAGAAAGCTTTAGGACTATCTGGTGTGCACTGGCCCCTCCCCCTATGACCCTCCTCCAAGCCTCAGTTAGATCTCTGTGCCCGAACGAGAAGGGTGCACACTAGGGGCTCTCCTGAGCTTCTTAGTGAAAGTTTTAGATTAGGTTTTTTATTTTCAGTGAGACCTGCTGGCAACAGGCTCACTGCATCGAGGGACTAAGGGGAGAAGAAGCGAACTCACCTGCGTGCAGAGTGGATTGGGCTTCTTAGGCTACTGGACATTAGCTCCAGAGGGACGATCACAGGCCCAGCTTGGATGGGTCCCAGAGCCGCGCCGCCGGCCCCCTTACAGAGCCAGAAGGCAGAAGAGGTCCGGAAAATCGGCGGCAGAAGACGTCCTGTCTTCAACAAGGTAGCGCACAGCACTGCAGCTGTGCGCCATTGCTCTCAGCACACTTCACACTTCGGTCACTGAGGGTGCAGGGCGCTGGGGGGGGGGGGCGCCCTGAGACGCAATAAAAACACCTTGGATGGCAAAAAAATGCATCACATATAGCTCCTGGGCTATATGGATGCATTTAACCCCTGCCAGAATCCATAAAAAAGCAGGAGAAAAGTCCGCGAAAAAGGGGCGGAGCCTATCTCCTCAGCACACTGGCGCCATTTTCCCTCACAGCTCCGTTGGAGGGAAGCTCCCTGTCTCTCCCCTGCAGTCACTACACTACAGAAAGGGTTAAAAAAAGAGAGGGGGGCACTAATTGGGCGCAGTATTAACTATACAGCAGCTATAAGGGGAAAAACACTTATATAAGGTTATCCCTGTATATATATAGCGCTCTGGTGTGTGCTGGCAAACTCTCCCTCTGTCTCCCCAAAGGGCTAGTGGGGTCCTGTCCTCTATCAGAGCATTCCCTGTGTGTGTGCTGTATGTCGGTACTTTTGTGTCGACATGTATGAGGAGAAAAATGATGTGGAGACGGAGCAGATTGCCTGTAATAGTGATGTCACCCCCTAGGGGGTCGACACCTGAGTGGATGAACTGTTGGAAGGAATTACGTGACAGTGTCAGCTCTGTATAAAAGACAGTGGTTGACATGAGACAGCCGGCTACTCAGCTTGTGCCTGTCCAGACGTCTCATAGGCCGTCAGGGGCTCTAAAGCGCCCGTTACCTCAGATGGCAGATATAGACGCCGACATGGATACTGACTCCAGTGTCGACGGTGAAGAGACGAATGTGACTTCCAGTAGGGCCACACGTTACATGATTGAGGCAATGAAAAATGTTTTACACATTTCTGATAATACGAGTACCACCAAAAAAAGGGGTATTATGTTCGGTGAGGAAAAACTACCTGTAGTTTTCCTGAATCTGAGAAATTAAATGAGGTGTGTGATGATGCGTGGGTTTCCCCCGATAACAACGGATAATTTCTAAAATGTTATTGGCATTATATCCTTTCCCGCCAGAGGTTAGGGTGTGTTGGGAAACACCCCCTAGGGGGGATAAAGCGCTCACACGCTTGTAAGGGCTCTACCTTCGCCTGAGATGGCCGCCCTTAAGGATCCTGCTGATAGAAAGCAGGAGGGTATCCTAAAAGGTATTTACACACATACTGGTGTTATACTGCGACTAGCAATCGCCTCAGCCTGGATGTGCAGTGCTGGGTTGGCGTGGTCGGATTCCCTGACTGAAAATATTGATACCCTAGATAGGGACAGTATATTTTTGCCTATAGAGCATTTAAAAGATGCATTTTTATATATGCGTGATGCACAGCGGAATATTTGCCGACTGGCATCAAGTCTAAGCGTGTTGTCCATTTCTATCAGTAGAGGGTTATGGACACGTGAGTGGTCAGGTGATGCGTATTCCAAACGGCATTTGGAAGTATTGCTTTATTAAGGGAGGAGTTATTTGGGGTCGGTCTTTCAGACCTGGTGGCCACGGCAACAGCTGGGAATTCCACGTTTGTACCCCAGGTCGCCTCTCAACATGAGAAGACGCCGTATTATCAGGCGCAGTCTTTTCGTGGACAAGCGGGCAAAAGGTTCCTCATTTCTGCCCCGTGACAGAGGGAGAGGAAAAAGGCTGCAGAAATCAGCCAGTTCCCAGGAACAGAAACCCTCTCCCGCCTCTGCCAAGCCCTCAGTATACGCTGGGGCTTTACAAGCAGAATCAGGCACGGTGGGGGGCCCGTCTCAATGAATTTCAGCGCGCAGTGGGCTCACTCGCAAGTAGACCCCTGGATCCTTCAGGTGATATCTCAGGGGTACAAATTAGAATTCGAGACGTCTCCCCCTCGCCGTTTCCTAAAGTCGGCTTTACCGATGTCTCCTTCTGACAGGGAGACAGTTTTGGAAGCCATTCACAAGCTGTATTCCCAGCAGGTGATAATCAAGATACCCCTCCTGCAACAGGGAACGGGGTATTATTCCACACTGTTGTGGTACCGAAGCCGGACGGCTCGGTGAGACCGATTCTAAATCTAAAATCTTTAAACACTTACGTACAGAGGTTCAAATTCAAGATTGAGTCACTCAGAGCAGTGATTGCGAACCTGGAAGAAGGGGACTACATGATGTCTCGGGACATCAAGGATGCTTACCTTCATGTCAAAATTTACCCTTCTCACCAAGGGTACCTCAGGTTTATGGTACAGAACTGTCACTATCAGTTCAGACGCTGCCGTATGGATGGTACACGGCACCCCGGGTCTTTACCAAGGTAATGGCCGAAATGATGATATTCCTTCGAAGGAAGTGAATTTTAGTTATCCCTTCCTTGGACAATTCCCTGATAAGGGTAAGATCCAGGGAACAGTTGGAGGTCGGTGTAGCACTATCTCAGGTAGTGTTGCGGCAGCACGATTGGATTCTCAATATTCCAAAATCGCACCTGGTTCCGACGACGTGTCTTCTGTTCCTAGGGATGATCCTGGACACAGTCCAGAAAAAGGTGTTTCTCCCGGAGGAGAAAGCCAGGGAGTTATCCGAGCTAGTCAGGAACCTCCTAAAACCGAGCCAAGTCTCAGTGCATCAATGCACAAGGGTTCTGGGTAAAATGGTGGCTTCCTACGAAGCAATCCCATTCGGCAGATTCCACGCAAGAACTTTCCAGTGGGACCTGCTGGACAAATGGTCCGGATCGCATCTTCAGATGCATCAGCGGATAACCCTGTCACCAAGGACAAGGGTGTCCCTCCTGCGGTGGTTGCAGAGTGCTCATCTTCTAGAGGGCCGCAGATTAGGCATTCAGGACTGGGTCCTGGTGACCACGGATGCCAGCCTGCGAGGCTGGGGAGCAGTCACACAGGGAAGGAATATCCAGGGCTTATGGTCAAGCCTGGAGACATCACTTCACATAAATATCCTGAAGCTAAGGGACATTTACAATGCTCTAAGCTTAGCAAGACCTCTGCTTCAAGGTCAGCCGGTGTTGATCCAGTCGGACAACATCACGGCAGTCACCCACGTAAACAGACAGGGTGGCACAAGAAGCAGGAGGGCAATGGCAGAAGCTGCAAGGATTCTTCGCTGGGCGGAAAATCATGTGATAGCACTGTCAGCAGTATTCATTCCGGGAGTGGACAACTGGGAAGCAGACTTCCTCAGCACGACCTCCACCCGGGAGAGTGGGGACTTCACCCAGAAGTCTTCCACATGATTAAAAACTCGACAGGTATTGCGCCAGGTCCAGGGACCCTCAGGCAATAAGCTGTAGACGCTCTGGTAACACCGTGGGTGTACCAGTCAGGGTATGTGTTCCCTCCTCTGCCTCTCATACCCAAGGTACTGAGATTGATAAGATGGAGAGGAGTAAGCACTATATTCGTGGTTCCGGATTGGCCAAGAAGGACTTGGTAACCGGAACTTCAAGAGATGCTCACGGAGGATCCGTGGCCTCTACCTCTAAGAAGGGACCTGCTCCAGCAAGGACCCTGTCTGTTCCAAGACTTACCGCGGCTGCGTTTGACGGCATGGCGGTTGAACGCTGGATCCTGAAGGAAAAAAGGCATTCCGGATGAAGTCATCCCTATCCTGATCAAAGCCAGGAAGGATGTAACTGCAAAAACATTATCACCGCAATTGGCGAAAATATGTTGCGTGGTGCGAGGCCAGTAAGGCCCGACGGAGGAAATTCAACTGGGTCGATTCCTACATTTCCTGCAAACAGGAGTGTCTATGGGCCTGAAATTGGGGTCCATTAAGGTTCAAATTTCGGCCCTGTCAATTTTCTTCCAAAAAGAACTAGCTTCAGTCCCTGAAGTTCAGACGTTTGTAAAAGGGGTACTGCATATACAGCCTCCTTTTGTGCCTCCAGTGGCACTTTGGGATCTCAATGCAGTTTTGGGTTCCAAAAGTCACATTGGTTTGAACCATTTAAATCTGTGGAGTTAAAATATCTCACATGGAAAGTGGTCATGCTGTTGGCCCTGGCCTGGGCCAGGCGCGTGTCAGAATTGGCGGCTTTATCCTGAAAAAGCCCTTATCTGATTTTACATTCGGACAGGGCGGAATTGAGGACTCGTCCTCAGTTTCTCCCCAAGGTGGTTTCAGCGTCTCACCTGAACCAACCTATTGGTGGTGCCTGCGGCTACTAGGGACTTGGAGGCCTCCAAGTTGCTAGACGTTGTCAGTGCCCTGAAAATATATGTTTCCAGGACGGCTGGAGTCAGGAAATCTGACTCGCTGTTTATCCTGTGTGCACCCAACAAGCTGGGTGCTCCTGCTTCTAAGCAGACTATTGCTCGTTGGATTTGTAGTACAATTCAGCTTGCACATTCTGTGGCAGGCCTGCCACAGCCAAAAATCTGTAAATGCCCACTCCACAAGGAAGGTGGGCTCATCTTGGGCGGCTGCCCGAGGGGTCTCGGCTTTACAACTTTGCCGAGCAGCTACTTGGTCAGGAGCAAATACGTTTGTAAAATTCTACAAAATTGATATCCTGGCTGAGGAGGACCTGGAGTTCTCTCATTTGGTGCTGCAGAGTCATCCGCACTCTCCCGCCCGTTTGGGAGCTTTGGTATAATCCCCATGGTCCTTACGGAGTCCCCAGCATCCACTTAGGACGTTAGAGAAAATAAGAATTTACTTACCGATAATTCTATTTCTCATAGTCCGTAGTGGATGCTGGGCGCCCATCCCAAGTGCGGATTGTCTGCAATACTTGTACATAGTTATTGTTACAAAAATCGGGTTATTATTGTTGTGAGCCATCTTTCAGAGGCTCCTCTGTTATCATGCTGTTAACTGGGTTCAGATCACAGGTTATACGGTGTGATTGGTGTGGCTGGTATGAGTCTTACCCGGGATTCAAAATCCTTCCTTATTGTGTACGCTCGTCCGGGCACAGTATCCTAACTGAGGCTTGGAGGAGGGTCATAGGGGGAGGGGCCAGTGCACACCAGATAGTCCTAAAGCTTTCTTTAGATGTGCCCAGTCTCCTGCGGAGCCGTAATTCCCCATGGTCCTTACGGAGTCCCCAGCATCCACTACGGACTATGAGAAATAGAATTATCGGTAAGTAAATTCTTATTTTTTTATAACTTTGTGCATTAAACAAAGTGTGTCTACATTTACACAATTCATTTATGTTTCATATACACCTTATACACACAGCCTGAAGGTCATTTAATACAATATTTTTAATAAGTTTGTGTATTAAACAAAGTTTGTGTACATTGAGCCATCAAAAAACAAAGGTTTCACTATCTCACTCTCACTCAAAAACGTCCGTATTTTGGAATATTTGGATATGGGATACTCAACCTGTATAATGCTGTCTTAAGATATGTATATATATTAAACATGCCCAAAGAGACATTAGTCTACTGGGTTCTAGAGTCAGCGCTATGTCGATTTCTGCTTGACGTGTCCTGTAGAATATGCAATGGACAGGTGATGCCGACTTAAGAGGCATATGGAAGGCTGAGGATTGTCTGGAGAAGGTATCTCGGACCTGGTCTCCACAGCTATAGCTGGTAATTCTGATCTTTTGCCTTATATTCCTGCACAGCCTAGGAAAGCACGACATTATCAAATGCAGCCTTTCGAACACAAAGAAACAAGAAAGTCCGTGTTATGCACACCAGTGCCTGCAGGAATGTACTGGTGTCAGAACTGTTATGCACTCCAGTACCTGCAGGAATGCACTGGTGTTTGAACTGTTATGCACACCAGTGCCTGCAGGAATGTACTGGTGTCTGAACGGATAGGTATGCAAAACAAATGAACTCACAGACAGACTGGGGAATATGACATTACGTACACAGAAGGTGATAGGGTAACAAAATACACACAAAGTGAACAGAGAAGCCCAGAGGCTAAGGAACTGGGTGTCTCCCTAGTATTAGTAATGCTCAGATGGGAAAAGCAAGATGTTGTGTTTTAATACGTAGAGAACCCGAAATGCTGTTGCTAAGGGCAACAGCAAAACCCTAAAGGGTTACCAACGGGTGTGGCAGTAAACTCCTTGGTCAGAGATGGAATGATAGACACAAGGAGAGTCTCCACAATCCTAATTCTCACTTGCAGTGCACAGGTTCAGCTTACTGCCACTAAACTGACACCTGACACCTTGCACAGTGAGACAGGATTTAGGCAGGCAAGTCTTAGAATGCAGCCGCAAACTTGCTAAGTTCACAGAGTAGTAAAAGAACCCCAGCAAGCTAAACGACTGACTCCAGTCTTACTGCTAGGTCTGGATTGGCAGAGTGTAGTACCAAATCCCCAGGCCTATTTGCAGTAAGCAACAACAAATACAAAGCTACACAGTACTGGCTAACTTTCAGGAACTGACTAACCAACAAAGATTCAGCAGCATCTGCTTAACCTGAGAAGAGGCCTTATAAAGCAGGTGCTGTCCACGCCCCACTCAGACCTCACAGACTGTGAGCACAAAAACCAGCACCGGATCCCCTGCCGTGCACAGAGCCTGTAACCACTGCACAGCACAAGACCCGAACCGGAGTATCAGCTGCGCTCAGGTTACTCCGCTAGCACTTGTCTCCCGGTTGCCATGACGACGTGGCAGCACAGGGCAGGAGACCCTAACAGTCCGAGGTGCGTCCTTTCTTGCCAGAGGCAGGGGCAGAGGAAAGAAGCTGCACAACACAGCTAGTTCCCAGGAACAGAAGTCCTCCCCGGCCTCTACAAAATCCACCGCATGTCGCTGGGGCTCCACAGGCGGAGCTAGGCCCGGTGGGGGTACGTCTTCGTAATTTCAGCCACAAGTGGGTTCACTCCCTGTTGGATCCCTGGGCAATAGATATTGTGTCTCAGGGATACAAGCTGGACTTTGAGGGGATGCCCCCTCACCGACGGCCCTACCGGCTTCCCCCCACGAGAGGGAAATAGTGTTAACTGCAATTCACAAATTGTATCTTCAACAGGTGGTGGTCAAGGTTCCCCTCCTTCAACAAGGAGGGGGTTATTATTCGACCATGTTGTGGTCCCGAAACCGGACGGTTCGCTCAGACCCATATTGAATTTAAAATCCCTGAACATATACCTGAAAAGGTTCAAGTTCAAAATAAAATCGCTAAGAGCGGTCATCGCAAGCCTGAAAGGGGGAGATTTTATGGTGTCTCTGGACATAAAGGATGCATATCTTCATGTCCCCATTTATCCATCTCATCAGGCGTACCTCAGGTTTGCGGTACAGGATTGTCATTACCAATTTCAGACGTTGCCGTTTGGTCTCTCCACGGCCCCGAGAATCTTCACCAAGGTAATGGCGGAAATGATGGTGCTCCTGCGGAAGCAAGGTGTCACAATTATCCTGTACTTGGACAATCTCCTCATAAAAGCGAGATCAAGAGAGCAGTTGCTGAACAGCGTATCACTTTCTCTGGAAGTCACATCTACAGATTTATCAGTTGAGCACCCTGTCCCCCAGGGCCAGGGTATCTCTCCTGTGGTGGCTGCAGAGTTCTCACCTTCTAGAGGGACGCAGATTCGACATTCAGGACTGGGTCCTGGTGACCACGGACGCTAGCCTCCAAGGGTGGGAAGCAGTCACACAGGGAAGAAATTTCCAAGGTCTGTGGTCAAGTCAAGAGACTTGCCTTCACATCAACATCCTGGAACTAAGGGCCGTATACAACGCCCTACGTCAAGCGGAGCACTTGCTTCGCGACCAACCGGTTCTGATTCAGTCAGACAACATCACCGCAGTGGCTCAGGTGAACCGCCAAGGCGGCACAAGGAGCAGAGTGGCGATGGCAGAAGCCACCAGAATTCTTGCTGGGCGGAGAATCACGTAAGCGCTCTGTCAGCAGTGTTCATCCCGGGAGTGGACAACTGGGAAGCAGACTTCCTCAGCAGACACGACCTCCACCCGGGAGAGTGGGGACTTCATCAGGAAGTCTTCTCACAGATCACAGATCGGTGGGAACTGCCACAGGTGGACATGATGGCATCCCGCCTCAACAAAAAACTACAGAGTTATTGCGCCAGGTCAAGAGACCCTCAAGCAATAGCGGTAGACACCCTGGTGACACCGTGGGTGTTCCAGTCGGTCTATGTATTTCCTCATCTTCCTCTCATTCCCAAGGTGCTGAGGATAATAAGAAAAGGAGGAGTGAGAACAATCCTCATTGTTCCAGATTGGCCACGAAGGACCTGGTATCCAGATCTGCAAGAAATGCTCACAGAGGACCCGTGGCCTCTTCCTCTAAGACAAGACCTGTTGCAACAGGGGCCCTGTCTGTCCCAAGTCTTACCCCGGCTGCCTTTGACGGCATGGCGGTTGAACGCAGGATCCTAGCAGAAAAGGGCATTCCGGAGGAGGTCATTCCTACGCTGATAAAGGCTAGGAAGGACGTGACAGCTAAACATTATCACCGTATATGGCGAAAATATGTTTCTTGGTGTGAGGCCAGGAATGCTCCTACAGAGGAATTCCAACTGGGCCGTTTCCTTCACTTCCTACAGTCCGGAGTGAATTTGGGCCTAAAATTGGGCTCCATTAAGGTCCAGATTTCGGCCCTATCCATTTTCTTTCAAAAAGAGTTGGCTTCTCTACCAGAAGTTCAGACGTTTGTAAAGGGAGTGCTGCATATTCAGCCTCCTTTTGTGCCTCCAGTGGCACCTTGGGATCTTAACGTGGTGTTGAGTTTCCTGAAATCACACTGGTTTGAACCACTTAAAACGGTGGAGTTAAAATATCTCACGTGGAAGGTGGTCATGCTATTAGCCTTGGCTTCGGCTAGGCGTGTGTCAGAATTAGCGGCTTTGTCACATAAAAGCCCCTATCTGGTTTTCCTTATGGATAGAGCAGAATTGCAGACCCGTCCACAATTTCTGCCAAAAGTGGTGTCATCTTTTCATATGAACCAACCTATTGTGGTGCCTGTGGCTACTCGTGACTTGGAGGATTCCGAGTTACTGGATGTGGTCAGGGCTTTGAAGGTTTATGTAGCCAGAACGGCTAGAGTCAGGAAAACGGAGTCGCTGTTTATCCTGTATGCATCCAACAAGCTGGGTGCTCCTGCTTCAAAGCAAACTATTGCTCGCTGGATCTGTAACACGATTCAGCAAGCTAATTCTGCGGCTGGATTGCCGCTGCCAATATCAGTTAAAGCCCATTCCACTAGGAAGGTGGGCTCTTCTTGGGCGGCTGCCCCCGAGGCGTCTCGGCATTACAACTATGCCGAGCTGCTACTTGGTCAGGTTCAAACACCTTTGCAAAGTTCTACAAGTTTGATACCCTGGCTGATGAGGACCTATTGTTTGCTCAATCGGTGCTGCAGAGTCATCCGCACTCTCCCGCCCGTTTGGGAGCTTTGGTATAATCCCCATGGTCCTTACGGAGTCCCCAGCATCCACTAGGACGTTAGAGAAAATAAGATTTTACTTACCGGTAAATCTATTTCTCGTAGTCCGTAGTGGATGCTGGGCGCCCGTCCCAAGTGCGGACTTCTTCTTCTGCAATACTTGTATATAGTTATTGCTGCAATAAGGGCTATGTTACTGTTGCATCAGGGTTGAACTGATGCTCTGTTGTTGTTCATACTGTTGACTGGGTAAGTTTATCACAAGTTATACTGTGTGATTGGTGTGGCTGGTATGAGTCTTGCCCTGGATTTCTAATATCCTTTCCTTGTACGGTCAGCTCTTCCGGGCACAGTTTCTCTAACTGAGGTCTGGAGGAGGGACATAGAGGGAGGAGCCAGAGCACACCAGAATCTAAATTCTTTCTTAAAGTGCCCATGTCTCCTGCGGAGCCCGTCTATTCCCCATGGTCCTTATGGAGTCCCCAGCATCCACTACGGACTACGAGAAATAGATTTACCAGTAAGTAAAATCTTATTTTTACCTTATGTTTCCTCACAGCCAAAAAAAACGCCACATTATCAGATGCAGTCCTTTCGGTCGCATAAATCCAAAAGAGGACGGGGATCTTTCTTTCTCGCCAGAGGTAAGGGCAGAGCGAAAAAGCTGCCAGCTACAGCTAGTTCCCAGGAGCAGAAATCCTCCCCGGCTTCTACTAAATCCACCACATGACGCTGGGGCTCCGCTGAGGGAGTCCGCCCCAGTGGGGACACGTCTTCGACTTTTCAGCCACGTCTGGGTTCAATCATAGGTGGATCCCTGGGCAATAGAAATTGTTTCCCAGGGTTACAACCTGGAATTCGAAGATGTGCCTCCTCGCCGGTTTTTCAAATCTGCCCTACCAGCTTCTTCCCCGGAGAGGAAGGTAGTTTTAAGTGCAATTCAAAAACTGTGTCTTCAACGAGTGGTGGTCAATGTTCCCCTGCTTCAACAGGGGACGGGGTACTACTCAACCCTGTTTGTGATCCCGAAACCGGACGGTTCAGTCAGACCCATTCTGAATTTAAAATCCTTAAACCTATACTTGAACAGGTTCAAATTCAAGATGGAATCACTCAGAGCGGTCATCGCCAGCCTGGAAGGGGGGGATTGTATGGTGTCTCTGGACATAAAGGATGCATACCTTCATGTGCCCATATATCCTCCGCATCAGGCTTACCTGAGGTTTGCTATTCAGGATTGTCATTACCAATTTCAGACGTTGCCGTTTGGTCTGTCCACGGCTCCGAGGATTTTCACCAAGGTAATGGTGGAAATGATGGTTCTCCTTCGCAAACAAGGAGTCACAATTATCCCTTACTTGGACGATCTCCTGATAAAGGCGAGATCCAAAGACAAGCTGGAGCAGGACATTGCGCTCTCCCTGACAGTTCTGCAGCAACATGGTTGGCTCCTAAACTTGCCGAAGTCACAGTTGAATCCGACGAAACGGCTGTCGTTTTTGGGAATGTTCTGGACACGGAATTACAGAGTTTTTCTTCCAGAGGAGAAGGCTCTGGAAATTCAGAGTTTGGTCAAACAAATTCTGAAACCAGCGAGAGTATCAATCCATCAGTGCACTCGATTGCTGGGGAAGATGGCAGCCTACGAGGCCATTCAATTTGGCAGATTCCATGCCAGAGTGTGTCAGTAGGACCTGTTGGACAAGTGGTCCGGATCCCATCTGCACGTGCACCAGAAAATAATCCTGTCCTCCAAGACCAGAATCTCACTCCTGTGGTGGCTGCACAGCTCTCACCTCCTTAAGGGACGCAGGTTTGGGATCCAGGACTGGATCCTAGTAACCACGGATGCGAGTCTCCGAGGCTGGGGAGCAGTCACACAGGGGGAAACCTTCCAGGGAAAATGGTTCAAGCCATGAAGTTTGTCTACACATAAACGTTCTAGAGTTAAGGACCATTTACAACGGCCTTCTTCAAGCGGAACGCCTTCTTCGCAACCTGCCCGTCCTAATACAGTCGGACAACATAACAGCAGTAGCACACACAAACCGCCAGTGCGGAATAAAGAGCAGGGAGGCAATGGCAGAGGCCACAAAAGTTCTCAGCTGGGCGGAAAGACATTCAAGCGCTCTGTCAGCAATCTTCATTCCAGGGGTGGACAACTGGGAAGCAGACTTCCTCAGCAGACACGATCTCCATCCAGGAGAGTAGGGTCTTCATCAAGAAGTCTTTGCAGAAATTGCAGGTTTTTGGGGACTTCCTCAAATAGACATGATGGCGTCACGCCTCAACAAAAAGCTTCCGAGGTATTGTGCCAGATCAAGGGACCCTCAGGCAGTAGCAGTGGACGCCCTGGTGACACTGTGGGTGTTTCAGTCGGTCTATGTGTGATAGCCGAGCAGCGCCAGGTCCATCAGTGTTAAGAGCATTGCACACCAGGCCATTTCATCACATAAGCAATCAGTTTATTCACAGTTCAGACAGGGTTATCACGACGTAACATTTAACTTCTTTTTCTTCTCTCCAGCACAATATGCATATGGGTTACATCTCCTTTCATTTGCTTCACTGGCAATAACAGCATTTACAGTGATGTGGCAGCATTACAGTACAGTACAGTACATACCAGCGCAGTCTATGGGAATCAGTAGTGCGGCTTCCGCAAACTGAGATACATTTCAGTGTGCTCTCCCCCATTCGCTAGGGGCTCTATCTAAATGGGATCTCTCATGGACACGTTACTGTTAGGATCTCCTGCTCTGTGCTGCCACGTCGCCATGGCAACCGGGAGGCAAGTGTTAGCGAAGTAACCTGAGCGCAGCTGATACCCCGGTCCGGGTTTTTACTGTATAGTGGTTACAGGCTCTGTGCACGGCAGGGAATCCGGCGCTGGTTTTGTGCTCACAGTCTGTGAGGTCTGAGTGGGGCGTGGACAGCACCTGCTATATAAACCATCCTCTCAGGCTAGGCAAATGCTGCTTAATCTTTGTTTGTTAGTCAGTTCCAGAAAGTTAGCTAGTACTGTGTGACTTTGTATTTACATGTTGCTTACTGCGAATAGGCCTTGGGATTCGGTACTTCATTCTGCCAATCCTGACCTAGCAGTAAGACTGGAGTCAGTTGTTTGACCTGCTGGTGTTCTTTTGCTATTCTGTGAACCCAGCAGGTTTGCGGCTGTACTCTCAGACCTGCTTGCTTAATCCTCCCTCACTGTGCAGGGCGTCCAGGTGTCAGTTTAGTGCCAGTAAGCTGAACCTGTGCCCTGCAAGTGGGGGTTAGGATTGTGGATACTCTCCTTGTGTCTATATTTCTATCTCTGACCAAGGAGTTTATTCCCACACCCGTTGGTAACCCTTTGGGGGTTTTTCTGTTGCTCTTAGCAACATCATTTCAGGTGCTCCACATGTTAAATCACTACACATCGCTTCATTGTCCGCTCTATTCCATCTGAGCATTCCTGACACTAGGGAGACACCCAATTCCTGAGCCTTTGGGCTTCTCCGTTCACTTTGTGTTTATTAGTTATTCCATCACCTCCTGTGTATGTTATGTTATACTGTCTGTGAGTTCGTTTGCTTCGCTTCCCTCTCTGTTCATACACCGGTATACTCCTGTTAGCACTGGTGTGCGTAACATATTCAGCAGCCTTACTCCTGTTGAAATTTTGTGGGAATATGGAGCATACCCCTCAAAATACTTTGCAACAGGTGGTCGATCAGGTGCAGGCCCTGACTCGACAATTTAATGAGATGTCCATTAAAATGAACACCCAGCAGGCCGCTAGCAGAGCTCCCGCAGCAGCAGCGGCAAGTTCAGGGGTTAAGGAGCCGAAAGTAAATCTCCCGGATCGTTTTTCTGGAGATCGCTCGCAGTTCTTTTGTTTCAAGGAGAGCTGTAAGCTATATTTCAGGCTTAGGCCCCAGTCTTCTGGGTCGGAGATTCAGCGGGTGGGCATGGTGATTTCCTTGCTACAAGGAGACCCACAGGTCTGGGCATATGGGTTACAGCCTGACTGTCCATCGCTTAAAAGTGTTGATGCTTTTTTTACGGCACTGGGCATTTTGTATGATGACCCTGACAAGATGGCTTCAGCCGAGGCTCAGATTACGGTTCTTAAGCAAGGGCGACGGCCAGCTGAGGTTTATAGTACGGAGTTTCGGAGGTTGGCTCATGATACCCAGTGGAATGACCCAGCCCTGAGAAACCAGTACCGAAGGGGCCTTTCTGACCAGATAAAGGACCAACTGGTACAATATCCCTCGCCTGATAGCTTAGATCAGCTCATGCAGTTATCCATCCGGGTGGATAGACGGCTGAGAGAGCGTAGGCTTGAAAGGGAGACCGCAGTTTCCTTTTTTCCCAAGGGAACCTCAGACTCTGAGGAATATTCAGAGGAGCCGATGCAGATTGGGGCTACCCACCTCTCCTCACGTGAGAAGACGCGGAGGAGACAGCAGGGTTTGTGTTTGTACTGTGGGAATAAAGGTCATGTTGTAGTATCATGCCCAGAAAAACCGGAAAACTTCAGGGCCTGAGGGTGATGGGAAATATCCTGTCAGGCCAGAAGTCAGAATTTCCCAAAAAGACTTTTCTCATTCCGGTGACTTTGGAGATCCTCGGTCAAACTGTCAAGACTGAGGCCTTTGTTGACAGTGGGGCCGATGGGGTTTTCATGGACCGTCAATTCGCCCTGGAACACTCTGTTCCCTCAGTACCTTTGGCATCAGAGATTGAGATCTGTGGGTTAAACGGGGAACCATTGTCCCAGGGTAAAATTACCTCCTGCACCAGCCAAATTCCTTTGTTTATTGGAGCCACACACTCTGAAAAATTGTCTTTTTATGTGACTGTCTGTTCTTTTGCCCCATTGGTTTTGGGGTTACCCTGGTTAAGGGCCCATAACCCTCAATTTGACTGGGTCTCTGGGGAGATTCTTAGTTGGGGTAGTGATTGTTTCAGGAGTTGCTTGAGCCTTCCAGTCAGGCTCTCGCAGCTAAGTTTGCCAGGATTGCCAGGATGTTATGCAGATTTTGCGGATGTGTTCTCCAAAAAAGTTGCGGAGGTACTACCTCCCCATCGCCCCTATGACTGTGCCATTGATTTGTTGCCGGATGCTAAGCTTCCCAAGAGCAGGTTGTACTCCCTGTCACGTCCTGAGACTCAGGCTATGGCAGAGTACATTCAGGAGAACTTGGCTAAGGGATTTATCAGACCCTCACAGTCCCCAGTTGGGTCGGGGTTCTTTTTCGTGGGTAAAAAGGACGGTTCGTTGCGACCCTGCATCGACTTCAGGGAATTGAACCGTATCACGATTAAAAACTCGTACCCACTGCCTCTCATTTCGATTTTGTTTGACCAGCTTCGTACTGCCACCATTTTTTCTAAGATTGACCTACGCGGTGCTTACAATCTAATCCGAATAAGAGAGCGGGATGAATGGAAGACTGCCTTTAATACCCACTCAGGGCATTATGAATATTTGGTGATGCCTTTTGGGCTCTCTAATGCCCCGGCAGTCTTCCAGGAATTCATGAAAGATGTGCTCAGGGAATATTTGGATAGATTCTTAGTTGTTTATCTAGATGACATCCTAATCTTCTCTCATTCCCTGGAGGAACATCGGAAGCATGTACGCTTAGTCCTCCAGAAACTCAGAGACCACCAGCTTGGGGCGAAGCTGGAGAAGTGCGAGTTTGAAGTCCAGCAAATCGCATTTCTAGGGTATATTATCTCCTCAGAAGGTTTCCAAATGGAGGGTTCTAAGGTACAGGCAGTCCTGGATTGGGTGCAGCCCACTAGTTTGAAGGCGCTTCAGCGTTTTCTGGGCTTTGCGAATTTTTATAGACGGTTTATCGCTGGATTTTCATCTATAGTGGCCCCCTTGGTGGCACTCACTAAGAAAGGGGCGGATGTTGCTCACTGGTCTTGCGAGGCCAAAGCGGCCTTTGCCCGTCTCAAAAGGGCATTTGTCTCGGCCAAGGTGCTGCGACACCCAGATCCAGAGCGTCCTTTTTTGGTAGAAGTGGATGCCTCTGAGATAGGTATTGGGGCAGTGCTCTCTCAGATGGGGGTGTCTGATAATCGCCTTCATCCCTGTGCTTACTTTTCCCGTAAATTTTCGTCTGCCGAGATGAATTATGATGTGGGTAACCGGGAATTGTTGGCTATAAAGGATGCACTCGGGGAGTGGAGACACTGGCTTGAGGGGGCTAAGTTTGTGGTCTCAATTCTCACCGACCATAAGAATCTGGCATATTTAGAGTCAGCGAAGCGGCTCAATGCCAGGCAGGCACGATGGGCTTTGTTTTTTGCTCGCTTTAATTTTTTGATAACATATCGCCCTGGGTCAAAAAACATCAAGGCTGATGCGCTCTCGCGGAGTTTTGCTCCAGTTCAAGAGACCACCGAGGAGCCATTGCCCATTGTGTCCCCATCATGTATTAAAGTGGGCATTACCCAGGACCTCTTGTCATTAGTCCTTAGAGCACAGGAGCAGGCTCCTCCAGACCTTCCGGTAGGTCTCTTGTTTGTGCCTCCTAGGTTAAGACAGCGAGTGTTCCTGGAATTCCATGCCAAGAGGTCGGCAGGGCATCCGGGTATTGCCAGAACTCGGGAGTTGCTGTCTAGGGTGGTGTGGTGGCCCTCGGTGGCTAGGGATGTGGATCAGTGGGTTCGGGCATGTGACGTTTGTGCCCGAAATAAAACTCCTAGAGGGGTTCCTGTCGGCCATTACATCCACTCTCTATTCCGTCTAAGCCATGGACCCACATTTCCATGGATTTTGTGGTGGACTTGCCCAAATCCTCGGGGATGACAGCCATTTGGGTTGTCGTTGACAGGTTTTCGAAGATGGCGCATTTCGTTCCACTGGTTGGGTTGCCATCGGCCAGACGCCTGTCTGAGTTATTTATGCAGCATGTTGTGCGCCTTCACGGGTTGCCACTTGGTGTGGTCTCTGACCGTGGATCCCAGTTTGTGGCCAAATTCTGGAGGGCATTTTGTTCTGATCTCCAGATTTCTGTGAGCTTGTCGTCAGGCTACCATCCACAGTCTAATGGGCAGACTGAGAGGGTGAACCAGTCCTTGGAGCAGTTCCTCAGGTGTTATGTCTCCAAGTGTCATACTGACTGGGTTGCTCATCTGTCCATGGCGGAGTTTGCCTATAACAACGCGGCTCACTCTGCTACAGGGATCTCTCCCTTCCTTTGTGTGTATGGGCATCATCCTAAGGCCAATTCTTTTGACCCCCTGGATTCCCCGCCTGGTGGTTCCTCTGTTGTTTCGGTCCTTAGGGGTATTTGGAGGAAAGTGAAGAAAGCCCTTGTGTCTGTGTCATTAGTGACCAATAGGGTTTTTGATAAGCGGAGAAGACCCTGCAGCTTCAAATTAGGAGACTTCGTCTGGTTGTCCACCAAGAATTTGAAGTTGAGACAGCCATCTCATAAGTTAGGCCCCCGGTTCATCGGCCCTTATAAGATCACCAGGGTTATCAATCCGGTGGCATTTCAGTTAGATCTGCCCCGTTCATTGGGTATCAATAAAACATTTCATTGTTCCCTTTTAAAACTGGCGGTTAGTAATCCTTCTTCCAGTGGAAGACCTTCTCCTCTTCTGATACGGGGTCAGAGGGAGTTTGTGGTTGAAAGGGTTCTTGACTCCAAGATGGTTCGGGGTCGGCTGTCATTTTTGGTGCACTGGAAGGGGTATGGCCCAGAGGAGCGGTCGTGGGTGCGCAGTTGTGATCTTCATGCCCCCAGACTGATACGCTCTTTCTTCTCGCAGTTCCCCGATAAACCCGGTGGTAGGGGTTCTTTGACCCCTCGTCAGAGGGGGGGTACTGTTAGGATCTCCTGCTCTGTGCTGCCACGTCGCCATGGCAACCGGGAGGCAAGTGTTAGCGAAGTAACCTGAGCGCAGCTGATACCCCGGTCCGGGTTTTTACTGTGTAGTGGTTACAGGCTCTGTGCACGGCAGGGAATCCGGCGCTGGTTTTGTGCTCACAGTCTGTGAGGTCTGAGTGGGGCGTGGACAGCACCTGCTATATAAACCATCCTCTCAGGCTAGGCAAATGCTGCTTAATCTTTGTTTGTTAGTCAGTTCCAGAGAGTTAGCTAGTACTGTGTGACTTTGTATTTACTTGTTGCTTACTGCAAATAGGCCTTGGGATTCGGTACTTCATTCTGCCAATCCTGACCTAGCAGTAAGACTGGAGTCAGTTGTTTGACCTGCTGGTGTTCTTTTGCTATTCTGTGAACCCAGCAGGTTTGCGGCTGTACTCTCAGACCTGCTTGCTTAATCCTCCCTCACTGTGCAGGGCGTCCAGGTGTCAGTTTAGTGGCAGTAAGCTGAACCTGTGCCCTGCAAGTGGGGGTTAGGATTGTGGATACTCTCCTTGTGTCTATATTTCTATCTCTGACCAAGGAGTTTATTCCCACACCCGTTGGTAACCCTTTGGGGGTTTTTCTGTTGCTCTTAGCAACATCATTTCAGGTGCTCCACATGTTAAATCACTACACATCGCTTCATTGTCCGCTCTATTCCATCTGAGCATTCCTGACACTAGGGAGACACCCAATTCCTGAGCCTTTGGGCTTCTCCGTTCACTTTGTGTTTATTAGTTATTCCATCACCTCCTGTGTATGTTATGTTATAATGTCTGTGAGTTCGTTTGCTTCGCTTCCCTCTCTGTTCATACACCGGTATACTCCTGTTAGCACTGGTGTGCGTAACAGTTACAGGGGGCCTTCCGCCAAACGTGGTTGCCTACCACTCACCCATCTCGTCCTCTCCCGAAGAATCACACATCCCGTCCTGCTCCTTGGGTACCCCTGACAGTCCTTTGTTCCTGGTTCCTTCCACTGTACTCTGCATACTGTGGCTCTCACACTGCACTCTCCATCTCTCACTGAAGCTGCTGGCTCTCCTGTTACACTGCAGATATGGGCTCTCCCTCTTTTCATAGCAACACCCACACGCTGCTCTTCTCTCCATCATGCCAGGGACGGTGGAGTAACATGCTTGTTCCACAGTCCCCAGACTGCGTTTCTCCTGGACACTAGCCTGTGCCCTCCATCCTCAGTCCTCAGCTAACACTGAATTCTAGCCTGTGTCTTTTCCTTGTCCTCTAAACCCCCTACACTTCCTGTCGTAACCTCCTACATGTGGCATTGTCTACCAGAACTGGTTTTGGGGCCATAAACTCCCCCACTCACTGATAAGAATTAAATGGCTTTTGGAACTTTCCAATATCTGTTAACATTCCAGTATGCCACATATGTGTTCCCTCCTCTTCCTCTCATCTCAAAAATATTGAGAATCATAAGACAAAATGGAGTACAGACAATTCTCATTGTTCCAGATTGGCCTCGAAGGGCCTGGTATCCGGATCTGCAGGAAATGCTCACAGAAGATCCGTGGCCGCTTCCTCTCAGAGAGGACCTGTTGCAACAGGGGCCCTGTCTGTTCCAAGACTTACCGCGGCTGCGTTTGACGGCATGGTGGTTGAATGCCAGATCCTAGCTGGGAAGGGCATTCCGGACGATGTCATCCCTACTCTGATAAAGGCTAGGAAGGAGGTGACAGCGAAACATTATCACTGTATCTGGAGGAAGTATGTCTCTTGGTGTGAAACCAAGAATGATCCTCTGGAAGATTTCCATCTGGGCTGTTTTCTCCACTTCCTACAGTCTGCAGTGAATTTGGGCCTAAAATTAGGCTCCATTAAGGTACAGATTTCGGCCCTGTCCATTTTCTTTCAGAGGGAATTGGCTTCTCTCTCAGAAGTCCAGACTTTTGTGAAGGGAGTGCTGCATATCCAGCCTCCTTTTGTGCCCCCAGTGGCACCATGGGACCTTAACGTGGTGTTACAGTTCCTGAAGTCTCACTGGTTTGAACCTCTTCAAACGGTTGAATTAAAATTTCTCACTTGGAAGGTGGTCATGTTGTTGGCCTTGGCATCTGCAAGGTGGGTGTCTGAATTGGCGGCCTTGTCTCACAAGAGCACCTCTTTGATTTTCCATGTCGATAGAGCAGAGTTGAGTACTCGTCCTCAATTTTTGCCTAAAGTGGTTTCTTCTTTTCATATGAACCAACCTATTGTGGTGCCTGTGGCTACGGATGACTTGGAGGATTCCAAGTCCCTGGATGTAGTCAGGGCCTTAAAAATCTATGCAGCTAGGGCGGCTCGGGTTAGGAAAACAGAAGCACTGTTTGTCCTGTATGCGGCCAACAAGGTTGGCGCTCCTGCTTCTAAGCAGACTATTGCTCGCTGGATCTGTAACACGATTCAGCAGGCTCATTCTACGGCTGGATTGCCGTTACCTAATTCGGTAAAGGCCCATTCTACTAGGAAGGTGGGCTCTTCTTGGGCGGCTGCCCGAGGCGTCTCGGCATTACAGCTTTGCCGAGCGGCGACTTGGTCGGGTTCAAACAGTTTTGCTAAATTCTATAAGTTTGATACCCTGGCTGAGGTGGACCTCCTGTTTGCTCAATCGGTGCTGCAGAGTCATCCGCACTCTCCCGCCCGTTTTGGAGCTTTGGTATAATCCCCATGGTCCTTACGGAGTCCCCAGCATCCTCTAGGACGTAAGAGAAAATAAGATTTTAAACCTACCGGTAAATCTTTTTCTCCTAGTCCGTAGAGGATGCTGGGCGCCCGTCCCAGTGTGGACAACATTCTGCAAGACTTGTATATAGTTATTGCTTGCATAAGGGTTATGTTACAGTTTGGATCGGTCTTTGACTGATGCTGTTTAGTTCATACTGTTGACTGGTTCGTATATTCCAGGTTATATGGTGTGGATGGTGTGGGCTGGTATGAATCTTGCCCTTAGGTTAACAAAATCCTTTCCTCGTACTGTCCGTCTCCTCTGGGCACAGTTCTCTTTAGTTCATGCTGTTAACTGGTATTGCTTATGTAACCCCTGTTCACTTTTCCGGGAACTAGAGTTTTAGGTAGTTTAAGTGCCTCCACCCAAACTTACGGATTGTAATATAATAGGTAACTGTCTACATAAATATATATATATAAATATATATATATATATATATATATATATATATATATTTAGTAATTTGGGTCAGTTTGGGAAAACCCATATATTGTCATACAATTACTGCTGTACCATAAAGATTTACCTGTATTCTCTGGAGTGCTGTTTCTTGTTCTTGACTGCCAGTTAAGTGAAACACAGTACCACAATGCTTGTATATGTTAGAGTATTTACTTTGTCAAATATTCATTCCATAACATCTCATTGAACATTGCTTTACATTCTATATGACACTGCATATATTTTACATATTATCACTATTAACGGTAAATTATAAAATTCCTATCCAATGTAACTATTATTGAGCATTTACTACCTAGCAATCAATAATTCATTTACTATTAGGATAATATTTTGACAGTAAACTATATTGCATTTACTCTCATTACTGTAGCAATTTTAGTAACTTATACTCTCTAACTGTATTATGTTCATTCAGAATATTTACAAACTTATTGATATATTAGTTTATAGTTAATATATATATATGCATATATATGTTTATATCCTTCCTTTACTCCTATATAAATGGAGAAGCTGATCCTCACTTAGTGTTTGTGTCTATCTGTTTGTTAATCCAGAATTTATTCACAGAATATCCTTTTTCCTGCCTAGTGGAGGTGTTGATACAAATTAGTTACTTGTATTAAGCAAAGTATCCTCTTAATGCTACATAAGTAGAATTGTATCCACTTGGTATCCAATGGTGAAGTTCTGAAGTAAAGGAATAATAGCTGAAAATATCAATTGTATCCACTAGATGTCACTACAAGTAAGCTTTCCAGATGGAGAATATAAGCAGCATCATAGTCTATACCGTGATGTGGACACAGATACTTGGGGTCTGCTCGTATAACTGGTAATTATAGCTCTCCTTGACTATTCTGTATGATATGACCAAGTGTCAATAAACAATTGATTGCTGCTAATATCCCTCTTTGTTATAAGTCAGTTAGCAGATAGGGACTTTACAAGATGGGAAATATTATATCTCTCTCCTTATGAATTGGCAATATGGGGTGCGCTTAACATCCTTGTAATACACTAGTCTCAGTAGCAGTTGTTTGGTTTTCTAATTTGAGAGGTGTATGAATCCTGTGTGCTGCAGCTGTATGAGCAGTACTGAGTGCTGACCTATAGTGATTACGTGCATAGTTTCACAGACCTCAGATGGCTTCTCAATTAGCTCCAGCCAATTGCGCGATGTTATCCGTACTAGCCACGCCCCCCAGGGCACTCTTATTGGCAGACCTTCAATCTGTGGAATCGTGCAGGTAGCAGCTTGAGCTTTCGGACTGGGTCTCGTTATGGCTACCAGGTATGGACGGTGAGTATAGGCATCAGCTGGGAGGGCCGGCTCTCTCTCTCTCTCTGTCACCTTGAATTATAGTGGAGACCGTGCTGGCACCTCACAGGCAAGTCTCGATGCTGCTCGGCACCTGAGCCGCGTCTCACTCACTCCCCCATGCCGTCACTCCACCCTGGGGCACCGCCTCTTCAACTGACCGCACCTCTCTCATCGGCTCAGCAAAACGGCTCCCGGCACAGTGCACTACCGCCCGCTGTGGCCTCCCCCTCACCCCCAGCAACCGCCGAGAGTTCTCAGCTCTACTAGCGATGCCGGAGAAAGGGGAACAGCTCCAGAGGCTGCGCACTCGACTAAAGACCCCGTATCATCCGAAGGCTCCCTTATTTATAGTCCAGGGTATCGTCGCGCGGTGCGGGTCCTTCCCGCCGAGGTCTCGAGAGTCACCTGCAAATACATGTGCCCAACTTCACCTCAGGGCACCTGTCCTCCAATCAGGTGAGAGGAGATTTCAATCTAGCTCAATGCAGCATGGTCACCTCACACTCATGAGGTAAATGGGAATATTCACACAAAGTTCCATATTACCTCCTGAGTGTGCACCTCCAGATCACACCATGGATATTACACAGTTATATACCTACAATATATACTTATTTAACTATATTAAATGTATTTAAATAAATATAAATATCTGAGTACAGATTTATAAGAACTATAAATATAGGAACATTAATCAGTTCCCTCATAGGCCAAATTCCTAGCAATGATATATACCCAATATACATTCACAAATGGGTGAGATAAATATATATAGTATATGCTACACTCTCCCCCTGGTGATCTGCATAATTCTTCATACCGCTTTACTCAGATCACCACATATGCTCTCCTTTCAATGGTTTATACTCGAAGTATGGCCAGGTGAATACTATACTTGAGTGTATTACTTGAGGTAAGTATACAGGATTACCCAATTCTGGATAAGTTAAAATTAAGGGAGGCCTTCGTTCTCTGGATATCCTATACCTACCCCCTTTCTCCTCACCTTCATCTAGAGGTACTGGCTCATCGTAAAGGTCACTTATTGGAATACCTACTGAGTCATTTGACTCACATTCTGATACCAGTTCCCTTTCTAACTCTATACCTTTCCCTGTATTATTACAGGAGGGCAATACATATTCTTTTTCCAAAGGACTTTCGTCTAAAACCAGGTGTGGATCATACTTGTTATGCTGAGAGATATTGCTTAACTTATTATTATCATAATAAAAATATCCCACACCCTCATCAGTGTAATGAGTCTCATCATTATATTCACCAGGGCTTTCTTCTACTTGTTTTTTGTTATCTGTGGATCTCATTCTTCCACTATTTTCCCCATTAGATCGTTTCAGGGTTGTTGCTTCCACAACCTCAGGAAGACGAAGATTTTGTGATATAGGCAAAAGATGCTGTCGGTGGTATGTGAGAATTGCTCCCCCCCCCCCGACTCTGGCCGTAGTTTATAAACAGGTATGTTGGGTAATTGATCTATTACCACATATGGATCAGGCCTCCACCGATATGCTAATTTTCGTCGTCTAGGAATTCCCAATTGCTGTACCAGCACCCTATCTCCTACCCTTAATACATTTTCCTTTACACGTAAGTCATGCTTAATCTTGTTTTTGGCACCCGCTTTTCTGGAAGCTTCCTGAGCTATATTATATGCATTTTTTAGCTCTTTTCGTAATTTCATTATATATTGAGAATGAGTTTGTCCATCAGCATCCCAGGAGGGAAGTCCTAATGAAACATCTATGGGCAGTCGGGCTTCCCGCCCAAACATTAATTCATATGGGGAGTACCCAGTGGATTCATTCCTAGTGCAATTATAGGCATGCACTAGGTGACATATCCGTCTACTCCACTGTGTTTGGCCCATGGGGCCCAAGGTGCCCATCATATCAAGCAAGGTGCGGTTAAACCGCTCTGGCTGAGGATTACCCTGTGGGTGATAAGGAGTAGTTCGGGATTTCTTAATCCCACAGCACAGACAGAGCTCCCGAATAATTTTTCCTTCAAAATCCCGCCCCTGGTCGGAGTGCAATCGGGCTGGTAAACCATAGTGAACAAAGAACCGTTCCCATAAAGTTCTTGCTACAGTAACAGCCCGTTGATCAGAAGTAACATAAGCCTGGGCATAACGGGTAAAGTGATCCGTTACTACCAGTATGTTACATTCCTTTCCAGGTGATGTTTCCAAGGATAAATAATCAATGCATACTAGATCCATGGGACCATGGCTCTGAAGATTAACAAGAGAGGCGGACTTGGTGGGGAGAGTCTTCCTCAATATACAACTACCACATGTCCTACAGTAGTTTTCAATATCCTGTTCCATCAAGGGCCAATAAAACCGATCAGTTATCAGTCCCTTTGTTTTTTCTACCCCGAGATGGCCGTGCTGATCATGTAATGCGTTCAAAATAGTTTTTCTATAACACTGTGGAGTAACTAATTGTGATTTGAATTTCCCATTGGATTTAACTAATTCACGGTACAGTATTCCATTCTTTAGGGTCAATTGCTTTATTTGCCGCATCAATAATTTTGAGGCATGGGTTAGAGAACTCATATCACACTCAGCACGACCAGACTCAAGACAGAGTATAACAATGGAAATATCTGGATCATTACGTTGTTCCATACGGATCTTTCCCTGACCTATATGTGGCAAGCCCTCTAATTCTAGTTGGCTTAACCAACAATAGGCCAGAGGTAATGCCTGGTCTGAGGCTCCAAGGGCACTAATGCATTCCCCATTATCTGCCGTTACACATGAAATGCTAAAGCACAATCCCTTGATGGTGGTTGCAGGAACTTCAATCCACTCAGATCCATCTATTTCACTCTCAATTCTAGATAATCTAGACAAAGAATCTGCATCTATGTTGTTAATACCTGGGCGATATTTAATCTTAAAGTCATAGATAGACAAAGCGGCTAACCATCTGTGCCCGGTGGCATCTCATTTAGCTGTGGTAAGCACATATGTCAGAGGATTATTGTCAGTGAACACCTCAAAATTTGCCCCATACAGATATTCATGAAATCTATCAGCAATAGCCCATTTAAGAGCAAGGAACTCCAATTTGTGGACAGGATATCTCCTCTCACTATTGGACAATCCCCGGCTGATATAAGATACAGGTTGTAACCTTCCTTCATGAGTTTGGTACAACACTGCACCTAAACCATCAAAGGATGCATCCACATGTAATGTATAAGGCAGAGTGGGGTCAACATAGGCCAATACAGGAGCATTGGTAAGACTCCATTTTAATTTAAGGAAGGCCTCCTCACACTCATGTGTCCATCTATCCCCAAATTCTTCAGATGGTTTAAAATATCCCTCCTTTTTACATGAGGATACCTTTGTAGGTTTACCAACTGGCGGATATCCCTTGGTCAAATCAGTGAGAGGACGACATATTACAGAATAATAGGGCACAAAACGGCGATAGTACCCACAAAACCCAAGGAAAGATCTTAATTCCTTTAATTTCGTGGGCCTAGGCCAATCATTCACCACTTCAACTTTAGTTGGATCGGTAGAAATACCCTGTCGACTCACCACATGTCCCAAGTAAGTTACCGAGGGCAGGCAGAACTTACATTTATCCACAGAAAGTTTAAAGCCTTTCTTCAATAATCTATCCAGTACCTTGAGCAGACGGTGGTTATGTTCCTGCAGTGAGGACCCAAAAACTATAATATCATCAAGGTAAACTAATACCTCACGATAATTCATATCACCCACCGTCTGCTCCATGGTTCTCTGAAAAGTGGCCGGGGCACCCTTGATTCCTTGGGGCATCTTTAAAAATTCAAAGAAACCCAAAGGACAAATAAAAGCAGTCTTTTCTCTATCCTGGTGACTCATAGGTATTTGGTAATACCCACTCCGCAGATCCAACACTGTAAACCACTGACTCCCCTGTAAACAGTCCAATGCCTCCTCTATCCTAGGAACTGTGTACTGATCGGGCACAGTGCGTTGATTAAGTGTGCGATAATCAATACACATTCTAATTTTGCCATTCTTTTTACGGGCCACTACGATAGGAGATGCATAGGGACTTTCAGAGTGTTGAATAACCTCTGTTTCCAAGAGAGTCTGAAGATGCTGTCTGACATCATCGAAATCTGCAGGAGCAAGTCTGCGTGACCTTTCCCTAAAAGGAGTCTCATCAGTCAGCTTTATACAGTGTTCAACACCTTTAGCTTTTCCTAAATCCCATTCCCCAAGAGAGAAGACATGCCTTCGTTTCATCAATTCCTCACATAAAATATTTTGTTCTACCAACCCAATGTCACTCCCCTGGAAACATGTGGTTAAGTCTTCTATGGACAGACCCTGAGCCAGTGAGGAATCTCTGTGCTCAGACTCCCCGTCCCTGTATTTTTCAGGGCAAATCGCCTTAGTAATGGCTGTCGCTTCCCTACACCTTTTTAAACACCAATCACTGAGGACCCTAAATAAATGAGCATTAGTCCCAATAATCACGGGCATTACAGTTTTATCACCTGGGGATTCTGGGCATACCAGAGCAATTAGAGGTAATGGCTCCGACACACCCATAAATTCCTCAGGAAACTCTATGTTGACTACCACATAACCTAAATAAGGGTATTTCTGTTCACTCAATCCCCAAATTACCAGTCCTTCCAGGGGCATGATAGGGACATCAGAGAGATAATGTCTATACCAATGCTCGAATATAATGGACACCTGGGACCCACTATCCAACAACACAGGACAGGGATGTCCATTTAATTTAACTACCACACGTGGAGCGGGTCCTATCATACCATCCGGAATAGAATTACTCCACTGGGCACTCCCCATTGAATCTACATCTAATTTCTGGGAGACGGCGAGGGGCCCGCCAATCTCCCACCATCGTTTCCCTGATGAGAGGAATTATTTGACTGAACGTTAGTTTCCCCTTCATTCATTCCCCAGTCTATAGAACATTCCACTGCTCTATGTCCTAACTGTCCACATCGGAAACACCCTCTGCTTATAAAATTTCCACCTCTCCTAAAATTCCCCCGGCTACTGTTAAACCCCCTAGTGGAATTACTGGAATTAGAGCTGGAGGGTACCACCCTTTGATTTAAAGCAAGAATAAGCTGGTCTATTTTCTTATTTTGTTCCACTACCAAGGTAACTAACTTATCCTCCCGTGATCCTTGGGCCTCAGGGGAGGGTACCACCACTTCTACAGCCTTAGCATGAGTCTTTTCTCTAGTAGCAATTAAAGCTTCCTCCTGAGTAATCTCCTTAATTAAGTCATTAAGGGTGGGACTTCCTAATAATAAAGATGTACAACGCAACCGTTGAGCTACAGGGTCAGTTGTTAATGCTCCCCTAATTAACTGTTTCAATCGGCTGCTATTAACTTCAGCAGGAGCTAACCCTCCTTTATCTATAATTTTATGTATTAATTTATCTAATCTATACACATACTGCGATAACTTTTCTCCTGTCTCCTGATAAGTATGGTGAAATCTGGCAACCAAATCACCTACATCCTCCAATGTCCCATATGTGTAATCTAAGGCTTGGAAGTAGTCAGCTACCGCAGCTTCGGGATTACTTTTTCTAGTAGCCTGGATAATTCCCATAGCGGGTCCCCGTAGACTTTCCACTATTCTTTGTTTCTTTATGTGGTCAGGACAATGCCACTCCTCAGACTGTTGTATGGCTGCCTCTCTCCATGCCTCATAAGATTCCTCCCCGACAGGCACAGGAAGTATTCCTGAAAAAAGTCTCAATCGCCTATAGCTACCCTCATAGTGCCACCGTTCTAATTGATGTACTACTTTATTAGCTATAACCTCTAACTGATTCCCTAGCTTTTCCTCAAGGCCCTGCGATTGACTCCCTTCTCCCACAGCTGTAGAGGGGTCTCCACTAACTGGATAAGACATGTCACCCACCATTAATGGTTCAGCAGCCCTTTCACTGCTGTCCTTTTCAGGCCATAAAATTTTCCACCTGCGATCAGGGTTAGACCTCACAGCCACCACTTTTGGAAGCAACTCAGACTCTAAGTCATGACTTGTAGTTATTAATACAGCCCACATCTCTCCACTTTCTCTAAACTGTTTATCAGCAATCCTTGGTTGCTTTATCCCGAAAAGAAATAACATCTCGGTCATAATAGTACCATCCGTGGTGTCTGTGAGATCCCCTGTCAACACAAAACTCCTTTCAGGAATTACTCCCTTCCTTATACACCAATCAAAGGCGTCACTTCTTGTACATTGAGTCATTTTGCTACTGTGCTTCACCTATCCCTGAGTACTTACAAAAATGATCTCAAGCGGTGCCTCCAAATGTAACCCCTGTTCACTTTTCCGGGAACTAGAGTTTTAGGTAGTTTAAGTGCCTCCACCCAAACTTACGGATTGTAATATAATAGGTAACTGTCTACATAAATATATATATATATATATTTAGTAATTTGGGTCAGTTTGGGAAAACCCATATATTGTCATACAATTACTGCTGTACCATAAAGATTTACCTGTATTCTCTGGAGTGCTGTTTCTTGTTCTTGACTGCCAGTTAAGTGAAACACAGTACCACAATGCTTGTATATGTTAGAGTATTTACTTTGTCAAATATTCATTCCATAACATCTCATTGAACATTGCTTTACATTCTATATGACACTGCATATATTTTACATATTATCACTATTAACGGTAAATTATAAAATTCCTATCCAATGTAACTATTATTGATCATTTACTACCTAGCAATCAATAATTCATTTACTATTAGGATAATATTTTGACAGTAAACTATATTGCATTTACTCTCATTACTGTAGCAATTTTAGTAACTTATACTCTCTAACTGTATTATGTTCATTCAGAATATTTACAAACTTATTGATATATTAGTTTATAGTTAATATATATATATATGCATATATATGTTTATATCCTTCCTTTACTCCTATATAAATGGAGAAGCTGATCCTCACTTAGGGTTTGTGTCTATCTGTTTGTTAATCCAGAATTTATTCACAGAATATCCTTTTTCCTGCCTAGTGGAGGTGTTGATACAAATTAGTTACTTGTATTAAGCAAAGTATCCTCTTAATGCTACATAAGTAGAATTGTATCCACTTGGTATCCAATGGTGAAGTTCTGAAGTAAAGGAATAATAGCTGAAAATATCAATTGTATCCACTAGATGTCACTACAAGTAAGCTTTCCAGATGGAGAATATAAGCAGCATCATAGTCTATACCGTGATGTGGACACAGATACTTGGGGTCTGCTCGTATAACTGGTAATTATAGCTCTCCTTGACTATTCTGTATGATATGACCAAGTGTCAATAAACAATTGATTGCTGCTAATATCCCTCTTTGTTATAAGTCAGTTAGCAGATAGGGACTTTACAAGATGGGAAATATTATATCTCTCTCCTTATGAATTGGCAATATGGGGTGCGCTTAACATCCTTGTAATACACTAGTCTCAGTAGCAGTTGTTTGGTTTTCTAATTTGAGAGGTGTATGAATCCTGTGTGCTGCAGCTGTATGAGCAGTACTGAGTGCTGACCTATAGTGATTACGTGCATAGTTTCACAGACCTCAGATGGCTTCTCAATTAGCTCCAGCCAATTGCGCGATGTTATCCGTACTAGCCACGCCCCCAGGGCACTCTTATTGGCAGACCTTCAATCTGTGGAATCGTGCAGGTAGCAGCTTGAGCTTTCGGACTGGGTCTCGTTATGGCTACCAGGTATGGACGGTGAGTATAGGCATCAGCTGGGAGGGCCGGCTCTCTCTCTCTCTCTGTCACCTTGAATTATAGTGGAGACCGTGCTGGCACCTCACAGGCAAGTCTCGATGCTGCTCGGCACCTGAGCCGCGTCTCACTCACTCCCCCATGCCGTCACTCCACCCTGGGGCACCGCCTCTTCATCTGACCGCACCTCTCTCATCGGCTCAGCAAAACGGCTCCCGGCACAGTGCACTACCGCCCGCTGTGGCCTCCCCCTCACCCCCAGCAACCGCCGAGAGTTCTCAGCTCTACTAGCGATGCCGGAGAAAGGGGAACAGCTCCAGAGGCTGCGCACTCGACTAAAGACCCCGTATCATCGGAAGGCTCCCTTATTTATAGTCCAGGGTATCGTCGCGCGGTGCGGGTCCTTCCCGCCGAGGTCTCGAGAGTCACCTGCAAATACATGTGCCCAACTTCACCTCAGGGCACCTGTCCTCCAATCAGGTGAGAGGAGATTTCAATCTAGCTCAATGCAGCATGGTCACCTCACACTCATGAGGTAAATGGGAATATTCACACAAAGTTCCATATTACCTCCTGAGTGTGCACCTCCAGATCACACCATGGATATTACACAGTTATATACCTACAATATATACTTATTTAACTATATTAAATGTATTTAAATAAATATAAATATCTGAGTACAGATTTATAAGAACTATAAATATAGGAACATTAATCAGTTCCCTCATAGGCCAAATTCCTAGCAATGATATATACCCAATATACATTCACAAATGGGTGAGATAAATATATATAGTATATGCTCCGTTTTGGAGCTTTGGTATAATCCCCATGGTCCTTACGGAGTCCCCAGCATCCTCTAGGACGTAAGAGAAAATAAGATTTTAAACCTACCGGTAAATCTTTTTCTCCTAGTCCGTAGAGGATGCTGGGCGCCCGTCCCAGTGTGGACAACATTCTGCAAGACTTGTATATAGTTATTGCTTGCATAAGGGTTATGTTACAGTTTGGATCGGTCTTTGACTGATGCTGTTTAGTTCATACTGTTGACTGGTTCGTATATTCCAGGTTATATGGTGTGGATGGTGTGGGCTGGTATGAATCTTGCCCTTAGGTTAACAAAATCCTTTCCTCGTACTGTCCGTCTCCTCTGGGCACAGTTCTCTTTAGTTCATGCTGTTAACTGGTATTGCTTAGAAGCCATGTTGTACGGTGTGTTGTGGTGTGAGCTGGTGTGTTTGTCACCCTTGGTTAACTAAAATCCTTTTCCTCGAAATGTCCGTCTCCCTGGGCACAGTTCCTTTAACTGAGGTCTGGAGGAGGGGCATAGAGGGAGGAGCCAGTGCACACCCATTCTAAAGTTCTTTATAGTGCCCATGTCTCCTGCGGAGACGGTCTATACCCCATGGTCCTTACGGAGTCCCCAGCATCCTTTACGGACTAGGAGAAAAAGATTTACTGGTAGGTTTAAAATCTTATTTTGAGACTGGCAGAGTGTGATTAGAGTGCCTAGACACTAAATCCTTTCCCCAGCCAGTATAATTATTTGAAAAAAAGCGGGGCTGAAGTGCGCCATGAAGGGGGCGGGGCTTAGCCCTAACAGCTCTCATCATCGCCATTTTTCTCTTCACAGAGCTGCAGAGACGCTGGTCCTTCCTCACCACTTCTGTACAAGTAACAGGGTGCAAAACGGGGGGGGGCACAGTTAAATTGGTGCTAAAATAAGTATGAAAATGCTGCAGGGTCTGAGGGATAAGCGCTGGGTTGTGAGCTGGCAAACTCCCTCTGTTTCTCTGACAGGCTTTACTGTGGGTCTGTCCCCTATGTGCCCAGTGTGGGTGTCGGTACACGTGTGTGTTGGCATGTCTGAGGCGGAGTGCTCTTCCCAGGAGGAGACGGTGTTTGGGGCAGAAACGGCTGTGGGAGTGACCTTGTCGGCACCGCCGACTCCTGATTGAGTAAATGTGTTGATTGCTATTGTGGCTCTTATTAATAAGAGATTAGATAAATCTGAGTCTCAGAACCAGGCATGGAAGAAATCTGTGGAGGATGTGTTATCACAGGTCCAGACCCCTTCGGGGTCACAAACGTTAGTTTGCTCAGTTGGCAGACACTGATACCGACACGGACATTGACTCCAGTGTCGACTATAGTGATACCAGATAAGACCCAAAATTGGCAAAGAGCATTCAGTACATGATTGTAGCAATAAAAGACATGTTGCATATCACAGAGGACCCTGCTGTTCCTGATAATAGGGTCTGTATGTATAAGGGAAAGAAACCTGAGGTAACGTTTACTCCCTCATGAACTGAATACCCTTTTTGAAAAAGTGTGAAAATCCTGACAAAGTTTATGATTCCCAAAAGGATTCAGATGGCGTATCCGTTCCCCTCTGGGGATAGAGAAAAGTGGGAGTCACCTCCCATTGTGGACAAGGCTCTATCACATCACGGTTGTCTAAAAAGGTGGCTTTACCGTCTCGTGACACGGCAGCCCTTAAGGATCGTAGACAGGAAAATAAGTTAAAATCCATTTACGTCACCACAGGTACACTACTCAGACCAACTATTGCATCTGCGTGGGTGAGTAGTGCTATCGAAAAGTGTGCAGATAACTTGTTATCTGATATAGATACTCTAGATAGGGATAGCATCCTTTTTAACGCTGGGTTATATCAGGGACGCTGCAGCCTACCTAAAGGAAGCGGCGAGAGATATTGGCCTTTTGGGATCAAAAGCCAATGCCATGGCGGTTTCAGCTAGGATGGCATTGTGGATTCATCAATGGAATGCTGATGCCGACTCAAAGAATAATATGGAATCTCTCCCATATAAAGATGGTGTCTTGTTTGATGAAGGTCTCGCTGATTTGGTATCTACGGCTACCGCGGGTAAGTCATATTTGCCTTATGTCCCTCCACAACAAAAGAAAGCTCACCACTTGCAGATGCAGTCCTTTCGGCCAAATAAATACAAAAAAGGCCGAGGTTATTCCTTCCTTGCTAATAGAGGAAGAGGAAAAGGTAAAAGATCTCCAGCCGTGGCAGGTTCCCAGGAGCAGAAGTCCTCCCCGGCTTCTGCCAAATCCACCGCATGACGCTGGGGCTCCTCTGTGGGAGTCAGCACCGGTGGGGCACGTCTCAAGCTCTTCAGTCAATTCTGGGCTCGTTCGGCCCTAGACCCATGGATTTTAGAAATAGAGTCCCAGGGGTACAAACTGGAGTTTCAAGACGTTCCCCCTCGACGATTTTTCAAATCAGCCTTACCAGCTTCTCTTCCGAACAGGGAGGTAGTATGCGATGCAATACAAAAGTTGTGTCTAAATCAAGTCATTGTCAGGGTTCCCCCGTCACAACAGGGAGAAGGCTTCTATTCAAGCATGTTTGTGGTCCCGAAACCGGATGGCTCGGTCAGACAAATTCTGAACCTAAAGTCCCTCAGTCTTTACCTAAGAAAATTCAAATTCAAGATGGAATCTCTCCGAGCAGTGATCTCCAGTTTGGAGGAAGGGGATTTATTGGTGTCGGTCGACATAAAGGATGCCTACTTACACGCCCCAATATATCCTCCGCATCAGGCTTACCTGAGGTTTGCTATTCAGGATTGTCATTACCAATTTCAGACGTTGCTGTTTAGTCTGTCCACGGCTCCGAGGATTTTCACCAAGGTAATGGTGGAAATGATGGTTCTCCTTCGCAAACAAGGAGTCACAATTATCCCTTACTTGGACGATGATCTGATAAAGGCGAGATCCAAAGACAAGCTGGAGCAGGACATTGCGCTCTCCCTGACAGTTCTGCAGCAACATGGTTGGCTCCTAAACTTGCCGAAGTCACAGTTGAATCCGACGAAACGGCTGTCGTTTTTGGGAATGATTCTGGACACGGAATTACAGAGAGTTTTTCTTCCAGAGGAGTAGGCTCTGGAAATTCAGAGTTTGGTCAAACAAATTCTGAAACCAGCGAGAGTATCAATCCATCAGTGCACTCGATTGCTGGGGAAGATGGCGGCCTACGAGGCCATTCAATTTGGCAGATTCCATGCCAGAGTGTGTCAGTAGGACAAGTGGTCCGGATCCCATCTGCACGTGCACCAGAAAATAATCCTGTCCTCCAAGACCAGAATCTCACTCCTGTGGTGGCTGCACAGCTCTCACCTCCTAGAGGGACGCAGGTTCGGGATCCAGGACTGGATCCTAGTAACCACGGATGCGAGTCTCCGAGGCTGGGGAGCAGTCACACAGGGGGAAACCTTCCAGGGAAAATGGTCAAGCCATGAAGTTTGTCTACACATAAACGTTCTAGAGTTAAGGACCATTTACAATGGCCTTCTTCGCAACCTGCCCGTCCTAATACAGTCGGACAACATAACAGCAGTAGCACACACAAACCGCCAGTGCGGAACAAAGAGCAGGGAGGCAATGGCAGAGGCCACAAAAGTTCTCAGCTGGGCGGAAAGACATACAAGCGCTCTGTCAGCAATCTTCATTCCAGGAGTGGACAACTGGGAAGCAGACTTCTTCAGCAAACACGATCTCCATCCAGGAGAGTGGGGTCTTCATCAAGAGGTCTTCACAGAAGTGACAAGTCTTTGGGGAGTTCCTCAAATAGACATGATGGCGTCTCGCCTCAACAAGAAACTTCAGAGATATTGTTCCAGGTCGAGGAACCCTCAAGCAATAGCAGTGGACGCGTTGGTGACACCGTGGGTGTTTCAGTCGGTGTACGTGTTCCCTCCGCTTCCACTCATTCCAAAGGTGCTAAAGATCATAAGAAGAACAAAGTTTCAGGCGATCCTCATTGTTCCGGCCTGGCCAAGGAGGGCTTGGTATCCAGATCTTCAGGAATTACTCATAAGAGATCACTGGCCTCTTCCTCTACAAGAGGATCTGTTACAGCAGGAGGCGTGTGTATATCACGACTTACCGCGGCTACGTTTGACGGCATGGCGGTTGAACGCCGGATCCTAGCCCGAAAGGGTATTCCCAGTGAAGTCATTCCCACACTTCTTCAGGCTAGAAAAGGAGTAACGTCTAGACATTATCACCGTATTTGGAGAAAATATGTGTCTTGGTGTGAATCCAAGAAGGCTCCTACGAAAGAATTTCAGCTAGGGCGTTTTCTCCATTTCCTGCAAGCAGGTGTGGATGCGGGCCTAAAGCTAGGCTCGATTAAAGTACAAATTTCGGCCTTATCGGTTTTCTTTCCTCCTTCCAGAAGTTCAGACTTTCGTGAAGGGAGTTTTGCACATCCAACCTCCATTTGTGCCCCCAGTGGCACCATGAGATCTTAACGTGGTGTTGCATTTCCTTCAGTCACATTGGTTTGAACCTTTACAGAAGGTAGAGTTGAAATTTCTCACTTGGAAAGTGGTCATGCTATTGGCCTTAGCATCCGCAAGGCGGGTGTCTGAGTTAGCGACTTTGTCTCTCACAAGAGTCCTTATTTAATCTTCCATGAATATAGAGCGGAGTTGAGGTCTCGTCAACAATTTCTGCCGACGGTGGTTTCATCGTTCCACATGAACCAGCCTATTGTGGTACCGGTGGCTACTGACGCCTTCGCGGAGTCAAAATCTCTCGATGTTGTCAGAGCCATAAAGATTTATGTCACCAGAACGGCTCAACTTAGGAAAACGGAAGCTCTGTTTGTCCTGTATGCTGCCAACAAGATTGGGACGCCTGCTTCCAAGCAGACTATTGCGCGCTGGATCTGTAATACGATTCAGCATGCTCATTCTACTGCTGGATTGCCGTTACCGAAATCAGTGAAGGCCCACTCTACCAGAAAGGTGGGCTCATCCTGGGCGGCTGCCCGGGGGTCTCGGTATTACAACTCTGCCGAGCAGCTACTTGGTCGGGTTCATACACGTTTGCGAAATTTTACAAATTTGATACCCTGGCTGATGAGGACCTCATGTTTGGTCAATCGGTGCTGCAGAGTCATCCGCACTCTCCCGCCCGTTCTAGAGCTTTGGTATAAACCCCATGGTTCTTATGGTGTCCCCAGCATCCTCTAGGACGTATGAGAAAATAGGATTTTAATACCTACCGTTAAATCCTTTTCTCTTAGTCCGTAGAGGATGCTGGGCGCCCGTCCCAGTGCAGACTCGATCGGCAATTATTAGTTCTGTTTACACATGGGTTGTGTTATGTTATAGTCAGCCTGTTGCTGATGTTGTTCATGCCGTTGACTGGAGTTCTGTTAAATGCCATGTTGTACGGCGTGTTTGAGGTGTGAGCTGGTATGTATCTCACCTTAGTTTAACAATAAATGCTTTTCCTCAAAATGTCCGTCTCCCTGGGCACAGTTCCTATAACTGGAGTCTGGAGGAGGGGCATAGAGGGAGGGGCCAGTTCACACCCCCATTCAAAGTCTTAAGGTGCCCATGTCTCCTGCGGATCCCGTCTATACCCCATGGTTCTTATGGTGTCCCCAGCATCCTCTACGGACTAAGAGAAAAGGATTTACCGGTAGGTATTAAAATCCTATTTTTTTGTATTATGGTGTACCCATAATGCTGATTGACATTAAGCCATATGTATCCCTTTATATTGTACTTGTCAATCATTAGTAGACATGTTGTAAAATAACACAAAAAACCTACATGCAGCAAACCTACTGGCCGGTGTGGAAGATGTAAAACGCCTTCAGATGGGGGGGGGGGGGGGGGGAGTATAAGTTCTCAGTGCCACATTGTTTTGAAACTGAATAAAGTGAAGCAAATACAGCATTTCTATAAATATTATGCAGTACTTCCCTGTAAGCTAGAGCGATGTCTGAGAAGCTTTTTGCTACAGAGGGCAAGTCAGCGGCAGCATCATACCACTGCCAGCTCTGCTTCTTTATGTCAGCGTGGGTGACGATGCCTCCTGAGAGCCCCAATCTCACCCTTCATATACAATTTTTTTCTTACGTCCTAGAGGATGCTGGGGACTCCAAAAGGACCATGGGGTATAGACGGGATCCGCAGGAGACATGGGCACACTAAAAAGACTTTAACTGGATGTGAACTGGCTCCTCCCTCTATGCCCCTCCCCCAGACCTCAGTTAGACTCTGTGCCCAGGAGTGACTGGACACACACTAGGGGAGCTCTACTGAGTTTCTCTGGAAAATACTTTGTTAGGTTTTTTATATTCAGGGAGACCTGCTGGCTACAGGCTCCCTGCATCGAGGGACTGAGGGGAGAGAAGTCAGACCTACTTCTTCTTAGTTAAGGGCTCTGCTTCTTAGGCTACTGGACACAATTAGCTCCAGAGGGTTCGATCACTTGGTTCGCCTAGCTGCTTGTTCCCGGAGCTGCGCCGTCACCCCCCTCACAGAAGCCAGAAGAAAGAAGCCGGGTGAGTATTAGAAGATCAGAAGACGTCAGACGGCAGAAGACTTCAGTAACGGTACAGTGCTCCCACACACTTCACCAACGGCCAGAGGCGTAACTAGGGTTTTTGGAGCCCAGGGCAAAATGTAAAATGGCGCCCCCCCCCCCCCCCCCCCCCCAAAGAAAAAAAAACATAGCAAAAGAAGCATGTGCGCGCGCCGTAGGCGCGCTTGCCGGAAAATGGGCGTGGTCACACACCAGAAGGGGTGTGGCCATGCTCCAGAAGGGGTGTGGCCACTGAAAATGGCCCCCCAGTGCCAGTTACATTGCCCCCCAGTGCCAGATACAAATGCCCCACAGTGCCGGATACATGCCCCACAGTGCCAATTGCATTGCCCCCCAGTGCCAGATACAATGCCCCACAGTGCCGGATTCATGCCCCACAGTGTCAGTTACATGCCCCACAGTGCCAGATACAATGCCTCACAGTGCCAGATACAATGCCTCACAGTGCCAGATACATGCCCCACAGTGCCAGATCCATGCCCCACTGTGCCAGTTACATTGTCCCTCAGTGCCAGATACAATGCCCCACAGTGCCAGTTACAATGCCCCACAGTGCCGGATACATGCCCCACAGTCCCAGTTACATTGTCCCACAGTGCCAGATACAATGCCCCACAGTGCCAGATACATTGCCCCACAGTGCTGGATACATGCCCCACAGTGCCAGTTACACTGCCCCACAGTGCCAGATACAATGCCCCACTGTGCCAGTTACATACCTCACTGTGCCAGATACATGCCCCACACTGTGCCTGATACATGCCCCACTGTGCCAGTTACATGCCCCACTGTGCCAGTTACATGCCCCACTGTGCTCTCTCCCCCCCCTCTTCCCCCCCGGTCACTTACCGAGTCACCGGTGCGGCGGCGCCGCTTGTTCTATGTGAGGGGAGGAGAGCGCCTCTCCTTCCCCTCACTATTCCAGGACAGGTCTCCGGCGGCTGTGTGGCGCCGGTTCACTAGCCAATCAGAGCTCGCGGACCGGCAGCCAATCAGGAGCCGGTCCGCAAGCTCTGATTGACTAACGCCGCCGGAGGCCGGACGCAGCGCTGCTAGGGCTTTCAGCGGCGGTGAGGGGAGGGAGAGACGGTGCGCTCTCCTCCCCTCACATTTCGGCTTTCGGCGTGATGGGGGCGAGTGGGGCATGATGCCCTGGCCACCGGCGGCGCCCCCCTCTCCTGGGCCTGCCAAGGCACCCAGGGCACGTGCCCCACTCGCCCTACCCTAGATACGCCTCTGCCAACGGCACTTACAGGGTGCAGGGCACTGGGGAGGAGCGCCCTGGGCAGCAGTTACTGGGGTCAAATTTAGCTGGCAGAAGGCATATTTGGTGCCCGGGCACCGTATACGATACCCCCGCCAGGATAAAAATTTCAAATTTTAGCGGGACTACAGCGCGCCGGGAAGGGGTGGGGCTTAGCCGCACAGCTCACCAGCACCATTTTCTCTCTCCATAGCCGCTGCAGAGACGCTGGCCCAGACCTCCAAGCTCCCTCCAAGTAAAAGGGAGCAAAACGGTGTGTGTTGGGGGGGGGGGGGGGGGGGGCACATGCTATTTGGTGCTTTTTGATTATTATATGGCAGCGCTAACAACATATATTCTTGCTTTGTAGTATATGGGCGCTGGGGTGTGAGCTGGCATACTCCCTCTGTGTTTCTCTCTCCAGGCTTCCCTGTGGGTCTGTCCCCTTGATTTGGCCAGTGTGAGTGTAGGTGTGTCGGTACTACGTGTCGACATGTCTGAGGCTGAGGGTTCTTTCCCGGAGGAAGTTACTGGGGGCGCAGAAAAGGATTTGGGAATGACTCTGTAGGCACAGCCGACTGCTGATTGGGTGAATATGTTGAGTACACTGAATGCAAATGTGGCTTTATTGTCTAAAAGGCTGGATAAATCTGATTCTCAGACACAAACGTGGAGGAAATCCATGGAGGACGCTTTGTCTCAGGTACAGACCCCCTCAGGGTCACAGAAACGTTCATTTACCCAGATGGTAGATACAGATACCGACACGGGCCAATGGGGGTCATTCCGAGTTGTTCGCTCGCAAGTGAATTTTAGCAGATTTGCTCATGCTAAGCCGCCGCCTACTGGGAGTGAATCTTAGCATCTTAAAATTGCGAACGATGTATTCGCAATATTGCGATTACACACCTCGTAGCAGTTTCTGAGTAACTCGAGACTTACTCGGCATCTGCGATCAGTTCAGTGCTTGTCGTTCCTGGTTTGACGTCACAAACACACCCAGCGTTCGCCCAGACACTCCCCCTTTTCTCCAGCCACTCCTGCGTTTTTTCCGGAAACGGTAGCGTTTTTTGCCACACGCCCATAAAACGGCCTGTTTCCGCCCAGTAACACCCATTTCCTGTCAATCACATTACGATCGCCAGAACGATGAAAATGCCGTGAGTAAAATTCCTAAGTGCATAGCAAATTTACTTGGCGCAGTCGCAGTGCGGACATTGCGCATGCGCACTAAGCGGAAAATCGCTGCGATGCAAAGATTTTTACCGAGCGAACAACTCGGAATGACCCCCAATATTTACTTAAAAATCGAGTTTGTCCGATTTGTGCGGGGTTTTTTCTAAGTCCCAACACGGGAATTCACTAAGCACCAATCTCGGCAGTGTTTGGACTATTCGTAATGGTTTGAATGACAAAGTTGAGAAATACGAATGAATAGACCAGCGGTGGCCAACCTGTGGCTCTTGAGTCTCATGTGGCTCTTTCTTTATTCAAATGTGGCTCCCGCCACTCGAAGTCATGTGACCACAACAGATCCAGAAACTGCTGCACTCCAGCCAGACAGGCAGCAGCAGCACTACGGAGACTGAGAACTGAGAGAGGTGAGAAACCCACTGGCAAACAGAGGACACATAAGGGGCTGCTGCAATGGCACGAGGTGTATTTTCGGGGGGGATGTAGTGACACATGAGGGTCCTGGCAGGAGTGACACAGGAGAGTGCTGGCAGGAGTGACTCATGGGGGAGCTGGCTGTATTGACATACTGTAGGAGTGTGCTAGCAGGAGTGACACATGAAGTAGTTGGCTGAAGTGACACAGTAGGGTATGTGGAAGTGGCTTTTTAAATGTATTTTATGTTGGATCTGGCTTTAAAAATGTATTTTATGTGGATCTGGCTTTTTAAATGTATTTTACACCAGAGGCGTGGCCTAGCAAGAACAAGGCCACACCCTATTTTTGAATGTGCGCCTGTGGCTTGATGTCGGCTCTTTGACGTGCCTAACAAGATTTTTTGGCTCTTTGTTTCTGACTTGTTGGCCACCCCTGGAATAGACCATCGGTCAAACGCGGCTGTTATTTCATACAACATGGGTATTCACTATTCATTCGTATTTGGGTGTTAGTCTCTGAGGGCTCAATTGCGGTCGTATTTTTTTGCGAATCGTTAAAAAAAATCAGCAATAAAATAGACCTGCTTTTTTCAGCCGTGTTTACATGTGTTGACACTTACAAATCATTCACACCTGACTTATCATGCCTATAAAAGGGACACAAACTTGTCTCATACAAAATAATTTATTGCCTTATGTTTGCTGGAGTAAATTTGGAGTTTTAAAAGTTAATACACATTAGTGTTAATAGTTAAAATCTTTTTCATTTTGTGGGTTGTGCCTCAGGTTTTTTAATACGATTACTCATTTTTTACACACACAAACATGCCACAACAATAATGTC
This sequence comes from Pseudophryne corroboree, assembly GCF_028390025.1. Lineage (NCBI taxonomy): Eukaryota > Metazoa > Chordata > Amphibia > Anura > Myobatrachidae > Pseudophryne > Pseudophryne corroboree. Next base: position 76,051,279 of record NC_086452.1, read on the forward strand.
ATTCATTTTGGTTATTAAAATTTAAAAATTTACACAAACATATTAGGACACTTTTACACAACTATATTGTGTTTTTCTTGTAAATTCGTCTACAGAAGAAATGTAAACCAGTTTTAATTCACATTGTAAGTTGCATTGATCATGGATGATTATGCCTGGCTGCCAATTATTGTGTCTGCAGGATCTGAGATTGATTGGAATATAGAAAGAGTAATGATTAGAAAAAAATCAAGTGGTCTGTTTACTTCCTGCTAAAGACATTCTGGCTGGCTGCCAATTATTGTGTCTGCAGGATCTGAGATTGATTGGAATCTAGAAAGAGTAATGATTAGAAAAAAATCAAGTGGTCTGTTTACTTCCTGCTAAAGACATTCTGGCTGGCTGCCAATTATTGTGTCTGCAGGATCTGAGATTGATTGGAATCTAGAAAGAGTAATGATTAGAAAAAAAATCAAGTGGTCTGTTTACTTCCTGCTATGATCTATGTGCAGCTCAAACATTTCCCTCCTCCAAAAACATTCAAAGATGGTAAAGAATAAATGTGCGTACAAATTTCCTGTTGTTTGTACCACTTATAATTAATGATGTTGTACAAATTGTCAAGGAGCTAAGTGTTATATCTATTTTGACAAACATACACTTACTAAGTATTTTGATTTACTTCTCTGAAATTTAAAATGTGAGGTTTATTTGTTAATTTTTTTTTGGGTGGCTGCTTGTCCTGCCCTTTGCCTTTAGCACTGTCATGTTGGCGTGCTCTGGTGGAGCGTCTTGGTGGTGATGACACTGTCGTGATATTTGGAGTAGTCGTACCAGAACTGCTGCTTGTTTGCTGTTGGTGCATGGATGTGAGTGTTTCATTGAGGTTAGTGAGGGTGGCATTGAGTTCACGTGTAGCAGCATTTTGATTGTCTACAATTCGGAATAAAGTTTCATTTATCTTTTGATTGTTTTGAAAAATGTTCATATAGCTTTGCTGTTGTCTGTGCTGTTCTTCCATTATGTGCTGTAAGTTGCCCATGACCTGTGTAATGTCTGCACGCATGAGTTCCATGGTATTGCCAATTCTCGTGGTTTGTTCATTTTGTCTACTCATATTTCTGTTTAATCTTCTGACGTGACATGGTAGGCTTGCAAACATTTGTGTCTGCCTACGCAGGCAATCTTAATTAGTGGCCTGCTGTCTAGCTCAAATGTTCCAAAACACGTGATCAGGGCCATGTGTTACTGGTGTTGTTGGGCTGTGTTGTTGTGGTGGTGTGCTTTGCTGTGGTGGTGTACTCACAGGTGCTGGGGGGCTCATTCCTTGGCTTAATGGCTGCATTTCTAACATGATTGTCTCATCCATGTCACTGTGTTGCTGTTGTTGCGGAGGGATGCTGTTACCCGGACTAGAAGCTGAAATTTTTAAAAAATATCCGTTAGCTATCCATATGTTTGAAAAATTATAACAAATCACTAAACATGGAACACATGTCATTGACTGTTGATTTCAGATATCCTGCCTAGCAACATCATCACTCATAACTTAAATACATACATATGCCTGTTTGTGGCAAATGTGTCTGGTTACTTCATTGTGAAAGCAAACACATTAGTTTTATTGTAGATCACACATACTCCACCATAGAAACACTTTGTAATCCATACTGTGTTACCTTATAGCGTCTCAAAAACAAAGATAGTAATGTTTTTATATGTATTTGGCAATGTTAGGTCAAACACACATGTGAAAATTTGTTAAACAACCGTACTATTTTCCAAAATTAAACATGAGTTTCTGTTGCAGCATCTTACACACAATGTGCTACTGTATGGCTGAAAAGGACATACATATATTTTCAGGATGTGGACAAGGCCATTTTGGGAGGATTCCATTTTGTGTCTTACTGACTTCGGTAAGTATATCATATTTTGATGTGTTTTGACTTAATGCATTTCAGTTAAAGTATTATTACGATCTGAATTTTCTTAAATTTATTTCAGTTTCATACTCACAATCAAGATGAGGGGAGTGTGGTTCACGTCTTGGAGGTGTGTCCAAAATTTGGAGCGGGGGGACCGAACATTCTGTCGATAATCTTTATGGCGGGGTAGCCTGCTGTGTTTGGCCCTGGACATCAGACCTTGCTTTCTTTACTGCCACATGTTTTTTTTGGTGGTGTGTTACAGAAGTCCCACTTCTGCTGCTCCAGACTTCTTTTGATGGACCTATTATTGAAAGTTAAATTTTGTTATGGCCATTCCTTTACAAACATACCCTATACTACAATGGACACTTTACCTGCTTCCGCTGCGTCATCATCATCAGATGTCATGGGAGTTACTGTAGGACGACCAGTACTGCTTTTTTCAAACACTGTAAAACCAAAATAAAAAATCATGTATTCATGCTATTGTTGATACATCCACCCATTATGATTATAAACATTAATTCTTTAAAAAATGCTTGTTTTTTTCTTTAAAAAAACATAAGGGCCGTAAACCAAAAAACCACTACATAAAACAATAAAGATTGTCCAATAGCCATATGCACTATGGAAAGTGCTACACAGGAAAACATGTACAGGACACAGACATAGGACACAAGTCAAAATACATACACTAACAACCAAAAACACACACATCTTAATTTTGTAATGAAAGGAAAAATATTACATATGCAATATAGAAATTGCTCTGTGATGTGGCACTCCAAACACACATTACCACTATATGAGGCAACCAAAAATAAAACCACAAAAAAAAAAAAATTAGACTGCAGTGTTGTGTTACGGTACAAATACAGACTCAAACTGAACAAACAAATAGTGTTTTTTTTTTTAAAAATATTACATTCAGTAATAATGACATTACACATGTAAGTGGTTTCCAAACCACTTTCCACTACTCCAGCCTCTAACATGACAACCAGTGTTTTAGCAACATTGCACATGGATAACCTAAATATAAAACATAGGCCCTCATTCCGAGTTGATCGCTCGGTATTTTTCATCGCATCGCAGTGAAATTCCGCTTAGTACGCATGCGCAATATTCGCACTGCGACTGCGCCAAGTAATTTTACAATGGAGATAGTATTTTTACTCACGGCTTTTTCATCGCTCCGGCGATCGTAATGTGATTGACAGGAAATGGGTGTTACTGGGCGGAAACAGGCCGTTTTATGGGCGTGTGGGAAAAAACGCTACCGTTTCCGGAAAAAACGCAGGAGTGGCCGGGGAAACGGGGGAGTGTCTGGGCGAACGCTGGGTGTGTTTGTGACGTCAAACCAGGAACGACAAGCACTGAACTGATCGCAGATGCCGAGTAAGTCTGAAGCTACTCTGAAACTGCTAAGTAGTTAGTAATCGCAATATTGCGAATACATCGTTCGCAATTTTAAGAAGCTAAGATTCACTCCCAGTAGGCGGCGGCTTAGCGTGTGTAACTCTGCTAAAATCGCCTTGCGAGCGATCAACTCGGAATGAGGGCCATAGTCCAAATTAAAAACTTAAAAATGTGCAAAAGGAATACATTATTGCTGGACAATTCAATGACACACCAAGTCCAAACTACACATGGAAAATATAGCGTTAAAAAACACATGACATACAATAAAGTAACATGTTACATTGGCTTTTGTAGAAAACATTGCCAAAAACAATGTATTTGCTGACACACACTTGAAGATGGGAGTAATATGCAACGTGACATGACACACATTTAAAAAAAAAAAAATAAGGTCATAGAATGTTAATGCAAATACACATGCTCACCATTCTTCCTGGGCCTATCTGAATCCCGGACATGGGTTGCAGAGACTACTTCAGTAGGTATTACACTCCGCATGGGCTCCTCATACTCCAGATATCTTGCAATATAGGGCTGGCCACCACCGTTTTTTCTAGCCGACTTCGCCTCCTTGGCCATTTTGGACTTGACACGTCGCTTTATGTCATAGTACCATTTGCGGCACGTGTCCTCCGTCCGCCTGACCACCCCCCAGTGGCAAACGCAGGATTTGCAAGGGGGGGTTTCCAGAACTGGGCGGAGCCAATCACGGGGTGGGAACTGAGGTGACCCAGTATATGCTGGGTCCGTAAAACTAGTGTGTGTGTGTGTGTGTGTGTGTGTGTATATATATATATATATATATATATATACATACATATATCTACATATATATATATATATATATATATACATACACACACACATACATAGACACGGGTGGTCTTCAGTATGCCGGCGGTCGGGCTCCCGGCGACCAGCATACCGGCGCTGGGAGCCCGACCGCTGGCATACCGACACTTATTCTCCCTCGTGGGGGTCCACGACCCCCCTGGAGGGAGAATAGAATAGTGTGGCGCGCTTAGCGCACCACCGTGCCCGTAGCGTGGCGAGAGCAGCGAGCCCGCAAGGGGCTCATTTGCGCTCGCCACACTGTCGGTAAGCCGGCAGCCGGCCTCCCGGCGCAGGTATGCTGGTCGCCGGGAGATCGTAGTGAACCCATATACACATATACATAGCATATTAAACATGCATATATATATATATATATATATATATATATATATGTACACACACATACAGTACACATATATAGACACATGTATATATATGTATATATGCATATCATATGTGTGTGTGTGTGTGTGTGTGTGTGTGTGTGTTTATATGTATGTATGTATGTATGTATGTATGTGTATATATGTATGCACATGGATATATATGTACTATAATTAAAATAAAGTAAACTTTTATTGCACTTGCAAGTGCCACCAGGAAGACAGCAGGCTGCAGAGGACGCTGGACAGTCATTAATAATACTCATGCAGCTATTTTTTTTTTTTTAGTGGAGGGGGGTTTCTGGGTACTCGGAAACCCCCCCTGGGTGCGCCACTGCCCCCTCACTATTGACAGCAGCAACAACTTTCGCCCACAACACTGTCTTCTACCGTGTTGGCACCTTGGCGGACTCAGGCCCAAATAGCTGCCGCTGATACTTCATCAGCTCCCGCACCAATGCCACATTTTCTGCATAACTAAACTTGACATTCCGCCCAGTCTTAGTAGTGGTGCGTGGCTGCGGAGCACTCTGACTGTCACTATCACTGTCACTTGAGGCTGCTGCAGCAACCTCACCCACCTCCTCCACCTCACTAACCTCACTCACCTCCTCCACCTGACCGACCTCCTCCCCCTCACTCACACCCTCCACCTCACCCACCTCTTAATCACACATAATTGTGTGTCTAAACACTTAACACAGAAAAATAAAAAGACAAACAACACACTCCTCCACTACCACTGCACAAATCACACACACACAAACACACACACACACACACACACACACACACACAAACACTGACAAGGGACTATAAATAAAAAATACTTGGACCAAAAATTAGACAAAACCACAAAAAACAAGACTACAAGAATGACAAGACTACTTTCAAACACAATACTACACTCAGAAATCGCCCAAAAAACTCCTCACCAAACCAACTACTCACCAACCTCCACAGCACAACCTCCCTCCTCGCCACTAACTAAACCCATGAGGTGCGGACGGTTTGGGGCGTATTTATATGGTTGCGCACAGATACTCCTACCATCTGAAACACAACCAATCACGAACGGGGATGAAAAACTAAACTAAAAGTGAAAATGCGGCCGCGGGGAAAAAAAAACCCTGCCGCGTTTAACTTAGAAAAAAAAACAGCAAAAACAACAAAAACACGTACGCAAACGACAATGACGGCCGCAAATGTGCCAAAAAAAAACGACTGGCATCGGAAAACACGAAAACCATAAAGTCGACTGCTTCGTAACTTGGCGTATATAGTTTCAAAAAGTTGCATGAAAATGCACCCGATACAAGACGAGTTTAAACACTACACAAACACGAATATTAGTAAATATTGGCCACGGACTCTGATTCCGATGTCGATTTCAATGAGGCAACTTTACACCCAAGGGTAGTTAGGAGTATTCAGTACATAATTGTGGCTATTAAAGATCTTTTCTATTACGTCCTTGAGGATGTTGGGACACCAAAAGAACCATGGGATATAGACGGATCCACAGGAGACATGGGCACTTTAAGACTTTCAAAGGGGGCGTGACCTGGCTCCTCCCTCTATATCCCTCCCTAGACTCAGTTTAGAAAATGTGCCCTGCGAGATGGAGGCACTCGGGGGAGCTCTTAGAGTTTCTCTGAAAAGACTTAATGTTAGGTTTTTTATTTTGGGGAGATCTGCTGGCTACAGACTCCCTGCTTCGTGGGAAAGAGGGGAGAGCAGTCTAGACCCACTTCTGATGAGTTTCAGGGCTCTGCTGCTGCTGACAGGATGCCTTCAGCTCCTGAGGGGAGATGAACGCCGGGCTCTCCTGGATGCTCGCTCCCACAGCTTGCCATCCCCCCTCTTCAAGTCAGAAGACAGGCGAGTATGTGAGGAAAAGACATCTTTTCTCTGACGTCCTAAGTGGATGCTGGGACTCCGTAAGGACCATGGGGAATAGCGGCTCCGCAGGAGACTGGGCACAACTATAAAGAAAGCTTTAGACTACTGGTGTGCACTGGCTCCTCCCACTATGACCCTCCTCCAGACTTCAGTTAGAATCTTGTGCCCGGCTGAGCTGGATGCACACTAGGGGCTCTCCTGAGCTCCTAGAAAGAAAGTATATTTTAGGTTTTTTATTTTACAGTGAGATCTGCTGGCAACAGACTCACTGCAGCGAGGGACTAAGGGGAGAAGAAGCGAACCTACCTAACAGGTGGTAGTTTGGGCTTCTTAGGCTACTGGACACCATTAGCTCCAGAGGGATCGACCGCAGGACCCGACCTTGATGTTCGTTCCCGGAGCCGTGCCGCCGTCCCCCTTACAGAGCCAGAAGCATGAAGAGGTCCGGAAAATCGGCGGCAGAAGACTTCGGTCTTCACCAAGGTAGCGCACAGCACTGCAGCTGTGCGCCATTGCTCCTCATGTACACCTCACACTCCGGTCACTGATGGGTGCAGGGCGCTGGGGGGGGGGGGGGCGCCCTGAGGGCAATATTACACACCTTGGCTGGCAAATATACACCATATATAGTCCCAGAGGCTATATAGGTGTAAATTAATACCCCTGCCAGAGTTTCAAAAATGCGGGAGAAGTCCGCCGAAAAAGGGGCGGGGCTAACTCCCTCAGCACACTGGCGCCATTTTTCCCTCACAGCTCCGCTGGAAGGAAGCTCCCTGGCTCTCCCCTGCAGTCTACAAGCTACAGAAGGGTAAAAAAGAGAGGGGGGGCACTAAATTTAGGCGCAGTATATATATATATATATATATAGCAGCTATAAGGGGATATAATTCAGTTAGTCCCTGTATTATATAGCGCTCTGGTGTGTGCTGGCATACTCTCTCTCTGTCTCCCCAAAGGGCTTTGTGGGGTCCTGTCCTCTGTCAGAGCATTCCCTGTGTGTATGCGGTGTGTCGGTACGGCTGTGTCGACATGTTTGATGAGGAGGCTTATGTGGAGGCGGAGCAAATGCCTGTAAATGTGATGTCACCCCCTGCGGGGTCGACACCTGAGTGGATGGTTCTGTGGAAGGAATTACGCGACAGTGTCGACTCCTTGCATAAAAGGTTTGACGACATACCTACTATGGGACAGCCGGCTTCTCAGCCTGTGCCTGCCCAGGCGTCTCAAAAGCCATCAGTGGCTCTAAAACGCCCGCTACCTCAGATGGCAGACACAGATGTCGACACGGATACTGACTCCAGTGTCGACGACGATGAGACTAATGTAACTTCCAATAGGGCCACACGTTACATGATTGAGGCAATGAAAAATGTGTTGCACATTTCTGATGTTACCCCCGGTACCACAAAAAAGGGTATTATGTTTGGAGAGAAAAAACTACCAGTAACTTTTCCTCCATCTGAGGAGTTAAATGACGTGTGTGAAGAAGCGTGGGCTTCTCCTGATAAGAATCTGTTAATTTCTAAGAGGTTACTAATGGCGTACCCTTTCCCGCCAGAGGATAGGTCACGCTGGGAAACATCCCCTAGGGTGGATAAAGCGCTCACACGCCTGTCAAAGAAGGTGGCACTACCGTCTCCGGATACGGCCGCCCTGAAGGAATCTGCTGATAGAAAGCAGGAGGCTATCCTGAAGTCTATATATACACACACAGGTGTTATACTGAGGCCAGCAATTGCGTCAGCATGGATGTGCAGTGCTGCAGCTGCGTGGTCAGATTCCCTGTCGGAAAATATTGATACCCTAGACAGGGACACTATATTGCTAACCGTAGAGCATATTAAAGACGCACTTTTAAACATGAGGGATGCACAGAGGGATATTTGCCGGCTGGCATCCAAAATTAGTGCAATGTCCATTTCTGCCAGGAGAGGGTTATGGACTCGGCAGTGGACAGGAGATGCAGATTCCAAAAGGCACATGGAAGTTCTGCCTTATAAGGGTGAGGAGTTGTTCGGGGATGGTCTCTCGGACCTCGTTTCCACAGCAACAGCTGGGAAGTCTACATTTTTACTAGAGATGAGCGCCGGAAATTTTTCGGGTTTTGTGTTTTGGTTTTGGGTTCGGTTCCGCGGCCGTGTTTTGGGTTCGACCGCGTTTTGGCAAAACCTCACCGAATTTTTTTTGTCGGATTCGGGTGTGTTTTGGATTCGGGTGTTTTTTTCAAAAAACCCTAAAAAACAGCTTAAATCATAGAATTTGGGGGTAATTTTGATCCCAAAGTATTATTAACCTCAAAAAACATAATTTACACTCATTTTCAGCCTATTCTGAACACATCACACCTCACAATATTATTTTTAGTCCTAAAATTTGCACCGAGGTCGCTGTGTGAGTAAGATAAGCGACCCTAGTGGCCGACACAAACACCGGGCCCATCTAGGAGTGGCACTGCAGTGTCACGCAGGATGGCCCTTCCAAAAAACCCTCCCCAAACAGCACATGACGCAAAGAAAAAAAGAGGCGCAATGAGGTAGCTGACTGTGTGAGTAAGATTAGCGACCCTAGTGGCCGACACAAACACCGGGCACATCTAGGAGTGGCACTGCAGTGTCACGCAGGATGTCCCTTCCAAAAAACCCTCCCCAAACAGCACATGACGCAAAGAAAAAAAGAGGCGCAATGAGGTAGCTGACTGTGTGAGTAAGATTAGCGACCCTAGTGGCCGACACAAACACCGGGCCCATCTAGGAGTGGCACTGCAGTGTCACGCAGGATGTCCCTTCCAAAAAACCCTCCCCAAACAGCACATGACGCAAAGAAAAAAAGAGGCGCAATGAGGTAGCTGACTGTGTGAGTAAGATTAGCGACCCTAGTGGCCGACACAAACACCGGGCCCATCTAGGAGTGGCACTGCAGTGTCACGCAGGATGTCCCTTCCAAAAAACCCTCCCCAATCAGCACATGATGCAAAGAAAAAGAAAAGAAAAAAGAGGTGCAAGATGGAATTATCCTTGGGCCCTCCCACCCACCCTTATGTTGTATAAACAAAACAGGACATGCACACTTTAACCAACCCATCATTTCAGTGACAGGGTCTGCCACACGACTGTGACTGATATGACGGGTTGGTTTGGACCCCCCCCAAAAAAGAAGCAATTAATCTCTCCTTGCACAAACTGGCTCTACAGAGGCAAGATGTCCACCTCATCTTCACCCTCCGATATATCACCGTGTACATCCCCCTCCTCACAGATTATCAATTCGTCCCCACTGGAATCCACCATCTCAGCTCCCTGTGTACTTTGTGGAGGCAATTGCTGCTGGTCAATGTCTCCGCGGAGGAATTGATTATAATTCATTTTAATGAACATCATCTTCTCCACATTTTCTGGATGTAACCTCGTACGCCGATTGCTGACAAGGTGAGCGGCGGCACTAAACACTCTTTCGGAGTACACACTTGTGGGAGGGCAACTTAGGTAGAATAAAGCCAGTTTGTGCAAGGGCCTCCAAATTGCCTCTTTTTCCTGCCAGTATAAGTACGGACTGTGTGACGTGCCTACTTGGATGCGGTCACTCATATAATCCTCCACCATTCTATCAATGTTGAGAGAATCATATGCAGTGACAGTAGACGACATGTCCGTAATCGTTGTCAGGTCCTTCAGTCCGGACCAGATGTCAGCATCAGCAGTCGCTCCAGACTGCCCTGCATCACCGCCAGCGGGTGGGCTCGGAATTCTGAGCCTTTTCCTCGCACCCCCAGTTGCGGGAGAATGTGAAGGAGGAGATGTTGACAGGTCGCGTTCCGCTTGACTTGACAATTTTGTCACCAGCAGGTCTTTCAACCCCAGCAGACCTGTGTCTGCCGGAAAGAGAGATCCAAGGTAGGCTTTAAATCTAGGATCGAGCACGGTGGCCAAAATGTAGTGCTCTGATTTCAACAGATTGACCACCCGTGAATCCTTGTTAAGCGAATTAAGGGCTGCATCCACAAGTCCCACATGCCTAGCGGAATCGCTCCGTGTTAGCTCCTTCTTCAATGCCTCCAGCTTCTTCTGCAAAAGCCTGATGAGGGGAATGACCTGACTCAGGCTGGCAGTGTCTGAACTGACTTCACGTGTGGCAAGTTCAAAGGGCATCAGAACCTTGCACAACGTTGAAATCATTCTCCACTGCACTTGAGACAGGTGCATTCCATCTCCTATATCGTGCTCAATTGTATAGGCTTGAATGGCCTTTTGCTGCTCCTCCAACCTCTGAAGCATATAGAGGGTTGAATTCCACCTCGTTACCACTTCTTGCTTCAGATGATGGCAGGGCAGGTTCAGTAGTTTTTGGTGGTGCTCCAGTCTTCTGTACGTGGTGCCTGTACGCCGAAAGTGTCCCGCAATTTTTCTGGCCACCGACAGCATCTCTTGCACGCCCCTGTCGTTTTTTAAAAAATTCTGCACCACCAAATTCAAGGTATGTGCAAAACATGGGACGTGCTGGAATTTGCCCATATTTAATGCACACACAATATTGCTGGCGTTGTCCGATGCCACAAATCCACAGGAGAGTCCAATTGGGGTAAGCCATTCCGCGATGATCTTCCTCAGTTGCCGTAAGAGGTTTTCAGCTGTGTGCGTATTCTGGAAAGCGGTGATACAAAGCGTAGCCTGCCTAGGAAAGAGTTGGCGTTTGCGAGATGCTGCTACTGGTGCCGCCGCTGCTGTTCTTGCGGCGGGAGTCCATACATCTACCCAGTGGGCTGTCACAGTCATATAGTCCTGACCCTGCCCTGCTCCACTTGTCCACATGTCCGTGGTTAAGTGGACATTGGGTACAACTGCATTTTTTAGGACACTGGTGAGTCTTTTTCTGACGTCCGTGTACATTCTCGGTATCGCCTGCCTAGAGAAGTGGAACCTAGATGGTATTTGGTAACGGGGGCACACTGCCTCAATAAATTGTCTAGTTCCCTGTGAACTAACGGCGGATACCGGACGCACGTCTAACACCAACATAGTTGTCAAGGACTCAGTTATCCGCTTTGCAGTAGGATGACTGCTGTGATATTTCATCTTCCTCGCAAAGGACTGTTGAACAGTCAATTGCTTACTGGAAGTAGTACAAGTGGGCTTACGACTTCCCCTCTGGGATGACCATCGACTCCCAGCGGCAACAACAGCAGCGCCAGCAGCAGTAGGCGTTACACGCAAGGATGCATCGGAGGAATCCCAGGCAGGAAAGGACTCGTCAGACTTGCCAGTGACATGGCCTGCAGGACTATTGGCATTCCTGGGGAAGGAGGAAATTGACACTGAGGGAGTTGGTGGGGTGGTTTGCGTGAGCTTGGTTACAAGAGGAAGGGATTTACTGGTCAGTGGACTGCTTCCGCTGTCACCCAAAGTTTTTGAACTTGTCACTGACTTATTATGAATGCGCTGCAGGTGACGTATAAGGGAGGATGTTCCGAGGTGGTTAACGTCCTTACCCCTACTTATTACAGCTTGACAAAGGGAACACACGGCTTGACACCTGTTGTCCGCATTTCTGGTGAAATACCTCCACACCGAAGAGCTGATTTTTTTGGTATTTTCACCTGGCATGTCAACGGCCATATTCCTCCCACGGACAACAGGTGTCTCCCCGGGTGCCTGACTTAAACAAACCACCTCACCATCAGAATCCTCCTGGTCAATTTCCTCCCCAGCGCCAGCAACACCCATATCCTCCTCATCCTGGTGTACTTCAACACTGACATCTTCAATCTGACTATCAGGAACTGGACTGCGGGTGCTCCTTCCAGCACTTGCAGGGGGCATGCAAATAGTGGAAGGCGCATGCTCTTCACGTCCAGTGTTGGGAAGGTCAGGCATCGCAAACGACACAATTGGACTCTCCTTGTGGATTTGGGATTTCAAAGAACGCACAGTTCTTTGCGGTGCTTTTGCCAGCTTGAGTCTTTTCAGTTTTCTAGCGAGAGGCTGAGTGCTTCCATCCTCATGTGAAGCTGAACCACTAGCCATGAACATAGGCCAGGGCCTCAGCCGTTCCTTGCCACTCCGTGTGGTAAATGGCATATTGGCAAGTTTACGCTTCTCCTCCGACAATTTTATTTTAGGTTTTGGAGTCCTTTTTTTTCTGATATTTGGTGTTTTGGATTTGACATGCTCTGTACTATGACATTGGGCATCGGCCTTGGCAGACGACGTTGCTGGCATTTCATCGTCTCGGCCATGACTAGTGGCAGCAGCTTCAGCACGAGGTGGAAGTGGATCTTGATCTTTCCCTAATTTTGGAACCTCAACTTTTTTGTTCTCCATATTTTATAGGCAGAACTAAAAGGCACCTCAGGTAAACAATGGAGATGGATGGATTGGATACTAGTATACAATTATGGACGGACTGCCACGGTTAGGTGGTATAAAAAAACCACGGTTAGGTGGTATATATTATAATAATAATACAATTATGGATGGACGGACTGCCTGCCGACTGCCGACACAGAGGTAGCCACAGCCGTGAACTACCGCACTGTACACTGGTTGATAAAGAGATAGTAGTATACTCGTAACAACTAGTATGACACTATGACGACGGTATAAAGAATGGAAAAAAAACCACGGTTAGGTGGTATATATTATAATAATAATACAATTATGGATGGACGGACTGCCTGCCGACTGCCGACACAGAGGTAGCCACAGCCGTGAACTACCGCACTGTACACTGGTTGATAAAGAGATAGTAGTATACTCGTAACAACTAGTATGACACTATGACGACGGTATAAAGAATGAAAAAAAAACCACGGTTAGGTGGTATATATTATAATAATAATACAATTATGGATGGACGGACTGCCTGCCGACTGCCGACACAGAGGTAGCCACAGCCGTGAACTACCGCACTGTACACTGGTTGATAAAGAGATAGTAGTATACTCGTAACAACTAGTATGACACTATGACGACGGTATAAAGAATGAAAAAAAAACCACGGTTAGGTGGTATATATTATAATAATAATACAATTATGGATGGACGGACTGCCTGCCGACTGCCGACACAGAGGTAGCCACAGCCGTGAACTACCGCACTGTACACTGGTTGATAAAGAGATAGTAGTATACTCGTAACAATTAGGATGACACTATGACGGTATAAAGAATGAAAAAAAAAACCACGGTTAGGTGGTAGGTATATAATAATAAATAATACAATTCTGGTCGGACGGACTGCCTGCCGTGTGCCGACACAGAGGTAGCCACAGCCGTGAACTACCGCACTGTACACTGGTTGATAAAGAGATAGTAGTATACTCGTAACAATTAGGATGACACTATGACGGTATAAAGAATGAAAAAAAAAACCACGGTTAGGTGGTAGGTATATAATAATAAATAATACAATTCTGGTCGGACGGACTGCCTGCCGTGTGCCGACACAGAGGTAGCCACAGCCGTGAACTACCGCACTGTACACTGGTTGATAAAGAGATAGTAGTATACTCGTAACAATTAGGATGACACTATGACGGTATAAAGAATGAAAAAAAAAACCACGGTTAGGTGGTAGGTATATAATAATAAATAATACAATTCTGGTCGGACGGACTGCCTGCCGTGTGCCGACACAGAGGTAGCCACAGCCGTGAACTACCGCACTGTACACTGGTTGATAAAGAGATAGTAGTATACTCGTAACAATTAGGATGACACTATGACGGTATAAAGAATGAAAAAAAAAACCACGGTTAGGTGGTAGGTATATAATAATAAATAATACAATTCTGGTCGGACGGACTGCCTGCCGTGTGCCGACACAGAGGTAGCCACAGCCGTGAACTACCGCACTGTACACTGGTTGATAAAGAGATAGTAGTATACTCGTAACAATTAGGATGACACTATGACGGTATAAAGAATGAAAAAAAAACCACGGTTAGGTGGTAGGTATATAATAATAAATAATACAATTCTGGTCGGACGGACTGCCTGCCGTGTGCCGACACAGAGGTAGCCACAGCCGTGAACTACCGCACTGTACACTGGTTGATAAAGAGATAGTAGTATACTCGTAACAATTAGGATGACACTATGACGGTATAAAGAATGAAAAAAAAACCACGGTTAGGTGGTAGGTATATAATAATAAATAATACAATTCTGGTCGGACGGACTGCCTGCCGTGTGCCGACACAGAGGTAGCCACAGCCGTGAACTACCGCACTGTACACTGGTTGATAAAGAGATAGTAGTATACTCGTAACAATTAGGATGACACTATGACGGTATAAAGAATGAAAAAAAAAACCACGGTTAGGTGGTAGGTATATAATAATAAATAATACAATTCTGGTCGGACGGACTGCCTGCCGTGTGCCGACACAGAGGTAGCCACAGCCGTGAACTACCGCACTGTACACTGGTTGATAAAGAGATAGTAGTATACTCGTAACAATTAGGATGACACTATGACGGTATAAAGAATGAAAAAAAAAACCACGGTTAGGTGGTAGGTATATAATAATAAATAATACAATTCTGGTCGGACGGACTGCCTGCCGTGTGCCGACACAGAGGTAGCCACAGCCGTGAACTACCGCACTGTACACTGGTTGATAAAGAGATAGTAGTATACTCGTAACAATTAGGATGACACTATGACGGTATAAAGAATGAAAAAAAAACCACGGTTAGGTGGTAGGTATATAATAATAAATAATACAATTCTGGTCGGACGGACTGCCTGCCGTGTGCCGACACAGAGGTAGCCACAGCCGTGAACTACCGCACTGTACTGTGTCTGCTGCTAATATAGACTGGTTGATATTTAAAGAGATATTAGTAGTATACAACAATACTATACTGGTGGTCAGGCACTGGTCACCACTCCTGCAGCAAAAGTGTGCACTGTTAATTAATATAATTGTACTCCTGGCTCCTGCTAACAACCTGCAGTGCTCCCCAGTCTCCCCCACAATTAATTATAAGCTTTTAATTTATACATTGATGACTGTGCAGCACACTGGGCTGAGCTGAGTGCACACAGACTGAGTCACACTGTGTGACTGACTGTGCTGTGTATCGTTTTTTTTTTCAGGCAGAGAACGGATATAGCAGAGAGAAGTGAACGGATATATTATATTAAATAAAAGTTAACTAGCAACTGCACTGGTCACTGACTGTGGTAAACTAACTCTGTCTGCGACTCTGCACAATCTCTCTCTCTCTATCTAATCTATCTCTATTCTAATGGAGAGGACGCCAGACACGTCCTCTCCCTATCAATCTCAATGCACGAGTGAAAATGGCGGCGACGCGCGGCTCCTTATATAGAATCCGAGTCTCGCGATAGAATCCGAGCCTCGCGAGAATCCGACAGCGTCATGATGACGTTCGGGCGCGCTCGGGTTAACCGAGCAAGGCGGGAAGATCCGAGTCGCTCGGACCCGTGAAAAAAAACATGAAGTTCGGGCGGGTTCGGATTCCGAGGAACCGAACCCGCTCATCTCTAATTTTTACCCCATGTTCCCTTACAGCCAAAGAAAGCACCGTATTATCAGGTACAGTCCTTTCGGCCCAATAGGGGCAAGCGGGTTAAGGGCGCGTCCTTTCTGCCCAGAGGCAGAGGTAGGGGGAAAAAGCTGCAGCATACAGCCAGTTCCCAGGAGCAAAAGTCCTCCCCCGCTTCCTCTAAGTCCACAGCATGACGCTGGGGCTCCACAGGCGGAGCCAGGTACGGTGGGGGCCCGTCTCAAATATTTCAGCAATCAGTGGGCTTGCTCACGGGTGGATCCCTGGATCTTTCAAATAGTATCTCAGGGGTACTAGCTGGAATTCGAGACGTCTCCCCCCCGCCGTTTCCTCAAATCTGCCTTACCAACCACTCCCTCAGGCAGGGAGGCAGTGTTACAGGCAATTCACAAGCTGTATTCACAACAGGTGATAGTAAAGGTGCCCCTACTTCAACAAGGACGGGGTTACTATTCCACAATGTTTCGGTGAGACCCATTTGAAATTTGAAATCCTTTAACACATATATAAAAAAAATTCAAGTTTAAGATGGAATCGCTCAGGGCGATTATTGCAAGCCTGGACGAGGGGGATTACATGGTATCACTGGACATCAAGGATGCTTGCCTGCATGTCCCCATTTACCATCCTCACCAGGAGTACCTCAGATTTGTGGTACAGGATTGTCATTACCAATTCCAGACGTTGCCGTTCGGTCTATCCACGGCTCCGAGGGTCTTTACCAAGGTAATGGCCGAAATGATGATACTCCTTCGAAAGAAGGGAGTTTTAATTATCCCGTACTTGGACGATCTCCTAATAAAGGCGAGGTCCAGGGAGCAGTTGGTGGTCGGGGTAGCACTATCTCGGGAGGTGCTACAACAGCACGGCTGGGTTCTAAATATTCCAAAGTCACAGCTGATCCCTACGACACGTCTACTGTTCCTGGGGATGGTTCTGGACACAACAGAAAAAAGTGTTTCTCCCGGAGGAGAAGGCCAAGGAGCTGTCATCTCTAGTCAGAGGCCTCCTAAAACCAAAACAGGTGTCGGTGCATCACTGCACGCGGATCCTGGGAAAGATGGTAGCTTCCTACGAAGCAATTCCATTCGGCAGGTTCCATGCAAGAACCTTTCAGTGGGACCTATTGGACAAGTGGTCCGGATCGCATCTTCAGATGCATCGGCTGATAACCCTGTCTCCAAGGACCAGGGTGTCTCTGCTGTGGTGGCTGCAGAGTGCTCATCTTCAAGAGTGCCGCAGATTCGGCATACAGGACTGGGTCCTGGTGACCACGGATGCCAGCCTTTGAGGCTTGGGGCAGTCACACAGGGAAGAAACTTCCAAGGACTATGGTCAAGTCAGGAGACTTCCCTGCCCATAAATATTCTGGAACTGAGGGCCATTTACAATGCCCTAAGTCAGGCAAAACCCCTGCTTCAAAACCAGCCGGTAGTGATCCAGTCAGACAACATCACGGCGGTCGCCCATGTAAACCGACAGGGCGGCACGAGAAGCAGGACGGCGATGGCAGAAGCCACAAGGATTCTCCGATGGGCGGAAAATCACGTGTTAGCACTGTCAGCAGTGTTCATTCCGGGAGTGGACAACTGGGAAGCAGACTTCCTCAGCAGGCACGACCTCCACCCGGGAGAGTGGGGACTTCATCCAGAAGTCTTCCAAATGATTGTAAACCGTTGGGAAAGGCCACAGGTGGACATGATGGCATCCCGCCTAAACAAAAAGCTAGAAAGATATTGCGCCAGGTCGAGAGACCCTCAGGCGATAGCTGTGGACGCTCTAGTGACACCGTGGGTGTACAGGTCGGTTTATGTGTTCCCTCCTCTTCCTCTCATACCAAAGGTACTGAGGATAATAAGGAGAAGAGGAGTAAGAACTATACTCATTGTTCCGGATTGGCTAAGAAGAGCTTGGTACCCGGAACTTCAAGAAATGATCTCAGAGGACCCATGGCCTCTGCCGCTCAGACAGGACCTGCTACAGCAAGGGCCCTGTCTGTTCCAAGACTTACCGCGGCTGCGTTTGACGGCATGGCGGTTGAACACCGGATCCTGAAGGAAAAGGGCATTCCGGAGGAAGTCATTCCTACGCTGATTAAAGCTAGGAAAGAAGTTACCGCAAACCATTATCACCGCATTTGGCGAAAATATGTTGCGTGGTGTGAGGCCAGGAAGGCCCCAACGGAGGAATTTCAGCTAGGTCGATTTCTGCACTTCCTGCAGTCAGGGGTGACTATGGGCCTAAAATTGGGTTCCATTAAGGTCCAGATTTCGGCTCGATCGATTTTCTTCCAGAGAGAACTGGCTTCACTACCTGAAGTTCAGACATTTGTTAAGGGAGTGCTGCATATTCAGCCCCCTTTTGTGCCTCCAGTGGCACCTTGGGATCTCAACGTGGTGTTGGATTTCCTAAAGTCACATTGGTTTGAGCCACTAAAAACCGTGGATTTGAAATATCTCACGTGGAAAGTGGTCATGTTGTTGTCCTTGGCTTCGGCCAGACATGTATCAGAATTGGCGGCTTTGTCATGTAAAAGCCCTTATCTGATTTTCCATATGGATAGGGCAGAATTGAGGACTCGTCCCCAGTTTCTCCCTAAAGTGGTATCAGCTTTTCATCTGAACCAACCTATCGTGGTGCCTGCGGCTACTAAAGACTTGGAGGCTTCCAAGTTGTTGGACGTAGTCAGGGCCCTGAAAGTCTATGTTTCCAGGACAGCTGGAGTCAGAAAGACTGACTCGCTATTTATCCTGTATGCGCCCAACAAGTTGGGTGCACCTGCTTCAAAGCAGACTATTGCTCGCTGGATCTGTAGTACGATTCAGCTTGCACATTCTGCGGCTGGACTGCCGCATCCTAAATCAGTGAAAGCCCATTCCACGAGGAAGGTGGGCTCTTCTTGGGGGGCTGCCCGAGGGGTCTCGGCTCTACAACTTTGCCGAGCAGCTACTTGGTCGGGGTCAAACACATTTGCAAAATTCTACAAGTTTGACACCCTGGCTGAGGAGGACCTAGAGTTTGCCCATTCGGTGCTGCAGAGTCATCCGCACTCTCCCGCCCGTTTGGGAGCTTTGGTATAATCCCCATGGTCCTTACGGAGTCCCAGCATCCACTTAGGACGTCAGAGAAAATAAGAATTTACTCACCGGTAATTCTATTTCTCGTAGTCCGTAGTGGATGCTGGGCGCCCATCCCAAGTGCGGATTGTCTGCAATACTTGTATATAGTTATTGTTTAACTAAAGGGTTATTGTTGAGCCATCTGTTGAGAGGCTCAGTTGTTATCATACTGTTAACTGGGTATTATATCACGAGTTATACGGTGTGATTGGTGTGGCTGGTATGAGTCTTACCCGGGATTCAAAATCCTTCCTTATTGTGTCAGCTCTTCCGGGCACAGTATTCTAACTGAAGTCTGGAGGAGGGTCATAGTGGGAGGAGCCAGTGAACACCAGTAGTCTAAAGCTTTCTTTATAGTTGTGCCCAGTCTCCTGCGGAGCCGCTATTCCCCATGGTCCTTACGGAGTCCCAGCATCCACTACGGACTACGAGAAATAGAATTACCGGTGAGTAAATTCTTATTTTCAACAAAGACGGCATTTAGAGGTACCGCGTGATTTGCTCAGTGCGTGCCAGGCTCCCGGACTGTACACACCGCTGGGTGCACTGCCCGCAAACCCCCGCCAGGATAAACATGTAAAAATAAGCGGGAAGAAGCGCGCCATGTTGGGGGTGGGGCTTCTTCCTCCAGGCTCACTCGGCGCCATTTCCTCCTCCAAGCAGCAGCACTGGTCCTTCCTCACAGCAGCAAGTACCAGGGGCTATAAAACGAGGGGGGGCAGATTATTTACATACATATTATAGCGCTGCAGCTCTGTGACACTTGAGGGTGTTTTTCAGACCTGCACTTTGGCGCTAGGGTGTGAGCTGGCTCCTTTCCTTTTGTTCCCTCACAGGCTTTCTTTTGGGTGCTGTTAGGGAGACAACATGTCTGAGGCAGAATTTTCCTCTCAGGGGGATAATTTATTGGGGACACCAAATGTTTTGGGGGTCCTGTCGGCACCGCCGACTGCTTATTGGTTAAATGCTTTAAATGCTAATGTTACTCTATTAAATCAAAAGTTTACTGAATCTGACTCTCAACTGCAGATTTGGAAGAGATCAGTAGATGACGCTTTATTACAAGGGTCACTAAAACGTGGTGTTGACCAATTAGATGACACAGATACCGACACGGACTCTGATACCGGTGCCGATTATGCTGATTCTAGATTAGATCCTAAATTGGCTAAGAGTATTCAATATATGATTGTGGCTGTCAAAGACATATTACGTATTGACGAGGACCCCTTTACACCAGAAACGAGGGTCCTTATTTACAAAGAAAAGAGACGCTCAGTTTCTTTTCCTCCTTGTTTTGAACTAAATGACCTTTTTGATGGTATTTGGAATACACCTGATAAGAAATTTCTCATTCCTAATAGGATCAAGGTGGCATACCCCTTTCCCGCAGCGGATAGGGATAAGTGGGAAATACCACCCACAGTAGACAAAGCCCTAGCACGCTTGTCTAAACAGGTAGCGCTCCCTGCGGCTCAGTCGACGACTCTTAAGGAGCCGGCTGATCATAAGCAGGAGGCTACTTTAAAAGCTATTTTTACTACCACGGGGACGCAGCTTAGACCGCTTATTGCGTCAGCGTGGGTTAGTAGCGCCATTGAAAAATGGGCTGAAAGTTTATCTGCGGATTTAGATACTCTGGATAGGGATAGCATCCTAGTGACGCTTGGTTATATCAGGGACGCGGCTGCATACTTGAAAAAGGCTGCAAGAGATGCTGGCCTCCTGGGAGCTAAGGCTAATGCTATGTCAATTGCGGCTGGGTGTGCGCTATTGACTCATCAATGGAATGCTGACGCTGATTCCAAGAAAAATATGGAGTCCCTTTCCTTTAAGGGTGGGGAACTGTTTGGTGACGGCCTTACTGATTTAGTATCAGCGGCCACAGCGGGTAAATCTACTTATTTACCTAATGCTCCTGCGCAACAGAAGAAACCGCACTATCAAATGCAGTCCTTTCGGCCCAATAAATATAGAAAAGGCAGAGGTAACTTCTTCCTCGCTACCAGAGGTAGAGGAAGGGGCAAGAGAACTCCCGCCTCCTCGAGTTAACAAGAGCAGAAGTCCTCTCCGGCTTCCGCCAAATCCACCGTATGACGCCGGGTCTCCCTTACAGGAGACCGCACCGGTGGGGGCACGTCTAAGGCTTTTCAGTCAGGTTTGGGTTCGCTCGGACCTGGACCCTTGGGTGTTACAAATTGTGACCCAAGGGTACAAACTGGAATTCCAAGACGTTCCCCCTCGCCGTTTTTTTTCAAATCACCCTTACCAGTTTCGCTTCCAGACAGAGTTCTAGTCTGTGGAGCAATACAAAAATTATGTAAAAATCAGGTTGTGATCCCGGTCCCCCGGGCGCAACAAGGGGAAGGGTTTTATTCAAGCCTATTTGTAGTGCCGAAGCCGGATGGCTTGGTACGACCAATCCTCAACCTAAAATCTCTAAATTTTTTCCTGAAGAAATTCAAGATGGAGTCTCTCCGAGCGGTGATCTCCAGCCTGGAGGAGGGGGAATTCATGGTTGCTTTGGACATAAAGGATGCCTACCTTCATGTTCCCATTTATCCCCCTCATCAGAGTTATCTCCGGTTTGCAATCCAGGATACTCATTACCAATTTCAGACGTTGCCGTTTGGCCTGGCCACGGCTCCGAGGATTTTCACAAAAGTCATGGTAGAAATTATGGTTCTCCTCAGAAAAAGAGGAGTTACAATTATCCCGTACTTGGACGATCTCCTGATAAAGGCGAGGTCCAAGGAAAAACTGGTACAGGACATTGCACTGTCTCTGTTGCTTCTACAACAGCACGGCTGGCTCTTGAACCTGCTGAAATCACACTTAATTCCAACAACCCGGTTGGCATTTTTGGGTATGATTCTGGACACGGTCCAGCTGAGAGTGTTCCTCCCTCCGGAAAAAGCACTGGAAATTCAGAGTTTGGTAAAACTCATTCTGAAACCACCAACTGTCTCCATTCATCAATGCATTCGATTGCTGGGGAAGATGGTGGCGGCATACGAGGCCCTCCAATTCGGGAGGTTCCATGCCAGAGTGTTTCAGTGGGACCTGTTGGACAAATGGTCCGGATCCCACCTTCATATGCACCGGAGGATAGTTCTATCCCCCAACACCAGAATCTCACTCCTGTGGTGGCTACACAGCTCTCACCTCTGAGAAGGACGCAGATTCGGGATCAAAGACTGGATCCTAGTGACCACGGATGCAAGTCTCCGGGGTTGGGGAGCAGTCACACAAGGGGTGACCTTCCAAGGAAGATGGTCAAGTCAGGAAACTCTTCTTCATATAAACATGCTGGAGTTGAGGGCCATTTACAACGGCCTTCTACAAGCGGAGCATCTTCTTCGAAACCGGTCTGTCCTAATCCAATCGGACAATGTGACAGCAGTAGCGTACATAAACCGCCAAGGCGGCACAAAGAGCAGAACAGCAATGGCAGAAGCCACAAGGATTCTTCGCTGGGCAGAGACTCGGGTAAGCGCTCTGTCGGCAATTTTCCTTCCGGGAGTGGACAACTGGGAAGCAGACTTCCTCAGCAGACACGATCTACATCCAGGAGAGTGGAGCCTCCATCAGGAGGTCTTCTCCCTACTAACAAATCTATGGGGGGTTCCCCACATAGACATGATGGCGTCCCGCCACAACAAAAAACTAATAAAGTATTGTTTCCGGTCCAGGGACCCTCAGGCGGCGGCAGTGGATGTACTGACGTCACCTTGGGTGTATCCGTCGGTGTACGTTTTCCCTCCGCTTCCTCTCATTCCAAAGGTTCTGAGAATCCTAAGAAAATCACAGATTCCAGCGCTCCTTGTAGTTCCAGACTGGCCAAGGAGAATTTGGTACCCGGATCTTCAGGAGCTGTTAGTCGAAGATCCATGGCCTCTTCCTCTTCGCGAGGATCTGCTGCGGCATGGGCCGTTCGTCTATCAAGACTTACAGCGGCTACGTTTGACAGCATGGCGGTTGAACGGCAGATTTTAGCCCGTAAGGGTATTCCCGATGAAGTCATCCCCACTCTTATCCTTGCTAGAAGGATGTGACGTCGAAACACTATCACCGTATTTGGAGGAAATATATTTCCTAAAGCTTCAGTGGAGAAGCTTGACCTTGGACGTTTTCTCCATTTTCTACAAAATGGAGTGGATGCGGGCCTTAAATTAGTCTCCATAAAAGTGCAGATTTCTGCTTTGTCAATTTTCTTTCAGAAACAATTGGCCTCACTTCCTGAGGTGCAGACCTTTGTAAAAGGGGTCCTGCACATCCAACCTCCTTTTGTGCCACCTGTGGCACCTTGGGATCTTAATGTGGTTTTGACATTCCTAAAATCACATTGGTTTGAACCTTTAAGTAACGTGGAGTTGAAATTCCTCACTTGGAAGGTTGTCATTTTGTTAGCAATGGCATCCGCAAGGCGGGTGTCTGAATTGGCGGCCTTGTCTCACAAGAGCCCTTATTTGATCTTCCAAGAAGATAGGGCAGAATTGAGAACTCAGCAACAATTTCTGCCAAAGGTGGTTTCCTCTTTTCATATTAACCAACCTATTGTGGTGCCAGTGGCTACTGGCACTTTGGCTGAGGAAAAGTCTCTGGATGTCGTCAGAGCTTTGAAAATTTACGTTGCCAGAACGGCTCCAGTTAGAAAAACAGAGTCTCTGTTTGTGCTATATGCTCCCAATAAACTTGGGTATCCTGCTTCCAAGCAGACCATTGCCCGCTGGATATGTCACACGATTCAGCAGGCTCATTCCACGGCAAGTTTGCCGTTACCTAAATCGGTAAAAGCCCATTACACGAGGAAGGTGGGCTCGTCCTGGGCGGCTTCCCGGGGTGTCTTGGCATTACAACTTTGCCGAGCTGCTACTTGGTCGGGGTCAAACACGTTTGCTAAGTTTTACAAGTTTCATACCTTGGCCGATGAAGACCTAAAGTTTGGTCAATCGGTGCTGCAGAGTCATCCGAACTCTCCCGCCCGTTATAGAGCTTTGGTATAATCCCATGGCTCTTTTGGTGTCCCCAACATCCTCAAGGACGTAATAGAAAACAGGATTTTAATACCTACCGGTAAATCCTTTTCTATAAGTCCGTAGAGGATGTTGGGTGCCCGTCCCAGTGCGTACTGTATCTGCAGTTTAGTTCTGGTTACACACAGGTTGTGTTATGGTTTCTTCAGCTTGTTGCTGAATTTTGTTCATGTCCGTTGGCATGTGTTCAGTTGAATGCCATGTTATTCGGCATGTTTATGGCGTGAGCTGGTATGATGCTCACCTTGTTGTTAATTCCTTTCCTCAAAATGTCCATCTCTCCGGGCACAGTTCCAAACTGAGTCTGGGGAGGGATATAGAGGGAGGAGCCAGGTCACGCCCCCTTTGAAAGTCTTAAAGTGCCCATGTCTCCTGCGGATCCGTCTATATCCCATGGTTCTTTTGGAGTCCCCAACATCCTCTACGGACTTATAGAAAAGGATTTACCGGTAGGTATTAAAATCCTGTTTTACATATCTCTGAGGATCCTGCCGTTCCAGACACAAGGGTTTGCTTATTTAAAGGGAAAAAGCCTGAGGTGAAGTTTCCCCCCTCTCATGAAATGAATGCTCTTTGTGAAAAAGCTTGGGAGTCGCCGGACAAGAGGTGGCAGATTCCCAAGAGAATTTTTATGGCATATCCTTTCCCCTCTGATGACAGGGAGAAATGGGAGTCATCTCCCAATGTCGACAAGGCTCTATCCCGATTGTCCAAGAAGGTGGCGCTTCCGTCCCCTGACACGGCTGCTCTCAAGGATCCGGCGGATCGCAAGCTGGAGACGACATTGAAGGCCATTTTCGTTAATAATGGTGCATTGCTCAGACCTGCTGTGGCGTCGGTATGGGTGAGTAGTGCTATGGCTAAGTGGGCTGATAATTTGGCTTCTGATATAGATACCCTTGATAAAGATAATATTCTTTTGACTCTTGGTTATATCAAGGACGCTGCAGATTACCTAAAGGATGCGGCGAGGGATGTTGGCCTCTTGGGATCCAGAGCCAATGCCATGGCCGTCTCGGCCAGGAGGGCACTGTGGACTCATCAATGGAATGCTGATGCCGACTCCAAGAAAAATATGGAAGCTCTCCCCTTCAAAGGAAGTGTCTTGTTTGGTGACGGCCTGGCTGACCTGGTGTCGACCGCTACTGCGGGTAAGTCATCTTTTCTTCCTTATGTTCCCGCTCAACAGAAGAAGGGGCCTCATCAGCAGATGCAGTCCTTTCGACCTAATAAATACAAGCGAGGTAAGGTCTCGTCCTTCCTCGCTTCAAAGGGTAGAGGAAGGGGAAGGAAGTCCACTGCAGGGTCAGGCACCCAGGACCAAAAGTCCTCCCCCGCCTCTACCAAGTCCACCGCATGACGCTGGGGCTCCCCTGCCGGAGTTTGTGCCGGTGGGGGGCCATCTCCGAATCTTCAGTCAGGTCTGGTTTCAATCAGCCCTGGATCCTTGGGTCTTAGACATAGTGTCCCAAGGGTACAAACTGGAGTTTCAGGAGATGCCCCCCCCCCTGCCGCTTTTTCAAATCGGCATTGCCAGTTTCTCTTCCGGAAAGAGCAGTAGTAAATGCTGCGATACAAAAGTTGTGTCAACAGAGAATCATTGTCCCCGTTCCCCCGTCCCAACGGGGGGAAGGGTTCTATTCGAGCCTCTTTGTCGTACCGAAGCCGGACGGTTCGGTCAGACCGATTCTGAACCTAAAATCCCTCAATCCATACTTGAAAATGTTCAAGTTCAAGATGGAATCTCTTCGAGCTGTGATCTCCAGTCTAGAAGGGGGGGATTTTATGGCGTCAGTCGACATAAAGGATGCCTACTTACACGTCCCGATATATCCTCCGCATCAGGCCTTCCTGAGATTTGCGGTGCAGGATTGTCATTACCAATTTCAGACATTGCTGTTTTGGCTTTCCATGGCCCCGAGGGTTTTCACCAAGGTTATGGCAGAAATTATGCTACTCCTTCGCAAGCGAGGGGTCACAATTATCCCGTACTTGGACGATCTCCTGATAAAGGCGAGGTCAGAGGAGCAATTGTCACAGTATGTGGAACTCTCCCTGACGGTTCTCCAAAATCACGGTTGGATTTTAAATTTGCCAAAGTCTCAGTTGATTCCGATGACTCGGCTGCCCTTCCTGGGCATGATCCTAGACACGAAGCTTCAGAGAGTGTTCCTTCCGGAGGACAAAGCTCTAGAAATACAGACCATGGTCAAGGAGCTTTTGAGATCGACAAGGGTGTCGATTCATCAATGCACTCGAGTACTAGGGAAGATGGTGGCAGCGTACGAGGCCATTCCGTTTGGCAGGTTTCTTGCCAGGGTGTTTCAGTGGGACCTGCTGGACAAATGGTCCGGGTCTCACCTACAAATGCACCGGAAAATAAGTCTATCTTCCAGGGCCAGGGTCTCTCTCCTGTGGTGGCTGCAAGGCTCTCAACCTTCTAGAGGGACGCCGTTTCGGAATCCAGGATTGGGTCCTGCTGACCACAGATGCAAGTCTCCGAGGCTGGGGCGCAGTCGCGCAGGGAAGAAGTTTTCAGGGAAAATGGTCAAGCCAGGAATCTTCTCTCCACATAAATGTTCTCGAGTTAAGAGCCATTTACAACGGCCTTCTACAAGCGAAGAACCTTCTTCAGGGTCTCCCTGTCCTGATCCAGTCGGACAACATCACAGCGGTGGGGTACGTAAACCGCCAAGGCAGAACAAGGAGCAGGGCGGCAATGGCGGAAGCCACAAGAATTCTCCGCTGGGCGGAACAGCACGTGAGCGCTCTGTCAGCAGTCTTCCTCCCGGGCGTGGACAACTGGGAAGCAGACTTCCTCAGCAGACACGATCTCCATCCAGGAGAGTGGGCTCTTCATCAAGAGGTATTTGCAGAAGTGACAAGGCGTTGGGGAATTCCTCTGATAAACATGATGGCGTCTCGCCTCAACAAGAAGCTTCAGAGATATTGTTCCAGGTCGAGGGACCCTCAAGCCAGTGCAGTGGATGCCCTGGTGACACCATGGGTGTTTCAGTCGGTATATGTGTTCCCTCCACTTCCACTCATTCTAATGGTGATAAGGATCATAAGAAGAACAAGGGTTCAGGCGATACTTGTTGTTCCAGATTGGCCACGGAGGGCCTGGTACCCGGATCTTCAGGAATTACTCATAGGAGATCCCTGGCCTCTCCCTCTAAGAGAGGACCTGTTACAGCAAGGGCCGTGCGTGTTCCAAGACTTACCGCGGTTGCGTTTGACGGCGTGGCGGTTGAACGCCAAATCCTAGCTCGAAAGGGTATTCCCAGTGAAGTCATCCCCACTCTACTTAAAGCTAGAAAGGAAGTAACGGCGAAGCATTATCACCGTATTTGGAGAAAATATGTGTCTTGGTGTGAATCCAAGAAGGCTCCTACGGAAGAATTTCAGCTGGGTCGTTTTCTCCATTTTTTGCAAGCAGGTGTGGATGCAGGCCTAAAGTTAGGCTCCATTAAAGTGTAGATTTCGGCCTTATCAATTTTCTTTAAAAAAGAATTGGCCGCCCTTCCAGAGGTTCAGACTTTCGTGAAGGAAGTGCTGCACATCCAACCTCCATTTGTGCCCCCAGTGGCACCATGGGACCTTAACGTGGTGTTGCAGTTTCTTATGTTACACTGGTTTGAACCTTTACAAAAGGTTGAGTTAAAATTTCTCACTTGGAAAGTGGTCATGCTTTTGGCCTTGGCGTCCGCAAGGCGGGTGTCGGAATTAGCGGCTTTGTCTCACAAGAGCCCCTATTTGATCTTCCATGTGGATAAAGCGGAATTGAGAACTCGTCAACAATTTCTGCCAAAGGTGGTTTCTTCATTTCACATGAACCAACCTATTGTGGTGCCTGTGGCTACTGAAGCCTTGGCTGATTCAAAGTCTCTCGATGTAGTCAGAGCTTTGAAAATTTATGTAGCCAGAACGGCTCCTATTAGGAGAACAGAGGCTCTGTTTATCCTGTATGCTCCCAACAAAATTGGGCTCCTGCTTCTAAGCAGACTATTGCACGCTGGATCTGTAATACGATTCAGCATGCTCATTCTACGGCTGGATTGCCGTTACCGAAGTCAGTGAAGGCCCATTCTACCAGGAAGGTGGGCTCATCTTGGGCGGTTGCCCGAGGAGTCTCAGCGGTTCAACTTTGCCGAGCAGCTACTTGGTCGGGTTCAAACACTTTTGCTAAGTTCTACAAGTTTGACACCCTGGCTGATGAGGACCTCATGTTTGCTCAATCGGTGCTGCAGAGTCGTCCGCACTCTCCCTCCCGGTCTGGAGCTTTGGTATAAACCCCATGGTCCTTTTGGAGTCCCCAGCATCCTCTAGGATGTATGAGAAAATAGGATTTTAATACCTACCGGTAAATCCTTTTCTCTTAGTCCGCAGAGGATGCTGGGTGCCCGTCCCATTGCGTACTCAATCTGCAGTACTTGTTATTAGTTATTGCTTTTGTTACACAAAGGTTGTGTTTCGGTTATGTTCCGCCTGTTGCTGTTTTTTTGGTTCATGCTGTTAACTGGTATTTTCTTAAAAAGCCATGTTGTACGGTGTGTTGTGGTGTGAGCTGGTATGTATCTCACCCTTAGTTTAACAAAAATCCTTAATTTCGAAATGTCTGTCTCCCTGGGCACAGTTCTTATAACTGAGGTCTGGAGGAGGGTCATAGAGGGAGGAGCCAGTTCACACCCATTTAAAGTCTTAAAGTGCCCATGTCTCCTGCGGATCCCGTCTTTACCCCATGGTCCTTTTGGAGTCCCCAGCATCCTCTACGGACTAAGAGAAAATGATTTACCGGTAGGAATTAAAATCCTATTTTTTTATTTTTTTTAATCACTGTGCACAGTTTGAGAACCACTGTACTAGATGGTATATGTAATACAGTATTAATCATTAGCAATATATCATACCAACATGACCCTTTTGCAGGAGGGACAAAGTGCTCGGTTCCTGGATTTCTCGCTTAATTTATGAAGCGGGGGTGATGAGAGTGTGGCAGATGGGGGTGTCTGGCTGCGGCAACGGGAGAATGTGGCAGATGGGGGTGTCTGGCTGCGATGACGAGAGAGTGGGGCATAGGGGCGTTACTAGATCTAGTGACGGCAGATTGGCATAGGGGCGTTACTAGATCTAGTGATGGGAGTGGGGCATTACTAGATCTAGTGACGGGAGAGTGTGGTGTCTGGCTGTGGTGACGGGAGAGTGTGGCAGAGGCAGAGGGGCATTATTGGATGTGGTGATGGGCACATATGAGAGAGTGGGTGTGTGCTGGGCATGTGTGAGAGAGAGGGGTGCCTAAACCACTTAATTAACAGCCCCTGAATGTTTATGTATTATAAGAAATAATAACATTGACACTGCTGTGGCATCAGGGAAACATACAAAATACATATTATGTAGCATTTGCTTAACAACTCCAACTGTCCTGTTACTCTGTAAATACTCACTTTGGCTAGTTATGGATAACTGTATTTTAATGTGCTCATTGATATAAAAGTACATCAGTGTAATTTGCTTTTTTATAATTTATTATACAGGTTGAGTATCCCTTATCCAAAATGCTTGGGTCCAGAAGTATTTTGGAAATCAGATTTTTCCGTATTTTGGAATAATTGCATACCATAATGAGATATCATGGCGATGGGACCCAAGTCTAAGCACAGAATGCATAGATGTTTCAGATACACCTTATACACACAGCCTGAAGGTCATTTTAGCAAATATTTGTAATAAATTTGTGCATTAAACAAAGTGTGTGTACATTCACACAATTCATTTATGTTTCATATACACCTTATACACACAGCCTGAAGGTCATTTAATACAATAATTTTAATAACTGAGTTTGTTTACTTTGAGCCATCGTAAAACAAAGGTTTCACTATCTCAGTCTCACTCTAAAAATTCCATATTTTGGAATATTTGGATATGGGATACTCAACCTTGAGTGGATTCTATATATTGGTTTTGGATTGTGATGATATGTACTGTATTGTATTTTAATTGTTTTTATTGTAACTTGCAGTCTTACAATAAAATATTTTGGGGTGAAAGTGTATAAATCATTCATAAATTCACCAAAAAATTCTGATTTCCAAGATCGAGGATTTCTGGCAGATTATTCTTGTTGATATGAAAAATTGGTAATTTAACATAGATATTGAGGTTAACAAAAAAAAATGTTCATCTAGTTCAACCTTTTTCTCTTACGTCCTAGAGGATACTGGGGTCCACATTAGTATCATGGGGCATAGATAGGTCCACTAGGAGCCATGGGCACTTTAATAAATCAATAGTGTGGGCTGGCTTCTCCCTCTATGCCCCTCCTACCAAACTCTGTTTTGAAAATGTGCCCGGAGGAGCCGGTCATGATTTGGAGAGCTCCTGAATAGTTTTCTACTTTTATTTTGTTCTTGGCAGCCCTAAGCTTTCTTATTTTATTTTGATAGTCATACTATGTTTTTTCAGCGATCTTTCTTAACAGCGTCTTTTTTTTTTTTTTTTCCAATAAACTTTTTATTGAGACATCACAGATATCACATTACATAATAAAATGTACAGAAATTGTAAGATACAATAATATGAAGAGTTTGTAGCTGGAGTTGTACAACAAATTCACATACATCAAACTGTAAAGACTTTTGCATTATAAGTGAGTAATCGTTTAACACAGTGATTGTATTATACATCGTTGACGTAACCATAAGGGGAGCCGTCACAATCGTCCATTCTTAAACCAAAGATATAGGTTGGTCTTGCACAGCCAATCTAGTCAGGTACCACGTAGTGTTCTTGAGGCTGTTATGAATGTGTAGCCGTGTAGTGAGGGGCTAAGTGGAGATATAAGATTCCCAGAGATTGAAAAACCTGTCTACTTGTTTACCTCTATCAACAATAGCCTCCACCCAGTCCAGCCTGAATATATGGTGTAGTTTACTCAAAAATAATGGTATCTGTGGTGGTGTACTATCTATCCACCCCTGTAGAATCGTTTTTCTCCCGGCCGCACTAAGGGCTATCAGTAGTTTTTTACATTTCAATGGCATGCGGAGAGTGGGATCAATGATACCCAAAACTGCCCATTTGGGGGTAAATGGCACATAGGTTATTAAATTAGCCTCCGCATATCTCCTAATGAGATGCCAAAAATATTGTACAATTGGGCATGCCCACAAACAATGATATGTGTCAACCTCACTCTGGTGGCATCTTGGGCAAGAGTGTGTTTCCGACATTCCCATATGGTATCGTCGTAATGGGGATAGATAAGTGTTATGATACACATTAAGAAATAATTCAGTGTACATGCTTGCTGGGAGGACCTTCCGGGAGAATAGTAGTGCTTTTTCCATTGTTGGTATGGTCAGTCCAGGAAAGTGGGCCAACCATTTGGACATGCCACCTGTCACAATAGCGTGGTCTAATATTGTCCTCAAAAAAGTATAATGTATGGATATGGCCTTGTGACTCGGTACAGGGTGCATTAAGAGAATATCTAGAGGGTTTCTTAACAGCATCTTATACACATATTGGAAAGAGTCACTCTAACAACTCTCCGCTGGGTCGCAACAACGTTTAACCATGTGTACAGTGCTATCTTGACGGGCATCTGTGTCGGATATACTAGCAGGACCAGCAGACGTTACCAGGCTGTGGCCGGTGCACGGGGAGAAGGTAAGGCATCGGTTCCAATTAGTCGGGGAATACGGACACTGCCGCACTGTCTTGGGAGGAAACTACCAAACAGTAGCTGACGCGCTGCCACCACGGGTGCTCAGAGCTAGGCCTTAGGGATCATAAGGCACCAGGATTAGTATGAGGCTGCGATCCCTAGGCTTGATGT
This sequence comes from Pseudophryne corroboree, assembly GCF_028390025.1. Lineage (NCBI taxonomy): Eukaryota > Metazoa > Chordata > Amphibia > Anura > Myobatrachidae > Pseudophryne > Pseudophryne corroboree. Next base: position 76,083,257 of record NC_086452.1, read on the forward strand.
CAGCGGTGGGGAGTTAGACGCTCTCCTGGTCGCCCCTCCCCCCAGTTCATGACCAGTTTCCGCGAGTCTCCCACCATGAACTGTTGCCTCACTTCCATCTCAGACGCTACTACGAGGGGTCTCGGTCACAGCATAGGCCGCTGCATCTGTTCACTAAGCACTACCGCGAGGAGACCCGGTCGCAGTACAGGCATCTGTATGCACAGTGCGTCTGTGTCCACTTAGAGTTCCCGGTGCGGCAGTGTACAGTAGTAGCATCTGGATCCACTCAGCGTTCGTTAAACCTATTGATCAATCTTGGAAGTGAGGTGAGTCTCCCTGTATCATACTCTACTGAGTACGGGTTTTACAGAACTAAATTTCTATCTACTTTGTCAGTAGGAATAGTTAAGTTTAAATGCCTATTGCATACGAGTCTGTCTACATTACTGTGGTTTTCTTCGCATTTCGTCTGAATACTTTAAGATTTGTATAAAACAGAATTCAGTAATATGTACTCCTACATACTTTACAATGTGTTTGTAGTTGATTATGTGCTCATATGACTAATATATAACATGTGACTGACTGCTAGTGTGATTGCTGACTTTATTATATGTTTGTCAGTTGCTTCTTCTGGTCCTCAATGCTGGTGCATGGGTAGGGTCAGATTGATATCACTTTAGAAGGTTAAAGTGATTCCAGTCAGAAATTGTATAGTACACTGTTTAAAGTACTTTATCATGTCTAAGAGTGGCAAAGATGACGAGGGTACACTCACAGTAACACCAACACTCGTATCATGTTTGTCTTGCAAAACTGTATTATCCTCTCAGGATCTGGCACAGGATGGTTTATGTGCAAATTGTTTTGCATTTCAGCAGATTACAAGGCAGATCCCTGTTCAACGTCAGGTACAGATAGATCCACCGTGGGCGATGTTTGCACAGACCTTGTCCAGTATAGCTTAACGGGTAATTCCTACAGCTTCGCTACCAGGAATGGGGTACACTAATAACCCATACATGCAGCTCCCTACCTACGGTATACCATTTCCCTCACCAGCTTCTCCAAAGAGACAAGTTGATAAACCAGAAATAAAAAATTGAGCACCTCTCAAGTGCGCAGAAATGGCTGCCTATACCGTGTCCACCAATAAGGGGTGTCTCCCACTCCCCAATAGACAAAGTTAAAGATAAAATCAGGTGGTTGCAGTAATTGGGCGCCAAACCCAAGTGACAAACTGAACAATAACAAAATATGAGGATTGAGAATTCAAAATCATGCAACACCCATAAATTAGATAGTAGGGTACATTCCTTAACAGTACTTGAATTCAGGTGTGTAGAGAGACCTCTGATTCCCTTATGGATAAGCGGACACTTTTTATCAGGATCTCCAGTCGTCAAATGTCATAAAAAACAAGAGGTATAGAACATCTCGTGTAACACAGTTTTAATTCTTTTACCACAATTTTTTCATAAAAAACATCTAAAACATGTCTCCTCATCAATAAAAACCAGAGCACATGCAGTTGGTGCACAGCTAAACTGAGTGTAGAGATGGATAATTACCAGATGGTCAGAGGAAACAAAGTCCTCGTTACAGCAACGGGTCAGCGCAGTTGAAGGTGACATCTTGCTGTCTGTGGAGAAGTGATTGCCGCAAAACCCAGAACGCCATTTCCCGGGAGGCTGACTGGTACATAAGAACTTGCTGTAACGAGGACTTTGTTTCCTCTGACCATCTTTTTCCCGATAAAAAGTGTCCGCTTATCCATAAGGGAATCAGAGGTCTCTCTACAGGCCTGAATTCAAGTACTGTTAAGGAATGTACCCTACTATCTAATTTATGGGTGTTGCATGATTTTGAATTATCAATCCTCATATTTTGTTTTTGTTCAGTTTGTCACTTGGGTTTGGCGCCCAATTATTGCGACCACCTAATTTTATCTTTAAAGTTGATAAACCAGGTGTAAGTAAACCGTCAACTTCACCGGTTACACAGGATGATTCATTGGACGATGAAAGCTCTATATACTCTACTTCGGCATACAAAGAACAAGTAGAAGGTCTCAGCTCAGTGGATATAGCTGAGTTAATTAGAGCAATAAAAGCCATTCTATCCTTAGAACAGGCATTCCCAACCACGGTCCTCAAGGCACACTAACAGTGCAAGTTTTAGTGATATCCAGGCTTTAGCACAGGTGACTTAATTAGTAGCTCAGTTATTTTGATTTAACCATCTGTGCTGCAGCCTGGATATCACTAAAACCTGTACTGTTGGTGTGCCTTGAGGACCGCGGTTGGGAATGCCTGCCTTAGAGGATTCAGCAGAGCCTGTGTTAAAAGCCAAGGCACCTGTATTTAAACGACCCAAAGTAGGTAAGACTGAGTTTCCAGGGTCAGACCAGCTAACGGAAATCATGGAGGAGGCTTGAGCTACACCCAGTAAAAAATATAGAATTCCCAAAAAACGGGATTCTAATTATCCTTTTCCAGCTGGGGACTGTTTAAAATGGGAAATGGCTCCCAAAGTAGATACGCATGTCATTCGATTAGTGTTAAAATCTATATTGCCTTTGCCATCAACGTCATTGGATGATGTCATGGATAGAAGAGTGGATGATTTTCTGAAAACCATATTTTCTCTGTCTGGGGCAGTTATAAAGCCAGCCATGGCTTTAGCTTGGATGGCAAAAGCAGTTGCTGCCTGGATAGAGGTACTGGAAGACGGTCTTTCAGCACCTTCAAGGTTGCAAGAATCCTATATACCTCATATAAAACAGGCTGCAATATTCTTGGAAGAAGCAGCATTAGATATGGGCACTATCGCCTCCAGTGCATCAGCTTCAACAATAGCTGCTCGCAGAGCAGTTTGGTTACGTACATGGAAAGCTGATTCAGAATCTAAGAAGGTTCTGGAATCTTTGCCTTTTACGGGAAGTACTCTGTTTGGTAAAGTATTGACAGATATTCTGGAGTCAGAAGCAGGCTCCAAAAAGGTAAAATTTCCTTCCACATATAACCCCAAACGTAGGGGTCCCGTTTTTCGGCCCTTTGGGTCCCAAGGAAAAGCAAAAGGAAATAGTTATCGAAAGCAGCCCCAATATAATAAATTTAGTAAGGCGAAAAAGCAATGGGCTACCAGAACGCCAGCCTCCAAATCAAAGAATAAGCCATCAGTCTAATGGTGTGGGTCTCCTCCTGGGGGACCCCATGGTAGGGGGCCAACTTCTTCAGTTTGCACAGAAATGGCAGCAGTCTACAACAGATGCCTGGGTGCTAGAAGTTGTATCTCTAGGTTGTTTTTCCCTTCAAGAAGCATCCTCCTCGAAGGTTATTCTGCACCAGCCCATCTTGGGTAGAGATGAAGACCAGGACTTTGCAAGAAGCAGTTCAGAAATTGCTTCAGTCAGGAGTAATCGTTCCAGTACCCCCTGCAAAACGGGGACAGGGGTTTTACTCCAACCTGTTTTTGGTTCAGAAGCCAAATTATTCATTCCGGCCAATTCTCAATCTCAAAATGCTGAACAAATACATTTGGGTCCCACCGTTTCACATGGAGACGTTACGCTCCATAGTTTTGGCCATGGAGCCAGGTGATTATATGGTATCCCTGAATATTCAGGATGCTTACCTACATGTTCCTATAGCACTGTCCCATCAGTGCTATCTCAGGTTCGCTCTCCTCCAGCAGCATTTTCAGTTCCAGGCATTACCGTTTGGGTTAGCTACGGCACCCAGAATATTTACCAAAATCATGGTAGTTAAGGCAGCTTATCTTCGCAAGCAGGGGATAAGAATTTTTCCATACCTCGATGACCTGTTAATTCTAGCACAATCTCAGGAATTGCTCTTGGACCATCTCCAGCAGACAATATGTCTGCAGAGGCACGGATGGCTCAAATTGGGCAAAATCGTCTCTAGTTCCGTCACAACGGATGACTCACTTGGGGGCTGTACTGGATTCAAGTCTGCAGAAAATATTTTTACCTCAGGACAAGATAGCCAAGGTACAGTCAAGGTCTCAGGAGTTGTTACACAGTCAAACAATATCAATACACGCAGCGATGCGACTGATGGGGTTGATGGTGTCAACATTAGACATGGTGGATTATGCACAATTCCACTCAAGACCTCGGCAGCATCTGATTCTGGCCAGATGGAATGGAGCACATCAGACAATAAAGAAACAGACTATGGCACTTTCACACAGGGTAAAAAAGTCATTAGCCTGCTGGCTACAAACATCCCATCTAGACAAAGGGAGACCCTTTTGGATATCAGATTGGGAGATCCTGACAACAGATGCCAATCTTCAGGGCTGGGGAGCAGTGTCTGGAAGATTATGGTTCCAGGGACAATGGACCACAGAAGAAAGTTGCCTGCCAACAAATCTGTTAGAACTTCGGGCCATATACATGGCACTGATTCAGGCAAAGGACACTCTTCAAGGAAGACCAGTCCAGATCCGCTCAGACAATGTAACAGCGGTAGCATACCTCAACCATCAGGGAAGAACGCGCAGTCAAACAGCAATGAAGGAGGATAAGTCACATACTACAATGGGCAGAACTCCATCTTCCAGCATTGTCCACAGTATTCGTACCGGGAGTCCTAAACTGGGAACCAGATTTTCTCAGTCGACACGCCATTCAAGCAAGCGACTGGGCTCTACACCCAGAAGTCTTTCAGACTCTGGTAGATAAGTGGGGTTTGCCAGAGATAGATCTCATAGCGTTCCATCTAAACAACAAAGTACCTGTATATGGGTCAAGAACAAAGGATCCCAGAGCGATCTTTGTGGACGCCCTGTCAGTGAAATGGGACTTTCATTTGGCGTATCTGTTTCCTCCGATCATCCTGCTACCCAGGGTGGTGAGGAAGATAAAAGGTGCCGTTATTCTAATTGCTCCGGCTTGGCCCAGAAGGCATTAGTACACAGATCTGCAGAGAATGTTGATGGATGCTCCAGTTCTGCTCCCTCAACGTCCAGATCTACTAATGCAGGGTCCTTGTTATCACAGGCATCTGGATCGACTATCGTTGACGGCGTGGCTCTTGAAACCGCTAGTCTGAAGTCAAGAGTATTCTCACAACAGGTAATTCAAACAGTGCTCAGAGCAAGGAAATCCTCCTCAGCTCGCATTTATCACCGAATATGGCAGGCCTATATTCATTGGTGTAGTGAAAGAAATATGTACCCGAAATCTTTCCAAATTTCTAGGGTCTTAGATTTCCTTCAGGCGGGAATGGATAAAGGTTTGAAGGTGGCTTCCTTAAGAGTACAAGTATCAGCATTGACTGTATGGTTCCTAAAGAAAATTGCCAATTTACAGGATGTGCATACTTTTTTCCAGGGAATGCTGCTCATTCAACCTCCTTTTGTTCCTCCTACAGTGTCTTGGGACTTAAATTTAGTCCTGAAAGCCCTTCAAGTTGCTCCATTTGAACCACTTAATAAAGTGGATCTTAAATGGTTGACAGCTAAAGTTCTCTTTCTACTGACTATGGCATCAGCTAGAAGAGTGTCAGATTTAGGAGCGCTGTCATGTCGTTCTCCTTTTCTGATTTTTTTTATCCAGATAAAGCAGTTCTTAGAACTAGGTCTGGGTATCTTCCTAAGGTGGTGTCTAAATTCCAGCTTAATAAAGAAATTGTTGTCCTGTCTTTTCAGGTATCGGGACTTTCTGCGGCAGATGCGTCGCTGGACGTAGTACGAGCATTAAGGATCTACGTGGATCATACCAGTGCCATCAGAAAGACAGATTCTCTCTTCATTCTCTATGGATTTCACAAGAGAGGATGGCTTGCTACTAAACAGACACTGGCAAGTGTCACGATCCGGGTATCTGGACGCCATTACTTGCCTTTTAGATGTCTCCTAAAGCTGGCTCAGCGTTCCAGGGCCGGATTTCATCTGTAATACTGATGTCTACATTCTGCATCTGCCTCCTGTCACTCTGAGACGCTGTCACTGCGGTGCCATGTTTGCTCTCTGAATGGCGTCTTCCGTCCTCCGCGGCCTCCGCCGCCGTTCCTGTGTTTCAGTATACAGGTTGTCAGAGTGGCACCTTATGCCAGCCGCGGCCTCTGCTGTCGTCCGTGTGGTTCCAGTGTGCAGTTGTCAGTCTGGCGTCTCCTGTCCTCTGCGGCCTGCGCCGCCATTGCTGCTGAGTTTCCACATGGATTTCCAAACCAACTTTCCCTCCAAGTACCAACATGGGCGCAGCCATGTTGGTTTCTGTCACATGTTCAATCTTCACCAATCCGCTGCTCCATGGAATCTGCATAATTGCCTAGCCAATCCCTTCCTTGCTGCAGGTATAAGTATTCTGTGCCTGAGCAAGGAAGGCGTCAGTGCTTTGGTTGTCAAACCTAGTTCCAGTCTGTCTCTCTCCTGTGGTTGTTTTCCAGGTTCCAGCTCCTGTCACCAAGCTTCCACTAAAGAGATCCGCTCCAGTCTACCACCTACGGTGCAGCCTGACTCTCCAGTCCTCTGGGACTCCTCCATTTCCAGCTACAGATTCACCTGCTTCCAGCACTTAGCTTCCAGCAGAGATCAGCTCCTCTTAAAGTGCCGGTACCATTTCTGCAGATTTCCATTAACCACCGGTACTATTATTTCATCGCTCTCAAGCTTCATATATCATTTGTATTTCATCGCTCTCAAGCTTCATATATCATTTGGCTGGTTCCATCCAGCACCCACTCCGTGTCTACATCTGACTGGTTCCAACCAGTACCCACAGCAGCCACTTCATCTACAGCAGTCCAGCTTTCCGTGGAACATCAGCTGGTATGATCCTGGGCTATTCCCACTACTACAGTCGGGCCTGGTAAGGACTTTCCATCTAGAGGACAATAAGAACTGTACCCATACTACCAGAGCCCTGTGGCCATTGCCATCCTGTAGTACCCAGGAACTGTTATATAACTGCTGATTTTAAGTTTTTCTTTTATTACTGCTGTGCTGCATGGAGTTTGTCAAATAAACATCATTGACTTTTATCTTGGTTGTCGTGGTCACGCCTTCGGGCAATCTTCCTACGTGTAACTTACATGTCCAGGGGTCTGATACAACCTCCCAGGTTTCACTACATCTCAGCCCCTACAACTGAGGCTGCCTCCCGTCAGCTCAGGCCCTCAGTTGTGACAGTAAGCACTGACCATATGAATCCAGCCGGAGACCAGGATCAAGCGGCCAGGCCGATGCAAGAACTGGCAGCCAGACTCGATCATCAGGAGGCTGCACAAGGCCACATCATCCGCTGTCTCCAGGATCTCTCTACTCCGCTGGATGGGATCCAAACGACCCTCCGTGGATCAGGCGCGTCCGGTGCGTCACCCACAGTGACACCAGCTGTAACCCCACCCACCTTACCCATTTCTGCTCCATGTCTTCATCTTCCAACGCCAGCAAAATTTGACGGATCTCCAAGATTCTGCAGGGGATTTCTCAACCATTGTAAAATCCATTTTGAGCTACAACCTGGCAATTTCCCCAGTGATCGTACTAAAATTGCCTATATTATTTCCCTTCTCAGTGGCTCAGCCCTTGACTGGGCATCACCTTTATGGGAGAAGTCCGATACCCTGCTGTCCTCCTATACTGACTTTGTAACAACATTAAGGCGCATCTTCGACGAGCCAGTCCGGGTAACTTCAGCTTCATCTGAGATTCTCCGTTTACGCCAAGGAACGTGTACTGTGGGACAGTATCTTATACAGTTCAAGATGCTGGCATCCGAACTGGCATGGAACGACGAGGCCCTGTATGCTGCATTCTGGCATGGCTTATCAGAACGCATCAAGGATGAATTAGCTACCAGAGACTTGCCCTCTAAGTTGGATGAGCTAATCTCACTATGCACAAAAGTTGATCTACGGTTCAGAGAAAGAGCAACTGAGCGAGGAAGATCATCTGCTCCAAAATCTTCTGCTCCTCCTCCTCGTCAACTGTCTCCATCCAAAGATGAGCCCATGCAAATTGGTCGTTCCCGTCTATCTCCCGCTGAGCGCCGAAGACGTCTTTCTGAGTCTCTCTGTCTCTACTGTGCAGATCCGTCTCACGCCATCAATGCCTGTCCCAAAAGTCCGGGAAACTTCAAATCCTAGCTCGCCAAGGAGAGGGCTGGCTAGGAGTAATGATCTCCTCTCCATCTCCTCATGATTGTAATCTCCCAGTCTCGCTTCAAATTGCTCAACGTTATAGGAACGTCATTGCCCTCCTAGATTCCGGAGCAGCTGGGAATTTCATGACTGAAGCATATGTTAAACGGTGGTCCCTACCCACCGAGAGACTTTCCTCGTCCATTTCTTTGACTGCCGTGGATGGCAGTAAGATTTTTGATGCAGTTATTTCTCTAAGGACTCTACCAGTTTGTCTGAGAGTAGGAGTTCTTCATTCAGAATTTATTTCTTTTCTAGTGATTCCAAGAGCCACACATCCAGTGGTTTTGGGCCTTCCATGGCTCCGTCTCCACAATCCATCGATTGACTGGACGACTACGCAAATACTGGCATGGGGTCCCTCCTGTGCTGAGACCTGTTTGTTTAAAGTACTTCCTGTTTGTTCTTCCTCCTCCAGGTCATCTGATGTTCCACCTCCTCCATATCAAGACTACACGGACGTGTTCAGTAAAGCTTCTGCTGATGTCCTTCCTCCTCATAGGGAATGGGACTGTCCAATTGATCTCATCCCAGGGAAGGTTCCACCTCAAGGCCGAACTTATCCGTTGTCCTTACCAGAGACGCATTCCATGGAGGAGTACATCAAAGAGAATCTGGCGAAGGATTTTATTCAACCTTCTTCTTCTCCAGCTGGCACAGGCTTCTTTTTCGTAAAGAAGAAAGACGGTGGCCTGCGGCCGTGCATCGACTACAGAGGTTTGAACGACATTACCGTCAAGAACCGATATCCTTTACCCCTGATTACAGAGCTCTTCGACAGAGTTAGCGGAGCAACCATCTTTACAAAGTTGGATTTGAGGGGTGCCTACAATCTCATCCGGATCCGTGAGGGTGACGAGTGGAAGACCGCCTTTAACACCCGTGATGGAAATTGAGTACCTCGTCATGCCCTTCGGATTGAGCAACGCTCCAGCTGTCTTCCAGCATTTCGTGAATGAGATCTTCAGAGACATCTTATACCGCCATGTCGTGGTTTATCTAGATGGTATCCTTATCTTTGCCAATAATCTAGAGGAACATCGTTTCTGGGTAAAGGAGGTTCTGTCCCGTCTCCGTGTCAATCATCTCTATTGCAATTTAGAGAAATGTGTCTTTGAAGTCAAATCCATTCCATTTCTAGGTTACATTGTGTCCGGTTCCAGACTAGAGATGGATCCTGAGAAACTACAAGCAATCCAGAATTGGCCGATACCCTTAACCCTCAAAGGGGTCCAGAGGTTCTTAGGGTTCGCCAATTACTACAGAAAGTTTATACGAGACTTTTTCACCATTGTGGCGCCTATCACTGCGTTGACCAAGAAAGGTGCTAATCCGTCCAAGTGGTCTGAAGAAGCTACGCAAGCTTTTCATCTATTGAAACAACGGTTCATCTCTGCACCGGTTCTGAAACAGCCCGACATCGACTCTCCTTTCATCCTTGAGGTGGATGCCTCCTCCGTTGGAGTAGGAGCGGTGTTATCCCAGAGGGCTAAAGATGGTCATCTACATCCTTGCAGTTTCTTCTCCCGGAAGTTCTCCCCAGCTGAGCGCAACTATGCCATTGGCGACCAGGAGTTGCTAGCCATCAAGCTCGCTCTAGAGGAGTGGAGATATCTGTTGGAGGGAGCTTCTCATTCAATCACTATACTTACCGACCACAAGAATCTTTTATATCTGAAAAGCGCACAATGTCTTAACCCTCGTCAGGCCAGATGGGCACTTTTCTTTTCCAGGTTCGACTTTAAACTCCAGTTCTGTCCCGGCTCTCAGAATCGCAAGGCCGATGCCCTTTCCCGCTCTTGGGAGCAAGAAAATGAGTCGGAGTCTTCAGACAAGCATCCTATTATTAATCCGTTGGCATTCTCCACGGTAGGGATGGACTCTACGCCCCCACCAGGGAAAAGTTTTGTGAAGCCGGTGTTAAGGAAGAAGCTCATGCATTGGGCCCATGCTTCCCATTTTGCCAGACATACAGGCATTCAGAAAACCCTTGAGTTTATCTTTAGGTCCTACTGGTGGCCAACTCTGAAGAAGGACGTCATGGAGTTTATTGCATCTTGCCCAAAGTGTGCCCAACACAAAGTATCCCGCCAGTCGCCTGCGGGGCAACTGGTTCCATTATCTGTTCCCCGTCGACCGTGGACCCATTTGTCGATGGACTTTGTTATTGTTATGCACACCAGTGCCTGCAGGAATGTACTGGTGTCTGAACTGTTATGCACACCAGTGCCTGCAGGAATGTACTGGTATCTGAACGGATAGGGATGCAAAACAAATGAACTCACAGACAGACTGGGGAATATGACATTACTTACACAGAAGGTGATAGGGTAACGAAATAAACACAAAGTGAACAGAGAAGCCCAAGGCTAAGAAACTGGGTGTCTCCCTAGTATTAGGAATGCTCAGATGGAAAAAGCAAGATGTTGTGTTTTAATACGTAGAGAACCCGAAATGCTGTTGCTAAGGGCAACAGCAAAACCCTAAAGGGTTACCAACGGGTGTGGCAGTAAACTCCTTGGTCAGAGATGGAATGATAGACACAAGGAGAGTCTCCACAATTCTAATCCTCACTTGCAGTGCACAGGTTCAGTTTACTGCCACTAAACTGACACCTGAACACCTTGCACAGTGAGAAAGGATTTAGGCAGGCAAGTCTGAGAATACAGCCGCAAACTTGCTAAGTTCACAGAGTAGCAAAAGAACCCCAGCAAGTTAAACGACTGACTCCAGTCTTACTGCTAGGTCTGGATTGGCAGAGTGTAGTACCAAATTCCCAGGCCTATTTGCAGTAAGCAACAACAAATACAAAGCTACACAGTACTGGCTAACTTTCAGGAACTAACTAACGAACAAAGATTCAGCAGCATCTGCTTAACCTGAGAAGAGGGTTTATAAAGCAGGTGCTGTCCATGCCCCACTCAGACCTCACAGACTGTGAGCACAAAAACCAGCACCGGATCCCCTGCCGTGCACAGAGCCTGTAACCACTGCACAGCAAAAGACCCGAACCGGAGTATCAGCTGCGCTCAGGTTACTCCGCTAGCACTTGTTTCCCGGTTGCCATGACGACGTGGCAGCACAGGGCAGGAGACCCTAACAGTACCCCCCCTCTGACGAGGGGTCAAAGAACCCCTACCACCGGGTTTATCGGGGAACTGCGAGAAGAAAGAGCGTATCAGTCTGGGGGCATGAAGATCACAACTGCGCACCCACGACCGCTCCTCCGGGCCATACCCCTTCCAGTGCACCAAAAATGACAGCCGACCCCGAACCATCTTGGAGTCAAGAATCCTTTCAACAACAAACTCCCTCTGGCCAAGTATCAGAAGAGGGGAAGGTCTTCCACTGGAAGAAGGATTACTAATCGCCCGTTTTAAAAGGGAACAATGAAATGTTTTATTGATACCCAAAGAACGGGGCAGATCTAACTGAAATGCCACCGGATTGATAACCCTGGTGATCTTATAAGGGCCGATGAACCGGGGGCCTAACTTATGAGATGGCTGTCTCAACTTCAAATTCTTGGTAGACAACCAGACGAAGTCTCCTAATTTGAAGTTGCAGGGTCTTTTCCGCTTATCAAAAACCCTTTTGGTCACTAATGACACAGACACAAGGGCTTTCTTCACTATCCTCCAAATACCTCTAAGGACCGAAACCACAGAGGAACCACCAGGCGTGGAGTCCAGGGGGTCAAAAGAATTGGCCTTAGGATGATGCCCATACACACAAAGGAAGGGAGAGATCTCTGTAGCAGAGTGAGCCGCGTTGTTATAGGCAAACTCCGCCATGGACAGATGAGCAACCCAGTCAGTCTGACACTTGGAGACATAACACCTGAGGAACTGCTCCAAGGACTGGTTCACCCTTTCAGTCTGCCCATTAGACTGCGGATGGTAGCCTGACGACAAGCTGACAGAAATCTGGAGATCGGAACAAAATGCCCTCCAGAATTTGGCCACAAACTGGGATCCGCGGTCAGAGACCACATCAAGTGGCAACCCGTGGAGATGCACAACATGCAGCATAAATAATTCAGACAGGCGTCTGGCCGATGGCAGCCCAACCAGTGGAACGAAGTGCGCCATCTTCGAAAACCTGTCAACGACAAGCCAGATGGCTGTCATCCCCGAGTATTTGGGCAAGTCCACCACAAAATCCATTGAAATGTGGGTCCATGGCTTAGATGGAATAGAGAGTGGATGTAATGGGCCAACAGGAACCCCTCTAGGAGTCTTATTTCGGGCACAGATGTCACATGCCCGAACCCACTGATCCACATCTTTAGCCACCGAGGGCCACCACACTGCCCTAGATAGCAACTCCCGAGTTCTGGCAATACCCGGGTGACCTGCCGACTTCTTGGCATGGAATTCCAGGAACACTCGCTGTCTTAACCTAGGAGGCACAAACAAAAGACCTACCGGAAGGTCTGGAGGAGCCTGCTCCTGTGCTCTAAGGACTAATGACAAGAGGTCCTGGGTAATGCCCACTTTAATACATGATGGGGACACAATGGGCAACGGCTCCTCGGTGGTCTCCTGGATTGGAGCAAAACTCCGCGAGAGCGCATCAGCCTTGATGTTTTTTGACCCAGGGCGATATGTTATCAAAAAATTAAAGCGAGCAAAAAACAAAGCCCATCGTGCCTGCCTGGCATTGAGACGCCTCGCTGACTCTAAATATGCCAGATTCTTATGGTCGGTGAGAATTGAGACCACAAACTTAGCCCCCTGAAGCCAGTGTCTCCACTCCTCGAGTGCATCCTTAATAGCCAACAATTCCCGGTAACCCACGTCATAATTCATCTCGGCAGGCGAAAATTTACGGGAAAAGTAAGCACAGGGATGAAGGCGATTATCAGACACTCCCATCTGAGAGAGCACTGCCCCAATACCCATCTCAGAGGCATCCACCTCCACCACAAAAGGACGCTCTGGATCTGGGTGTCGCAGCACCTTGGCCGAGACAAATGCCCTTTTGAGACGGGCAAAAGCCGCTTTAGCCTCACAAGACCAGTGAGCAACATCCGCCCCTTTCTTAGTGAGTGCCACCAAGGGCGCCATTATAGACGAAAATCCAGCGATAAATCGTCTATAAAAATTCGCAAAGCCCAGGAAACGCTGAAGCGCCTTCAAACTAGTGGGCTGCACCCAATCCAGGACTGCCTGTACCTTGGAACCCTCCATTTGGAAACCTTCTGGGGAGATAATATATCCTAGAAATGCGATTTGCTGAACTTCAAATTCGCACTTCTCCAGCTTCGCCCCAAGCCGGTGGTCTCTGAGTTTCTGGAGGACTAAGCGTACATGCTTCCGATGTTCCTCCAGGGAATGGGAGAAGATTAGGATGTCATCTAAGTATACAACTAAGAATCTATCCAAATGTTCCCTGAGTACATCGTTCATGAAATCCTGGAAGACTGCCGGGGCATTACAGAGCCCAAAAGGCATCACCAAATATTCATAATGCCCTGAGTGGGTATTAAAGGCAGTCTTCCATTCATCCCCCTCTCTTATTCGGATTAGATTGTACGCCCCGCGTAGGTCAATCTTAGAAAAAATGGTGGCAGTACGAAGCTGGTCAAACAAGACCGAAATGAGAGGCAGTGGGTATGAGTTTTTAATCGGGATACGGTTCAATTCCCTGAAGTCGATGCAGTGTCGCAACGAACCATCTTTTTTACCCACGAAGAAGAACCCCGACCCAACCGGAGACTGTGAAGGTCTGATAAATCCCTTAGCCAAGTTCTCCTGAATGTACTCTGCCATAGCCTGAGTCTCAGGACGTGACAGGGAGTACAACCTGCTCTTGGGAAGCTTAGCATTCGGCAACAAATCAATGGCACAGTCATAGGGGCGATGGGGAGGTAGTACCTCTGCAACTTTTTTGGAGAACACGTCCGCAAAATCTGCATAACACCCTGGCAATCCTGGCAAACTTAGCTGCGAGAGCCTGACTGGAAGGCTCAAGCAACTCCTGAAACAATCAGTACCCCAACTAAGAATCTCCCCAGAGACCCAGTCAAATTGAGGTTTGTGGGCCCTTAACCAGGGTAACCCCAACACCAATGGGGCAAAAATACAGACAGTCACATAGAAGGACAATTTTTCAGAGTGTGTGGTTCCAATAAACAAAGAAATCTGGCTAGTGCAAGAGGTAATTTTACCTTGGGTTAATGGTTCCCCGTTTAACCCACAAATCTCAATTTCCAATGCCAAGGGTACTAAGGGAACAGAGTGTTTCAGGGCGAATTGGCGGTCAATAAAAACCCAGTCGGCCCCACTGTCCACAAAGGCCTCAGTCTTGACAGTTTGACCGAGGATCTTCAAGGTCACCGGAATGATAAAAGTCTTCTTGGGAAATTCTGACTTCTGGCCTGACAGGATATTTCCCATCACCCTCAGGCCCTGAAGTTTTCCGGCTTTTCTGGGCATGATACTACCACATGACCTTTATTCCCACAGTACAAACACAACCCCTGCTGTCTCCTCCGCGTCTTCTCACGCGAGGAGAGGCAGGTAGCCCCAATCTGCATAGGCTCCTCGGAAAATTCCTCAGAGTCTGAGGTTCGCTTGGGAAAGAAGGAAACCTCGGTCTCCCTTTCAAGCCTATGCTCTCTCAGCCGTCTATCCACCCGGATGGATAACTGCATGAGCTGATCCAAGCTATCAGGCAAGGGATATTGTACCAGTTGGTCTTTTATCTGGTTAGAAAGACCTCTTCGGTACTGGTGTCTCAGGGCTGGGTCATTCCACTGGGTATCATAGGCCAACCTCCGAAACTCCGTACAGTAAACCTCAACTGGCCTTCGCCCTTGCTTAAGGATCGAAATCTGAGCCTCGGCTGAGGCCGTCTTGTCAGGGTCATCATACAACATGCCCAGTGCCGTAAAAAAAGCATCAACACTTTTAAGCGACGGACAGTCAGGCTGCAACCCATATGCCCAGACCTGTGGGTCTCCTTGTAGCAAGGAAATCACTATGCCCACCCGCTGAATCTACGACCCAGAAGACTGAGGCCTAAGCCGGAAGTATAGCTTGCAGCTCTCCTTGAAACAAAAGAACTGCGAGCGATCTCCAGAAAAGCGATCCGGGAGATTTACTATTGGCTCCTTAACCCCTGAAGGTGCTGCTGCTGCGGGAGCTCCGCCAGCGGCCTGGGAGGTGTGCATTTTAATGGACAAATCATTAAATTGTCGAGTCAGGACCTGCACCTGATCGACCACCTGTTGCAACGTATTTCGAGGGGTATGCTCCATATTCCCACAAAATTTCAACAGGAGTATTAGGCTGCTGAATATGTTATGCACACCAGTGCCTGCAGGAATGTACTGGTGTCTGAACTGTTATCCACACCAGTGCCTGCAGGAATGTACTGGCGTCTGAACTGTTATGCACACCAGTGCCTGCAGGAATGTACTGGTGTCTGAACTGTTATGCACACCAGTGCCTGCAGGAATGTACTGGTATCTGAACGGATAGGGATGCAAAACAAATGAACTCACAGACAGACTGGGGAATATGACATTACGTACACAGAAGGTGATAGGGTAACGAAATAAACACAAAGTAAACAGAGAAGCCCAGAGGCTAAGAAACTGGGTGTCTCCCTAGTATTAGGAATGCTCAGATGGAAAAAGCAAGATGTTGTGTTTTAATACGTAGAGAACCTGAAATGCTGTTGCTAAGGGCAACAGCAAAACCCTAAAGGGTTACCAACGGGTGTGGCAGTAAACTCCTTGGTCAGAGATGGAATGATAGACACAAGGAGAGTCTCCACAGTCCTAATCCTCACTTGCAGTGCACAGGTTCAGCTTACTGCCACTAAACTGACACCTGAACACCTTGCACAGTGAGAAAGGATTTAGGCAGGCAAGTCTGAGAATACAACCGCAAACTTGCTAAGTTCACAGAGTAGCAAAAGAACCCCAGCAAGTTAAACGACTGACTCCAGTCTTACTGCTAGGTCTGGATTGGCAGAGTGTAGTACCAAATTCCCAGGCCTATTTGCAGTAAGCAACAACAAATACAAAGCTACACAGTACTGGCTAACTTTCAGGAACTAACTAACGAACAAAGATTCAGCAGCATCTGCTTAACCTGAGAAGAGGGTTTATAAAGCAGGTGCTGTCCATGCCCCACTCAGACCTCACAGACTGTGAGCACAAAAACCAGCACCGGATCCCCTGCCGTGCACAGAGCCTGTAACCACTGCACAGCAAAAGACCCGAACCGGAGTATCAGCTGCGCTCAGGTTACTCCGCTAGCACTTGTCTCCCGGTTGCCATGACGACGTGGCAGCACAGGGCAGGAGACCCTAACAGTTACAGACATGCCTACGTGCAACAAGTTTAATACCATCTGGGTGGTAGTTGACCGGTTCACCAAGATGGCACATTTCATTCCTCTCACCGATCTTCCGTCAGCTTCCAAGTTGGCTCAAGTGTTTATTCAAGAGATCTTCCGACTCCACGGTCTTCCTGAAGAGATCATCTCAGATCGAGGAGTACAATTCGTAGCCAAATTCTGACGAAGTTTGTGTCAAGCCCTCCAAGTCAAATTAAAGTTTTCCACAGCTTACCATCCTCAGACCAATGGTCAAACTGAGAGGGTGAATCAGGACTTGGAGGCCTTCCTCCACATTTATGTGTCTTCCTCTCAAGATGACTGGTTCAACTACTTCCCTGGGCCGAGTTCTGCCATAACAACCAATACCATTCCTCATCTTCTTCAACACCATTTTTCACCAACTATGGATTCCACCCTAAAGTTCCAGAGTTCCAACCACTTCCAGCAACTTCTGTTCCAGCAGTGGATGTCACCTTGCGTCAGTTTACAAACAACTGGAAGAATGTACGAGCGGCTTTGCTCAAAGCATCGTTCAGGTACAAGAAGTTTGCAGATAAGAAGCGTAGAGCGGTTCCTGCTATCAAGGTGGGTGATCGTGTGTGGTTGTCCACGAAGAATTTGAGGTTAAGAGTTCCCAGCATGAAGTTTGCACCTCGTTACATCGGTCCTTTCAAAATTGAACAAGTCATCAATCCTGTTGCTTACAGACTCCAGTTACCTCCCTTCTTGAAAATACCTAGGACATTCCATGTTTCCCTTTTGAAACCGCTGATTCTGAATCGGTTTCATTCTACTCTTCCTCCGGCTCCGAAAGTCCAGACTCAACGGGGAGTTGAGTATGAAGTTGCCAAGATTCTGGATTCACGTTTCCGTTACGGTCAATTGCAGTATCTTATTGACTGGAAGGGCTATGGTCCTGAAGAACGCTCTTGGACCAATGCTTCAGATGTCCATGCTCCTGCCTTGGTCCGGAATTTCCACTCTAAGTTTCCTCAAAAGCCTAAGAAGTGTCCTGGGGCCACTCCTAAAGGAAAGGGGGGTGCTGTCACGATCCGGGTATCTGGACGCCATTACTTGCCTTTTAGATGTCTCCTGAAGCTGGCTTAGCGTTCCAGGGCCGGATTTCATCTGTAATACTGATGTCTACATTCTGCACCTGCCTCCTGTCACTCTGAGACGCTGTCACAGCGGCGCCATGTTTGCTCTCTGAATGGCGTCTCACGTCCTCCGCCGCCGTTCCTGTGTTCCAGTATACAGGTTGTCAGAGTGGCGCCTCATGCCAGCCGCGGCCTCTGCTGTCGTCCGTGTGGTTCCAGTGTGCAGTTGTCAGTCTGGCGTCTCCTGTCCTCTGCGGCCTGTGCCGCCATTGCTGCTGAGTTTCCACATGGATTTCCAAACCAACTTTCCCTCCAAGTACCAACATGGGCGCAGCCATGTTGGTTTCTGTCACATGTTCAATCTCCACCAATCCGCTGCTCCATGTAATCTGCATAATTGCCTAGCCAATCCCTTCCTTGCTGCAGGTATAAGTATTCTGTGCCTGAGCAAGGAAGGCGTCAGTGCTTTGGTTGTCAAACCTAGTTCCAGTCTGTCTCTCTCCTGTGGTTGTTTTCCAGGTTCCAGCTCCTGTCTCCAAGGTTCCACTAAAGAGATCCGCTCCAGTCTACCACCTACGGTGCAGCCTGACTCTCCAGTCCTCTGGGACTCCTCCATTTCCAGCTACAGATTCACCTGCTTCCAGCAGAGATCAGCTCCTCTTAAAGTGCCGGTACCATTTCTGCAGATTTCCATTAACCACCGGTACTATTATTTCATCGCTCTCAAGCTTCATATATCATTTGTATTTCATCGATCTCAAGCTTCATATATAATTTGGCTGGTTCCATCCAGCACCCACTCCGTGTCTATATCTGACTGGTTCCAACCAGTACCCACAGCAGCCACTTCATCTACAGCAGTCCAGCTTTCCGTGGAACATCAGCTGGTATGATCCTGGGCTATTCCCACTACTACAGTCGGGCCTGGTAAGGACTTTCCATCTGGAGGACAATAAGAACTGTACCCATACTACCAGAGCCCTGTGGCCATTGCCATCCTGTAGTACCCAGGAACTGTGTTATATAACTGCTGATTTTAAGTTTTTCTTTTATTACTGCTGTGTTGCATGGAGTTTGTCAAATAAACATCATTGACTTTTATCTTGGTTGTCGTGGTCACGCCTTCGGGCAATCTTCCTACGTGTAACTTACATGTCCAGGGGTCTGATACAACCTCCCAGGTTTCACTACATCTCAGCCCCTACAACTAAGGCTGCCTCCCGTCAGCTCAGGCCCTCAGTTGTGACAGCAAGATTGCTTTGAATTACTATTTCAGAAGCATGTTCTCGAGCTGATCTCCCTGTTCCGGCTAATGTCTCTGCTCACTCTACTCGTAAGGTAGGTCCTTCATGGGCAGCACAACATGGTGCTTTAGCAGAACAGATATGTAAGGCAGCCACATGGTCTTTCATTAACACATTCATTAGACATTATGCCTTGGATACTTTTGCCTCTCATGACGCTGAATTCGGGCAAAAAGATACTCCTGTCCAATCAGGAGCGTCCCTACCACTAAATTGCTTTGGGAAATCCCATTGTTAGCCTGTGGATAACCTGTGGATCTTGCCGGAGAAATATACGTTATGGTTAGAGCTTACCGTTGAAGACAGTATTTCTCCTATGTCCACAGGGATCCCACCTTGACGCACCTGATTTGATTCTACTCACTAAACCTCTTCCTTCTTGTATGGAAGGGTGTGCACGTGTGTTCTCGCCTGATTAGGGCTCTACATGATGCTTCTGCCTTGAGCTTTGGAATACAACTGATTCGCCTGAGCCAGTGGGAGGGGATATATGGATGGGCCCGTTGCATCCTGGGAGGATTGAAAGCTTGTGGTCGTTTGGTGCCAATCCGCTGTCGCTCCATCATATCCCATTGTTATCCTGTGGACTTAGGAGAAATACCGTTATCAACGGTAAGTTCTTAACATAAAGTATATTTTTACCTCAGGGCCAGTATAAAACATTTGGGAAGCCGTGCCCCATTACAGGGGGTGGGGCTTCATTTAGAGCAGATCCTTCAGCTCTCCAGCGCCATTTCCCTCTGTAGCTCATACAGGCAGCATTCCCAGGGACGCGCAGCTCCTCCACAAGGACTCCAAGTCTTAGGAAAAGGGGGGAGCAAGTTTAAGATTATAACCACCACTAAGGTGCTTATTTCTGTGCGACCCAGCTAGGTTTACCTTGATAGAAGGGGCGCTGTGTGGCTGGCTCTGATTTCTGTGTCTCTCTAAGGACCCTGCCTACATATACTAAGTTTTCACTAGTGTGTGTGTGTTCCTTTACAATCACGTCCAGGGACTGTGTGTCTTGTACAGCGGAATGTCTCTCATCCCCTGGGGACTCACGACCCTGTACTCAGGATAGTGTTCACTCCCAGTCCAGAGGGGCTGAACCCCCATGGTTGGCCTCCGTTAAAGGGATGATCTCAAATATTTCTACTAAGCTGTCTCATACTGAGAATGAGTCAAAATTCTTACGGCAGTCTATGGATTACCTGATAGAGATTCAGCTCCCATGCCTGCGCCCCCCCACTCTCGCCATTTGCCCTCAAAAGCGTACTCTGGCCCAAATCATGCAGGGTGATACTGATCCTGACACGTCGGATCCAGAGGAGGGTGAAGTGGATGCGAGTGGGGGGGATACTGTCCTGTCACAGGGTATACAGGCCCTCATTGAGGCTATCAGATCTGTCCTACATCTTCCTGACAAGACTGAAGGTGTGGAAGAGGAATCTTATTTTAACACTAAAAAGAAATCCTCAGCTACTTTCCCCACTTCAAGGGAATTTAATGCCCTGTTTGAAGAGATGTGGGTGAACCCTGACAAAAAGTTTCAGATCCCTAAAAGACTGATTTCTTCCTTTCCCTTTCCTGCAGATGATAGGAAGAAATGGGAATACCCGCCGATTGTGGATGCATCAGTGTTCAGGTTGTCGCGTAAGATAGTCTTACCGGTTCCCGGGGGCCGCGTCATTAAAGGACGCAGCTGACCGCAAGATTGAGACCACTCTCAAATCTTTATACACTGCGGCTGCGGTGGCCCAGAGACCCACTATGGCTTGTGCATGGATTACTAGGGCTAGCATTTTCAGGATTCTGCTAACTTTATGGTGGAGGCCTTATAGGAAATTAGTTTGCTCAACGCACGCACCACTGCCATGGCAGTGTCAGCACACAGAGGCGTGTAGCTACGCCAGTGAACTGCGGATGTGGATTCCAGGAAAGGCGTGGAAACCTACCATTCACAGGTGAGGCTCTTTTTGGAGATGAACTGTATACGTGGATATCCAAAGCTACAGCGGGTAAGTCTACATACCTTCCTTCCGCAGCAACCCCAGCTAGGAAAACCTACTCTGCTCCAACTCTGCAGTCCTTTCGGACTGCAAAATTTAAAGGAAAATCCAAGGGTTCTTCTACAACCTTCCGAGGCGGTAAAAGTAAACACAGAAAACCCACGGCTGCAGGTTCTCAGGAACAGACCTCCGTATCTGCTTCCTCAAAGCCTTCAGCATGACGGTGGACCGTACTGCCTGGAAGCCTGGAAGATGTAAGAGAAAATAGGATTTTAATTACCTATCGGTAAATCCTTTTCTCCTAGTCCGTAGAGTATATTGGGCGCCCGGTGCTTCGTGTTTCCTGCCCTGTTACTTAGTTAAGCAATGTTGTTGGTTCAGCTGTTGCTGTTCCTGTTACAGTTTGGTTAGCATGGCTTTCCTCTTGTTGTGTGTGCTGGTTCATATCTCACCACTGTTCAGTTAAATTCTTCTCTCGAAGTATGTCTGTCTCCTCGGGGACCGGTTTTTAGCCTGAGTCTGGTAGGAGGGGCATAGAGGGAGGAGCCAGCCCACACTATTGATTTCTTAAAGTGCCCATTGCTCCTAGTGGACCCATCTATACCCCATGGTACTAATGTGGACCCCTGTATCCTCTACGGACTACGAGAAAAGGATTTAACGGTAGGTATTTAAAATCCTATTTTTCTATATTCTTCCACTAATCTGTATTTAATACTTTGTTAACTATACTGACCTTGGCAGTGGCGTAAGTTTGTCCCAGTTGCCCGGAGGCAAGATAAATATTGGTGCCCCCTTATTTCCTATATCAAGATAAATGTGTGTGTGTGTGTTTGTGTGTGTTTGTGTTTGTGTGTGTGTGTGTGATATTCTGAAAAAAATGTATATACTGTATTTATACGTTTAATTGCCTTTTATTTTAAATCACACACTTCTTAGCAGTCATACCCAGGATTAGAACCCATGACCTGTTACACTAACAGCAGGTACCTTACTGATTGAGTTATTTGCTCCTGTAGAGGTAGCATGAGAATTCTAACTATATGAAGTTACATGTAATTGTCAGAGAAGTATCTTCATATAGTTAAAATTCTGATATTTCCTATATAGGAGCAACAGCTTCATCAGTAAGGTGTCTGCTTCCATTGTAATAGGTCGTGGTTTCTTATCCTGGGTATGACACTTGTAAAATGTGTATAATAAAAAGAGTGTGATTTGTAAGGTGCAGGGACCAGTGAGGAAGTCGGCCACTGAAAAGACAGCGGCAGCTATCAATTAACTTAATTTAATGGTGTCACAGAATGGGAGGAGAGGTGCCCCCCTTCAGAGCAGGAGCCCGGCGGCAGATGACTCCGTTGCCTCCCAGAGTTCTGCCTCTGGACCTTGGTAAAGTTGAGTTAATAACTCTAACTAACACTATAAATCATGCATTTTCTAAAATGCACCTACTTTAAATGCTATATCCTTCTATATTTCTTTCAGTTACCATTACTACCTTCTCAGGCAGTGAATTCCAAATCCTTACTGCGAAAAACCCTTTCCTCTGTTGGATATGTATTTTTTTTCTCCTCTAACGTCAGACGGTGTCCTGTGTGGAGATTTTTTCAGTAGACAAATCTCCTGATAGATCCTTATTTCCCTTACGTCCTAGAGGATACTGAGGATCCATTTAGTACCATGGGGTATAGACGGGTCCACTAGCAGCCATGGGCACTTTAAGAATTTGATAGTGTTGGCTGGCTCCTCCCTCTATGCCCTCCTACCAGACTCCGTATAGAAAATGTGCCCGGAGGAACCGGTCACGCTTATGGAAGCCCCTGAAGAGTTTTCTGCATTTATGTTTCTGCTAGTTATTTTCAGGCGGGACTGGATGGCACCAGCCTGCCTGCTTCGTGGGACTTGGGGGGGGAAAGGGGAATCGCCGGCCATTATGGCGGCATGAGGGTACGGAGATGCACAGCTTCTAACCGGCGCGTATTGCGTTACCAGACTCAGTACACAGCTGCGTCTCAGTACACACACTGGCAAACAGCCTTAAAACGGTTCTCTTTCCAAGCACAAATGACCTCAGCCAGTATAAAAAAAGCAGGAAGACCGTGTGCCATTGAAGGGGCGGGGCTTCACTATGAGCGGATCCAGCAGCTCACCAGCGCCAATTTCCCTCTGCAGTGTACACAGACGCTGACTGAAACGGACGCA
Source organism: Pseudophryne corroboree (assembly GCF_028390025.1). NCBI lineage: Eukaryota > Metazoa > Chordata > Amphibia > Anura > Myobatrachidae > Pseudophryne > Pseudophryne corroboree. The sequence continues at coordinate 76,106,355 of NC_086452.1, forward strand.
CAGCTCCTCCGGTGTGACTCCAGATTACCTCAGCAGTACCAGGGGGTCATAGATGGGGGGAGCGATTATTAGTGTACTAAGTCCCCAATCTGGGTACTTAGTCTGCGACCTGGCTAAGCTTGGCAGTAGCAATGAGGGCGCAGTGTGCTTGATCCAAATACCTCTGTGTCTCCCTGGAAGAGCTCTTTGTGGGTTAATTGTGCTTTTAACCTTTCCTGTGTCTGTGTGCTGTCACATGTACGATATGTCAGGCAAAGAGTGTGTTTCATGTACGGCAGAGTGTTCCTCTTCCCCAGGGAGCTCACTACAATGTACTCAGTGTAGTGCACCTTCTCAGGCTAGAGGGGCTGAACCAGCGTGGCTGGATTCCATCAAAGGAATTATTTCCAATATCTCTAATAAATTGTCCCACAATGAGAAAAAGACGCAATACTAAAGACAGTCTGTGGATGAGATTATGAACAGAGACTCAGTCCCCAAACAAGCGTCTCAGTCCCTTGCCATTTGTCCACAAAAAAAACGAACACTGGCCCATATCATGCGGTCTGACTGACTATGAGGGGTCAGACATGGAGGATGGGGAGGTGGAATCAGAATGGGGGGACGCTGCTCTGTCACAGGGAATAGAGGTTCTTATTGAAGCTATCAGAGATGTGCTACCAATTCCTGATAAGGTGACAGAGGAGTGTGAGGAATCTTATTTTAATGGAAAAAATAAGTCCTCAGTCACTTTTCTTGTGTCAAAGAAATTGAATACCCTGTTTGAAGAACCGTGGGTTAATCCTGATAAGAAATTTCAAATCCCTAAAAGGTTACTCTCATCTTTTCCTCCTGAGGATAGGAAAAAATGGGAAAATCCACAGAGAGTGGATGCGTCTGTGTTCAGGTTGTCACGGAAGATTGTGTTACCCGTCCCTGGTGCAGTCTCCCTGAAAGACACAGCTGATCGTAAGATTGAGACTACACTCAAATCATTGTACACAGCTGCTGGGTTAGCACAGAGACCAACTATAGCATGTGCGTGGATTACTAAATGTCACAACTGAGGGCCTGAGCTGACGGGAGGCAGCCTCAGTTGTAGGGGCTGAGGTGTAAAGGAACCTGGGAGGTTGTATCAGACCCCTAGACATGTAAGTTACATGTAGAAGAATTGCCCGAAGGCATGACCACGACAACCAAAGTAAAAGTCAATGATGTTTATTATGACATACTCCGTAACACAGCAGCAGTAAAAAGAAAACATAAAAATCAGCAGAGGATAAATACAGTTCCTGGGTACTACAGGGTGGCAAGGGCCACAGGGCTCTGGTAGTGTGAGATAGTTCTTATAATCTTCTAGTTGGAAAGTCCTTACCAGGCCCGACTGTAGCAATGGAGATAGCCCAGGATCGTACCAGCTGGTGTTCCAGGAAAAGCTGGGCTGCTGTGGATAAAACGGCTGCTGTGGGTACTGGCTGAAACCAGACTGATGTTGGCACGGAGTGGATACTGGCTGGAACCAGTTAAATAATAAATGTAGCTTGAGAGCGATGAAATATGGAATGATGTGTGGAGCTTGAGAGCGGCGAAATAATAATACCAATGGTGAATGGTAATCTGCAGAAAAGGGTACTGGCACTTTAAGAAGAGCTGACCTCTGCTGGAAGCTGGATGCTGAAAGCAGGTGGATCTGTAGCTGGAAGCAGATGAATCCAAGAGGATAGGAGAGTCAGGCTACACCGCAGGTGGAATGCTGGTGCGGGTCTCTTTAGTGGAGGTTTGGAGATAGGAACTGGAACCTGGAAAACAACCACAGGAGAGAGACAAACTGGAACTAGGTTTGACAACCAAAGCACTGACGCCTTCCTTGCTCAGGCACAGAATATTTATACCTGCAGCAAGGAAGGGATTGGCTAGGCAATTATGCAGATTAACAATACAGACAACAGATTGGTGGAAATGATCAGATGATAGGATCCAAGATGGCTGCGCCCATGCAGACACTTGGAGGGAAGATTGGTTTGTAATCCATGTGGGAATTAAAACAGTAATGGCGGCGCCGGCCACAGGAGACAGGAGACGCCAGACTGATGAGTGCACATTTGAACCACGTGGGCACAGCGGAGGCCGCGGCTGACGTAATCGCCACTCTGACATCCTGCATGTAGAAACCCAGGGACGGCGGCGGAGGCCGCGGGAGACGCCACTCCAGATGTAACATGGCGCCGCGGTGACAGCGTCTCAGGGTGACAGGAGAGAAGGCAGGAATGTGGACATCAGTATAACAGATGGGATCCGGTCCTGGAACGCTGAGCCAGCCTTAGGAGGCATCTGAAGGGTAAGTAATGGCGTCCAGATGCCCGGATCGTGACACTAAAGCCATTACTAAATGGTCGGTTAACCTTATTAAAGGGTTGGATTCCTAATCTAGGGGGGAGATTGTTTTACTCCTGCAAAATATACAGGACTCTGCGAACTTTATGGTGTAAGTCATAAAAGAAGTAGGGTTGCTTAATGCACGCACCACTGATATGGCAGTGTCAGCATGCAGGGGCTTATGGTTACACCATGGTAAGAACTTACCGTTGATAACAAAATTTCTCCTAAGTCCACAGGATAATGGGATATGATGAAGCGACAGCGTATTTACACCAATCAGTCAAAGCTTTCCGGCCTCCCAGCATGCAACAGGCCGGTCCATATATCCCAACCTCCTGGCTTAGGCAAATCAGTTGTATTCCAAAGCTCAAGGCAGGAGCATCATAGATAGCCCTAATCAATCAATAAGAACACACATGCACACCCTTCCGTACAAGAAGGGAGAGGTTAGGGAGTAAAAGGATGTAAAAAAAAAAAAGGAAGTAAAAGGATGCATCAGGGTGGGATCCCTGTGGATCCTGTGGACTTAGGAGAAATATTGTTATCAACGGTAAGTTCATACCATAAGGTATATTTCTCCTGCAGGGTCCACAGATTATCCACAGGATAACAATGGGATTTCCCAAAGCAATTTAGTGGTGTGGACGCTCCTGAGTGGACAGGAGAATCCTTCGCCTGAATTCAGCGTCATGATAGGCAAAGGTATCCATGGCATAATGTCTAATGAATGTGTTAGCGGAAGACCATGTGGCTGCCATACATATCTGTTCTGCTGAAGCACCACGTTGTGCTGCCCATGATGGACCTACCTTACGAGTAGAGTGAGCAGTGACATTAGCCGGACCAGGGAGATCAGCTTGAGAATATGCTACTGAAATCGTCATCCGAAGCCATCTTGCCAGTGTCTGCTTATCAGCAGGTCATCCTCTCTTCTGAAATCCGTAAAGAATGAAAAGAGAATCTGTCTTTCTGATGGCACTAGTCCGATCCATGTAGAGCCTTAATGCACGGACCACGTCCAGCGATGCATCTCCCGCAGAAAGGCCCGGTACCTGGAAAGCCAGGACTACAATTTCTTCATTAAGGTGGAATTTAGACACCACCTTCGGAAGATACCCAGATCTAGTTCTGAGAACTGCTTTATCTGGATAAAAAAATCAGAAATGGGTAATGACATGATAATGCCCCTAAATCTGATACTCTTCTAGCTGACGTTATAGCCAGTAGAAAGAGAACTTTAGCTGTCAACCATTTAAGATTCACTTTATTAAGTGGTTCAAATGGGGCAACTTGAAGGGCTTTCAGGACTAGACTTAAGTCCCAAGGCACTGTAGGAGGAACAAAAGGAGATTGAATGTGCAGCATTCCCTGAAAAATAAAAACGCACATCCTGTAAGTTGGCAATTTTCTTTTGGAACCATACAGTCAATGCTGAAACTTGCACTCTCAAGGAAGCCACCTTCAAACCTTTATCCATTCTTGCCTGAAGGAATGCTAAAACCCTGGAAACTCTGAAAGATTATTTTCCGTTCACTGCCCCAATGAATATAGGTTTGCCATATTCGGTGATAAATGCGAGCTGAGGAAGGTTTCCTTGCTCTGAGCATAGTTTGAATTACCTGTTGTGAGAATCCTGTTGACTTCAGGATAGAGGTTTCAAGAGCCACGCCGTCAAAGACAGTCGATCCAGATGTCTGTGATAACAAGGACCCTGCATTAGTAGTTATGGACGTTGAGGGAGCAGAAGTGGAGCATCCATCGACGTTCTCTGCAGCTCTGTGTACTAATGCCTTCTGGGCCAAGCCGGAGCTATTAGTATCACGGCAACTTTCCCTTGCTTTATCTTGCTCACCACCCTGGGTAATAGGGTGATTGGAGGAAACACATGAAAGTCCCAACTCACCATCAGGGCATCCACAAAGATCGCTCTGGTATCCTTTGTTTTTGACCCGTATGCAAGAACTTTGTTGTTCAGACGGGACGCCATGAGATCTATCTCTGGCAACCCCCACTTGTCTACTAGAGTCTGGAAACCTTCCGGGTGTAGAGCCCATTCGCTTGCCCGAATGGCGTGTCGACTGAGAAAGTTTGCTTCCCAGTTTAGGGCTCTTGGAATGAACACTGCGGACAAGGCTGGATGATAAAGTTCTGCCCACTTTAGTATGTGACTAACCTCCTTCATTGCTTTCGGCTGCAAGTTCCACCCTGATGGTTGAGGTATGCTACTGCCGTCGCATTGTCCAAGCGGATCTGGACTGGTTTTCCCCAAAGAATGTTCTTTGCCTGAACCAGTGCCATATATATGGCCCGAAGTTCCAATATATTTTTTGACAGAAAAAGACATATTAATATCTTATATTTAATATCTTCATGAAAAATCAAATAAGGGATCTTACAGGAGAGGGCCCCCAATTCAGAGACACGTCTGGCAGACACCAATGCTAATAACATCACAGTATTCCAGGTAAGAAATTTAAACTCCACCCTGTGTAAGAGTTCAAACTAATACAATTGAAGAAAAGACAGAACCACATTGAGATCCCACGGAGCCGTGGGAAGTACGAAGGGCGGTTGCATATGAAGCCTTTTAGGAAAGTTTGTACTTCCGGCAACATGGTGTTTCTGGAAGAAAATAGAAAGCACCAAAATCTGCACTTTGATGGAGCCTAAACGCAGGCCCATATCCACTCCCGCTTGCAGGAATAGTAGAAAACAACCAATTCTAAATTCCACAGGAGAAACCTTTCTACTTTCACACCAAGAAACATACTTTTTTCAGATACGATGAGAATGTTTAGACGTAACTATCTTCCTGGCCTGAACCAAAGTGGAAATAACCCTGGAGGGAAGACCTTTCCTTGCTAGAATCTCCCTCTCAACTTCCAGGCCATCAAACGTAGCCACTGTAAGTCTGGATAGACGAATGGACCTTGTTGAAGAAGATCCTTTTGGAGCGGTAGAGGCCAGGGCTCCTCTAGAATAGGAGGAACGAGTACCACACCCGTCGAGGCCAATCCGGGGCAATTAGAATTGCTTAAACGCTTTCCCTTCTTAGTCTTTTTAGAACCCTTGGGATTAGCGGTAGAGGAGGGAACAGGTACACAAACTGGTACGTCCACAGTGTCGTCAGCGCGTCCACTGCTACAGCCTGCGGATCCCTCATTCTGGAACAGTGATGACATAGCTTCTTGTTGAGATGAGAAGCCATCAGATCTATCTGCGGACAGCCCCACCAGTGAATTAACCATTGAAACAACTGGGGATGTAGGCCCCATTCCCCCCCCCCCGGATGGAGGTAGTGTCTGCTGAGGAAGTCTGCTTCTGAGTTGTCCACTCCTGGATTGAATATGGCTGAGGTGGCCATTGCGTTGGCCTTCGCCCAGAAGAGTATTTTTGACACTTCTCGCATCGCTGCTCTGCTTCTTCTTCCCCCTTGTCGGTTTATGTATGCCACCGCTGTGGCGTTGTCCGATTGAACCTGGATCGCCTGATCCATCAGGAGATGGGAAGCTTGCCAAAGAGCACTGTAAATTGCCCAGAGTTCCAGGATGTTTATCGGCAGAGCAGATTCCTGAACTGACCATATCCCCTGGAACTGGGCCCCTTGGGTCACACAGCCCCCCAACCCCCGGAGGCTGGCATCCGTTGGCCATAGAATCCACGAGTGGATATTGAAAGTCCTGCATTCTACCAGGTGAGGAACTTGTATACACAATAATAGAGAAATACGGGCTTTCAGAGATAAGGTCACTTCCTGATGCATGTGAAGGTGAGACCCCGACCATTTGTCCAGCAGATCCAGCAGAAATGGCCGAGTATGAAATCGGCCATATTGGAATGCCTCATAAGCAGCAACCATACTGCCCAGCAAGCATATGCAAAGATGTATGGATACCTTGCGAGGACGGAGCACTGAGCGGACCAAAGCCTGGATAGTCAAGGTCTTGTCCATCGGAAGAAACACCTTTTGAGACACTGGGGCATATTTACTAAGCTCCCGATTTTGGCCGAGATGGTGTTTTTTCTTCAAAGTGTCATCTCGGGAATTTACTAAACTCAAATCACGGCAGTGATGAGGGCATTCGTATTTTTTTGGAAGTCCAAGTTAAAAAATACGAATGAATACACCAAAAATACGAATGAATACACCAAAAATACGAATGAATACACCATCGGTCAAATACACCTGCAAATTGGTAGAACTCGGTAATTTACTAAAAAATGTAATTCAGAAATTAACCAAACACTGCCGTGAAAAAATACAAATTGTAAGGAAGTGCTAAAATAAAACAGACCTGCTTTTTTTCCCCGTGTTCTGATATGCATGCACGGATCCATGAGATCCGTGCATGTTTACCAGTGGGAAGGGGTGTGAAAGTGTTATTTTTAGTAAAAAAAAAATGTGTGGGGTCCCCCCTCCTAAGCAAAACTAGCCTTGGGCTCTTTGAGGTCGGGTGTCCGTTTTGTTATTTTGCAAAGTACCTGGATTACAAATGGATTAAAAGAGGAGCCATCTACACTGGATTATGTGAGTATAATTTTCTCAACAGGTACCCCATGGATTCTACCTGGATTAGAGGACCGACCTGCGTGGGTACATAGGTAAGTATGTGTATATGGAGGTGTGGATGTATGTATTAAAGTTTTACTTTCAAGGTGTGTGTCTTATGTCTTTATTGGGGTATTTTTTTAGTAGTAGTACTACAGGTACCAGCGGGCCCAGTTTACCACCGCATGCTGGTACTTGTGGTTCTCCAAGTACCAGCTTGCGGGGGAGGCTTGCTGGGACTTGTAGTACTGCTACTAAAAACAATATTCAACACTTTAAACAAAGGCTATCAGCCCCCCATCCGCAGCCCTTGGATGGGGGGGGGACAGCCTCGGGCTTCACCCCTGGCCCTTGGGTGGCTGGAAGGGGGGACCCCTTGATTTAAGGGGTTCCCACTCCTCCATGGTACCCCGGCCAGGGGTGACTAGTTGGGTATTTAATGCCACGGCTGCAGGGCGCTGTATAAAAGTGACCCCCGGCTGTGGCATTATCTGTCCAGCTAGTGGAGCCCGGTGCTGGTTTTAAAAATACGGGGGACCCCTACGCTTTTTGTCCCCCGTATTTTTGGAACCAGGACCAGGCTCAGAGCCCGGTGCTGGTTGATTAAATATGGGGGAACCCATGTCAATTTTTTTCCCATATTTTTTCAACCAGGACCAGCTCAAAGAGCCCGAGGCTGGTTTTGCTTAGGAGCGGGGACCCCACGCATTTTTTATTTTTTATTTTAACTAAGTTTTTCTTTTTAAGAAAGGTGCACAATGAAGCCCAGCACGGATCGCACAGATCCGGCCGAGATTCATTGTGTTAAAGTCGGCAGTGTTTTACAATAAACTCCCGTAAAACACTGCCAAAAAACTACGAATGAATACGAATGAATACGAATGACATCGACATCGGTAAATACGAAAATGCGGAATACGGCAGCTTAGTAAATTAGTCAAAAAGTTGCAAATTTACACTTTCGATGTCATTCGTGTTTGAACTTTAACCTCATTCGGAAAAATGTGAATTTTAGTAAATATACCCCACTGTATCCAGTATCATTCCCAGGAACTGAAGACGTTGGGTCGGTTCCAGGTGAGATTTCTGGAAATTGAGTATCCACCCATGATCCATAAGTAGGCGAGTCATCATATCGATGCTGTGCAGTAGATGCTCCCTGGACATAGCCTTTATCAGGAGATTATCCAAGTAGGGGACTATGTTGACTCCCATCATGCGCAGTTGCAGCATCATCTCCGCCATGACCTTGGTGAAGACCCTCGGAGCTGTAGATAGGCCAACGGCCTGAAACTGGAAATGGTCATCCAATATGGTGAACCTGAGGTAAGCCTGATGAGGGTGCCAAATGGGAATGTGTAGATAAGCATCCTTGACATCCAGAGATACCAAAAACTCCCCCTCTTCCAGACCGGACACCAATGCCCGCAGGGACTCCATCTTGAATTTGAACACCCGCAGATACGGGTTTAGAGACTTCAGGTTCAAGATGGGTCGCACTGAACCGTCTGGTTTTGGAACGACAAAATGACTGGAGTAAAAACCCCTGTTGTGTAACGGATGAGATACTGGAACCAACACCCCTGTCTGAGAAGCCTTTCTGGTATCTGCTGCTTTGGCCATACAATCAATAGACTGTTTTAACACCTGTCTCTCCTTCTTAGCTGCAGCTAACTCTGATTTCACATTATGAATCATGCTCTTAAAAGTATCTATCCAGTCAGGTGCCTGTGAACTATGTCCCTGTGGAGATAAGGGACACTGTTCACATATGAGGGACCCCGCAGAAGAAGGGGTAGAGTTACAAGCAGCACACATAGCCATGTCAACTGACATATTGTACACAACTGTAGTACAGCGCAAACCCACTGAAAAACACCTCCACACAGATCCTAGAGAGCCCCTGGAGTGACACAGAGCAACGTAGACCAGGACACAGAACACAGCAGCGCAATGTGTGAAAATATGTGTATCACCTTATAGCTGTGCAGTGGCGCTACTACAGATGTGCTCCCCCCACCTGCTAAGACCCCCTGGTCCCAGTACAGAGTCTGTAACAGCGTGGGTCCGTGGAGGAGCAGCGTACATGCAGCCTTGATGATCCGCAGCAGCAGGAAATGGCGCCTTCCCGCCTGTGGTCCCGCTCTACGGGAAGCCCCGCCCCTGTAATGGCGCACGGCCCCACTTTGCTTATACTGGCTGAATCGGAATATACAGTACACACAAAGCCTAATGGCAGTGAACACTGTGGAGCATAAAGCCCGCTGAGCCAGTGTAGTCTGCGGCAGACAACGCAACTCGTGGCCCGTGACATGCCGCCAAAACGCACAGGGGACCCTCTAACCGGAACCCAGGTGTTAACACTCACCGCACCTGCGAACTTCAGCATCTGTTAGAGGGTGGAGGCTAGCTGCTGACGTGGGCACACACAGTATGGTGTGTGAAACAGCACCTCAGGAATTCAGTGTCTTTTCAGCTGGGATTACGAACCATTAACCCTCAGGAGGTTGGTTCGGTCCCCCCTGTAAGTCCCACGAAGCAGGTAGACTGGTTGCCAACCAGTACTACCTGAAAATAAATAACTAAAATAAAAAATAAAGGAAGCTCTCTGGAGCTCCAGAGAAATGCACCCGGCTTCTTGGGCACATTTTTCTAAACTGAGTCTGGTAGGAGGGGTTTAGAGGGGAGGAGCCAGCCCACACATACACACACTAAAGGTTTTTAAAGTGCCAGGCTTTAGTGGACCCAATCTATATCCCATGGTACTAAAGTACAGTTCCCCAGTATCCACTAGGACGTAAGGGAAAGGTCAAGACAGTAAGTATCTATGCCTTACACTCCATTCATTGATAAGAAATCATCAATTACATTCACATGTACATGTTCTAGAGCGTTGGGTATGGTATTCCAGCGGCCAGGATCTCTTATTTTCCTTATACCCATTTGGGTAATTATTTTCTCTGACGTCCTAAGTGGATGCTGGGGACTCCGTCAGGACCATGGGGAATAGCGGCTCCGCAGGAGACAGGGCACAAAAGTAAAAGCTTTAGGATCAGGTGGTGTGCACTGGCTCCTCCCCCTATGACCCTCCTCCAAGCCCCAGTTAGATTTTTGTGCCCGGCCGAGAAGGGTGCAATCTAGGTGGCTCTCCTAAAGAGCTGCTTAGAGTAAAAGTTTGTTAGGTTTTTTATTTTCAGTGAGTCCTGCTGGCAACAGGCTCACTGCTACGAGGGACTTAGGGGAGAGAAGTGAACTCACCTGCGTGCAGGATGGATTGGCTTCTTAGGCTACTGGACACCATTAGCTCCAGAGGGAGTCGGAACACAGGTCTCACCCTGGGGTTCGTCCCGGAGCCGCGCCGCCGACCCCCCTTGCAGATGCCGAAAAGTGAAGGTCCAGAAACGGCGGCAGAAGACTCTTCAGTCTTCATAAGGTAGCGCACAGCACTGCAGCTGTGCGCCATTGTTGTCAGCACACTTCATAGCAGCGGTCACTGAGGGTGCAGGGCGCTGGGGGGGGGCGCCCTGGGCAGCAATGATAGTACCTTATTCTGGCTAAAAATACATCACATATAGCCCCTGGGGGCTATATGGATGTATTTAACCCCTGCCAGGTCTCAGAAAAACGGGAGAAGAAGCCCGCCGAAAAGGGGGCGGGGCCTATTCTCCTCAGCACACAGCGCCATTTTCCCTCACAGAAATGCTGGTGGGAAGGCTCCCAGGCTCTCCCCTGCACTGCACTACAGAAACAGGGTTAAAACAGAGAGGGGGGGCACTTATTTGGCGATATGTATATATATATTAAAATGCTATAAGGGAAAAACACTTATATAAAGGTTGTCCCTGTATAATTATAGCGTTTTTGGTGTGTGCTGGCAAACTCTCCCTCTGTCTCCCCAAAGGGCTAGTGGGGTCCTGTCCTCTATCAGAGCATTCCCTGTGTGTGTGCTGTGTGTCGGTACGTGTGTGTCGACATGTATGAGGACGATGTTGGTGAGGAGGCGGAGCAATTGCCTGAAATGGTGATGTCACTCTCTAGGGAGTCGACACCGGAATGGATGGCTTATTTAAGGAATTACGTGATAATGTCAACACGCTGCAAGGTCGGTTGACGACATGAGACGGCCGGCAAACAAATTAGTACCTGTCCAGGCGTCTCAAACACCGTCAGGGGCTGTAAAACGCTCATTTACCTCAGTCGGTCGACACAGACACAGACACGGACACTGACTCCAGTGTCGACGGTGAAGAAACAAACGTATTTTCCTTTAGGGCCACACGTTACATGTTAAGGGCAATGAAGGAGGTGTTACATATTTCTGATACTACAAGTACCACAAGAAGGGTATTATGTAGGGTGTGAAAAAACTACCTGTAGTTTTTCCTGAATCAGATAAATTAAATGAAGTGTGTGATGATGCGTGGGTTTCCCCCGATAGAAAATTATTGGCGGTATACCTTTTCCCGCCAGAAGTTAGGGCGCGTTGGGAAACACCCTTTAGGGTGGATAAGGCGCTCACACGCTTATCAAAACAAGTGGCGGTACCGTCTCCAGATAGGGCCGCCCTCAAGGAGCCAGCTGAGAGGCTGGAAAATATCCTAAAAAGGTATATACACACATACTGGTGTTATACTGCGACCAGCGATCGCCTCAGCCTGGATGTGCAGCGCTGGGGTGGCTTGGTCGGATTCCCTGACTGAAAATATTGATACCTTTGACAGGGACAGTATTTTATTGACTATAGAGCATTTAAAGGATGCATTTCTATATATGCGAGATGCACAGAGGGATATTTGCACTCTGGCATCAAGAGTAAGTGCGATGTCCATATCTGCCAGAAGATGTTTATGGACACGACAGTGGTCAGGTGATGCAGATTCCAAACGGCACATGGAAGTATTGCCGTATAAAGGGGAGGAGTTATTTGGGGTCGGTCCATCGGACCTGGTGGCCTCGGCAACAGCTGGAAAATCCACCTTTTTTACCCCAAATCACATCTCAGCAGAAAAAGACACCGTCTTTTCAGCCTCAGTCCTTTCGTCCCCATAAGGGCAAGCGGGCAAAAGGCCAGTCATATCTGCCCAGGGATAGAGGAAAGGGAAGAAGACTGCAGCAGGCAGCCCATTCCCAGGAACAGAAGCCCTCCACAGCTTCTGCCAAGTCCTCAGCATGACGCTGGGGCCGTACAAGCGGACTCAAGTGCGGTGGGGGGTCGTCTCAAGAGTTTCAGCGCGTAGTGGGCTCACTCGCAAGTGAACCCCTGGATCCTACAAGTAGTATCCCAGGGGTACAGACTGGAGATTCGAGACGTCTCCCCCTCGCAGGCTCCTGATGTCTGCTTTACCAACGTCTTCCTCCGACAGGGAGGCAGTATTGGAAACAATTCACAAGCTGTATTCCCAGCAGGTGATAATCAAAGTACCCCTCCTACAACAAGGAAAGGGGTATTATTCCACACTATATTGTGGTACTGAAGCCAGATGGCTCGGTGAGACCTATTCTAAATGGGAAATCTTTGAACACTTACATACAAAGGTTCAAATCAAGATGGAGTCACTCAGAGCAGTGATAGCGAACCAGGAAGAAGGGGACTATATGGTGTCCCTGGACATCAAGGATGCTTACCTCCATGTCCCAAATTGCCCTTCTCACCAAGGGTACCTCAGGTTCGTGGTACGGAACTGTCACTATCAGTTTCAGACGCTGCCGTTTGGATTGTCCACGGCACCCCGGGTCTTTACCAAAGTAATGGCCGAAATGATGATTCTTCTTCAAAGAAAAGGCGTCTTAATTATCCCTTACTTGGACGATCTCCTGATAAGGGCAAGGTCCAGAGAACAGTTGGAAGTCGGAGTAGCACTATCTCAAGTAGTTCTACGACAGCACGGGTGGATTCTAAATATCCAAAATCGCAGCCGTTTCCGACGACACGTCTGCTGTTCCTAGGGATGGTTCTGGACACGGTCCAGAAAGGGGTGTTTCTCCCGGAGGAGAAAGCCAGGGAGTTATCCGAGCTAGTCAGGAACCTCCTAAAGCCAGGAAAAGTGTCAGTGCATCGTTGCACAAGAGTCCTGGGAGAGATGGTGGCTTATTACGAAGCGATTCCATTCGGCAGATTCCACGCGGGAACTTTTCAGTGGGATCTGCTGGACGGATGGTCCGGATCGCATTTTCAGATGCATCAGCGGATAACCCTGTCTCCAGGGACAGGGGTGTCTCTCCTGTGGTGGTTACAGAGTGCTCATCTTCTAGAGGGCCGCAGATTCGGCATTCAGGATTGGATGCTGGTGACCACGGAGGCCAGCCTGAGAGGCTGGGGAGCAGTCACACAGGGAAAAAATTTCCAGGGAGTGTGATCAAGTCTGGAGATTTTTCTCCACATAAATATACTGGAGCTAAGGGCAATTTACAATGCTCTAAGCTTAGCAAGACCTCTGCTTCAAGGTCAGCCGGTGTTGATCCAGTGGGACAACATCACGGCAGTCGCCCACGTGGACAGACAGGGCGGCACAAGAAGCAGGAGGGCAATGGCGGAAACTGCAGGGATTTTTCGCTGGGCGGAAAGTCATGTGATAGCACTGTCAGCAGTGTTCATTCCGGGAGTGGACAACTGGGAAGCAGACTTCCTCAGCAGGCACAACCTCCACCCGGGAGAGTGGGGACTTCATCGGGAAGTCTTCCACATGATTGTGAACCGTTTGGAAAAGACCAAAGGTGGACATGATGGCGTCCAGCCTGAACAAAAAACTGGACAAGTATTGCGCCAGGTCAAAAGACCCTCAGGCAATAGCTGTGGACGTTCTGGTAACACCGTGGGTGTACCAGTCGGTGTATGTCTTCCCTCCTCCGCTTCTCATACCCAAGGTATTGAGAATTATAAGACGTAGAGGAGTAAGAACTATACTCGTGGCTCCGGATTGGCCAAGAAGGACTTGGTACCCGGAACTTCAAGAGATGCTCACAGAGGACTCATGGCCTCTGCCGCTAAGAAGGGACTTGCTTCAGCAAGTACCATGTCTGTTCCAAGACTTACCGCGGCTGCGTTTGACGGCATGGCGGTTGAACGCCGGATCCTAAGGGAAAAAGGCATTCCGGAAGAGGTCATTCCTACCCTGGTCAAAGCCAGGAAGGAGGTGACCGCACAACATTATCACCACATGTGGCGAAAATATGTTGCGTGGTGTGAGGCCAGGAAGGCCCCACGAAGAAATTTCAACTCGGTCGATTCCTGCATTTCCTGCAAACAGGAGTGTCTATGGGCCTCAAATTGGGGTCCATTAGGGTTCAAATTTCGGCCCTGTCGATTTTCTTCCAGAAAGAATTGGCTTCAGTTCCTGAAGTCCAGAAGTTTGTCAAGGGAGTACTGCATATACAACCCCCTTTTGTGCCTCCAGTGGCACTGTGGGATCTCAACGTAGTTCTGGGATTCCTCAAATCACATTGGTTTAAACCGCTCAAATCTGTGGATTTGAAATATCTCACATGGAAAGTGACCATGATGTTGGCCCTGGCCTCGGCCAGGCGAGTGTCAGAATTGGCGGCTTTGTCTCACAAAAGCCCATATCTGATTGTCCATTCGGACAGGGCAGAGCTGCGGACTCGTCCCCAGTTTCTCCCTAAGGTGGTGTCAGCGTTTCACCTGAACCAGCTTATTGTGGTACCTGCGGCTACTAGGGACTTGGAGGACTCCAAGTTGCTAGATGTTGTCAGGGCCCTGAAAATATAGGTTTCCAGGACGGCTGGAGTCAGGAAAACTGACTTGCTGTTATCCTGTATGCACCCAACAAACTGGGTGCTCTTGCTTCTAAGCAGACGATTGCTAGTTGGATGTGTAGTACAATTCAGCTTGCACATTCTGTGGCAGGCCTGCCACAGCCAAAATATGTAAATGCCCATTCCACAAGGAAGGTGGGCTCATCTTGGGCGGCTGCCCGAGGGGTCTCGGCTTTACAACTTTGCCGAGCTGCTACTTGGTCAGGGGCACACCCTGGCTGAGGAGGACCTGGAGTTCTCTCACTCGGTGCTGCAGAGTCATCCACACTCTCCCGCCCGTTTGGGAGCTTTGGTATAATCCCCATGGTCCTGACGGAGTCCCCAGCATCCACTTAGGACGTCAGAGAAAATAAGAATTTACTTACCGATAATTCTATTTCTCGTAGTCCGTAGTGGATGCTGGGCGCCCATCCCAAGTGCGGATTGTCTGCAATACTTGTACATAGTTATTGTTACAAAAATCGGGTTATTATTGTTGTGAGCCATCTTTTCAGAGGCTCCGCTGTTATCATGCTGTTAACTGGGTTCAGATCACAGGTTGTACAGTGTGATTGGTGTGGCTGGTATGAGTCTTACCCGGGATTCAAAATCCTTCCTTATTGTGTACGCTCGTCCGGGCACAGTATCCTAACTGAGGCTTGGAGGAGGGTCATAGGGGGAGGAGCCAGTGCACACCACCTGATCCTAAAGCTTTTACTTTTGTGCCCTGTCTCCTGCGGAGCCGCTATTCCCCATGGTCCTGACGGAGTCCCCAGCATCCACTACGGACTACGAGAAATAGAATTATCGGTAAGTAAATTCTTATTATTCTCCCAGTGTAGGAGGACACGGATTATAATTTACTCTTAGCTACCAGTTCAACTCATCTTTTATTAGTTACACATTTTCCATATTAATATTTTGATTTTATATTCTTATTTGTCATCACTCTGTGTATTACATTTTGCCGTGTTAAGCTAGACACAGTAGATGACATTTCAAATGAATTTGCCGATAACGACCAATCGATACGACATATTTGTTTTATCATCCAGTGTGTACGCACGCTCCCGTGGGTTACTGACATGCAGCTCAATCTGGGGATGTTGCTAGCGATGCCATGTTGCCCAATGCAGGATGTACCCGCTCCTCCCCTCGCCGCCGCTCTGTTACGGTCGACGTTGGCAAGTGTGTATGCACATGTCGGCATCCCGCCGGGTCCAGTCGCTAGCAAGCTTCCCGGCTTTAGTCATTACCAATAACGGTTATATTTTATATGTTCACAACAGTTAATGTGAGCCCCATAATTAGTGTCTTCTCTCAGACCTTTATGCTGTTAATGACCAAGGCCCTCATTCCGAGTTGATCGGTCGCAAGGCGAATTTAGCAGAGTTACACACGCTAAGCCGCCGCCTACTGGGAGTGAATCTTAGCTTCTTAAAATTGCGACCGATGTATTCGCAATATTGCGATTACTAACTACTTAGCAGTTTTAGAGTAGCTTCAGACTTACTCTGCCTGTGCGATCATTTCAGTGCTTGTCGTTCCTGGTTGACGTCACAAACACACCCAGCGTTCGCCCAGGCACTCCCACCGTTTCCCCGGCCACTCCTGCGTTTTTTCCGGAAACGGTAGCGTTTTCAGCCACACGCCCCTGAAACGCCGTGTTTCCGCCCAGTAACACCCATTTCCTGTCAATCACATTACGATCGCCGGAGCGAAGAAAAAGCCGTGAGTAAAATTACTTTCTTCATAGTAAAGTTACTTGGCGCAGTCGCAGTGCGAACATTGCGCATGCGTACTAAGCGGATTTTCACTGCGATGCGATGAAAAATACCGAGCGAACAACTCGGAATGAGGGCCCATGTAATCTATTCCTTGCAAGCAAAACTGAACGTCATCAAGTAACAGAAAATAACTAAGAATAATGCTATAACGCTATACTGTAGGTATACTGTGATTTTGATTCGCACATTCTGTTTTTTGTTTTTACTCTGTGTAATGACACCTGACAATGAAGAAAACATCACCAGAGAGTAAGTATATCATTATAAAGGGATCCGGTCTTTAGGTCGACAGACACTCATTAGGTCGACATGAGTTTTTTCACATTTTTTTTATTAAAAAAAAACCTTGTTCATACCTTACGAGCCACGTTGGCTACGATCGGGAATAGTAACCTTCGCGCTCGCCATGCAAGGGGATACAGCGCACTAATTGGGGTTCCTGGTCACTTTACGAAGAAAATGACACCAACATTTTTTTAAAAGCTCACGTCAACCTAATGACCGTGTCAACTTATTTCAGGTGTCGACCTACTCACTGTCAACCAATAGTGGTCAACCGAATGAATGTTGACCCTATGATCCACACCCATTACAAAGTATTATATTATTGAATAGTAGCTTGTACTGTAGGACTCTAGTCTCCATAATCGTTATGCCTTCATCCAGCCTTATCTGACAGTCCATACAATTATCCCATTCCCTTGCAGGTCACCCCAAAATCTCCCAAGAAAGTGACCCCATAAGGAACTATGGGGTAAATGTATTACAGTGGCATGGCTCGTGTCACTATAACACTGGAGATGAGCGGGTTCGGTTCCTCGGAATCCGAACCCGCCCGAACTTCAGCTTTTTTTACACGGATCCGAGCGACTCGGATCTTCCCGCCTTGCTCGGTTAACCCGAGCGCGCCCGAACGTCATCATGACGCTGTCGGATTCTCGCGAGGCTCGGATTCTATCGCGAGACTCGGATTCTATATAAGGAGCCGCGCGTCGCCGCCATTTTACACGTGCATTGAGATTCATAGGGAGAGGACGTGGCTGGCGTCCTCTCCGTTTAGAGAAGAAATAGATAGGAGAGTGAGACAGTGACACTTCATTTACTGGAGCTTAGGAGGAGTACTCAGACAGAGAGTGCAGAATTTTGCTGATAGTATTAGTTAGTTATACTAGTGACAGAGTGAGACAGTGACACTTCATTTACTGGAGCTTAGGAGGAGTACTCAGACAGAGAGTGCAGAATTTTGCTGATAGTATTAGTTAGTTATACTAGTGACTAGAGATGAGCGCCGGAAATTTTTCGGGTTTTGTGTTTTGGTTTTGGGTTCGGTTCCGCGGCCGTGTTTTGGGTTCGACCGCGTTTTGGCAAAACCTCACCGAATTTTTTTGTCGGATTCGGGTGTGTTTTGGATTCGGGTGTTTTTTTTCAAAAAACCCTAAAAAACAGCTTAAATCATAGAATTTGGGGGTCATTTTGATCCCAAAGTATTATTAACCTCAAAAACCATAATTTCCACTCATTTTCAGTCTATTCTGAATACCTCACACCTCACAATATTATTTTTAGTCCTAAAATTTGCACCGAGGTCGCTGTGTGAGTAAGATAAGCGACCCTAGTGGCCGACACAAACACCGGGCCCATCTAGGAGTGGCACTGCAGTGTCACGCAGGATGTCCCTTCCAAAAAACCCTCCCCAAACAGCACATGACGCAAAGAAAAAAAGAGGCGCAATGAGGTAGCTGACTGTGTGAGTAAGATAAGCGACCCTAGTGGCCGACACAAACACCGGGCCCATCTAGGAGTGGCACTGCAGTGTCACGCAGGATGGCCCTTCCAAAAAACCCTCCCCAAACAGCACATGACGCAAAGAAAAAAAGAGGCGCAATGAGGTAGCTGACTGTGTGAGTAAGATAAGCGACCCTAGTGGCCGACACAAACACCGGGCCCATCTAGGAGTGGCACTGCAGTGTCACGCAGGATGGCCCTTCCAAAAAACCCTCCCCAAACAGCACATGACGCAAAGAAAAAAAGAGGCGCAATGAGGTAGCTGACTGTGTGAGTAAGATAAGCGACCCTAGTGGCCGACACAAACACCGGGCCCATCTAGGAGTGGCACTGCAGTGTCACGCAGGATGGCCCTTCCAGAAAACCCTCCCCAAACAGCACATGACGCAAAGAAAAAGAAAAGAAAAAAGAGGTGCAAGATGGAATTGTCCTTGGGCCCTCCCACCCACCCTTATGTTTTATAAACAGGACATGCACACTTTAACCAACCCATCATTTCAGTGACAGGGTCTGCCACACGACTGTGACTGATATGACGGGTTGGTTTGGACCCCCCCAAAAAAGAAGCAATTAATCTCTCCTTGCACAAACTGGCTCTACGGAGGCAAGATGTCCACCTCATCATCATCCTCCGATATATCACCGTGTACATCCCCCTCCTCACAGATTATCAATTCGTCCCCACTGGAATCCACCATCTCAGCTCCCTGTGTACTTTGTGGAGGCAATTGCTGCTGGTCAATGTCTCCGCGGAGGAATTGATTATAATTCATTTTAATGAACATCATCTTCTCCACATTTTCTGGATGTAACCTCATACGCCGATTGCTGACAAGGTGAGCGGCGGCACTAAACACTCTTTCGGAGTACACACTTGTGGGAGGGCAACTTAGGTAGAATAAAGCCAGTTTGTGCAAGGGCCTCCAAATTGCCTCTTTTTCCTGCCAGTATAAGTACGGACTGTGTGACGTGCCTACTTGGATGCGGTCACTCATATAATCCTCCACCATTCTTTCAATGTTGAGAGAATCATATGCAGTGACAGTAGACGACATGTCCGTAATCGTTGTCAGGTCCTTCAGTCCGGACCAGATGTCAGCATCAGCAGTCGCTCCAGACTGCCCTGCATCACCGCCAGCGGGTGGGCTCGGAATTCTGAGCCTTTTCCTCGCACCCCCAGTTGCGGGAGAATGTGAAGGAGGAGATGTTGACAGGTCGCGTTCCGCTTGACTTGACAATTTTGTCACCAGCAGGTCTTTGCACCCCAGCAGACTTGTGTCTGCCGGAAAGAGAGATCCAAGGTAGGTTTTAAATCTAGGATCGAGCACGGTGGCCAAAATGTAGTGCTCTGATTTCAACAGATTGACCACCCGTGAATCCTTGTTAAGCGAATTAAGGGCTGCATCCACAAGTCCAACATGCCTAGCGGAATCGCTCCCTTTTAGCTCCTTCTTCAATGCCTCCAGCTTCTTCTGCAAAAGCCTGATGAGGGGAATGACCTGACTCAGGCTGGCAGTGTCTGAACTGACTTCACGTGTGGCAAGTTCAAAGGGCATCAGAACCTTGCACAACGTTGAAATCATTCTCCACTGCACTTGAGACAGGTGCATTCCACCTCCTATATCGTGCTCAATTGTATAGGCTTGAATGGCCTTTTGCTGCTCCTCCAACCTCTGAAGCATATAGAGGGTTGAATTCCACCTCGTTACCACTTCTTGCTTCAGATGATGGCAGGGCAGGTTCAGTAGTTTTTGGTGGTGCTCCAGTCTTCTGTACGTGGTGCCTGTACGCCGAATGTGTCCCGCAATTCTTCTGGCCACCGACAGCATCTCTTGCACGCCCCTGTCGTTTTTTAAAAAATTCTGCACCACCAAATTCAAGGTATGTGCAAAACATGGGACGTGCTGGAATTTGCCCATATTTAATGCACACACAATATTGCTGGCGTTGTCCGATGCCACAAATCCACAGGAGAGTCCAATTGGGGTAAGCCATTCTGCGATGATCTTCCTCAGTTGCCGTAAGAGGTTTTTAGCTGTGTGCGTATTCTGGAAAGCGGTGATACAAAGCGTAGCCTGCCTAGGAAAGAGTTGGCGTTTGCGAGATGCTGCTACTGGTGCCGCCGCTGCTGTTCTTGCGGCGGGAGTCCATACATCTACCCAGTGGGCTGTCACAGTCATATAGTCCTGACCCTGCCCTGCTCCACTTGTCCACATGTCCGTGGTTAAGTGGACATTGGGTACAACTGCATTTTTTAGGACACTGGTGAGTCTTTTTCTGACGTCCGTGTACATTCTCGGTATCGCCTGCCTACAGAAGTGGAACCCAGATGGTATTTGGTAACGGGGGCACACTGCCTCAATAAATTGTCTAGTTCCCTGTGAACTAACGGCGGATACCGGACGCACGTCTAACACCAACATAGTTGTCAAGGCCTCAGTTATCCGCTTTGCAGCAGGATGACTGCTGTGATATTTCATCTTCCTCGCAAAGGACTGTTGGACAGTCAATTGCTTACTGGAAGTAGTACAAGTGGGCTTACGACTTCCCCTCTGGGATGACCATCGACTCCCAGCAGCAACAACAGCAGCGCCAGCAGCAGTAGGCGTTACACGCAAGGATGCATCGGAGGAATCCCAGGCAGGAGAGGACTCGTCAGAATTGCCAGTGACATGGCCTGCAGGACTATTGGCATTCCTGGGGAAGGAGGAAATTGACACTGAGGGAGTTGGTGGGGTGGTTTGCGTGAGCTTGGTTACAAGAGGAAGGGATTTACTGGTCAGTGGACTGCTTCCGCTGTCGCCCAAAGTTTTTGAACTTGTCACTGACTTATTATGAATGCGCTGCAGGTGACGTATAAGGGAGGATGTTCCGAGGTGGTTAACGTCCTTACCCCTACTTATTACAGCTTGACAAAGGGAACACACGGCTTGACAAATGTTGTCCGCATTTCTGGTGAAATACTTCCACACCGAAGAGCTGATTTTTTTGGTATTTTCACCAGGCATGTCAACGGCCATATTCCTCCCACGGACAACAGGTGTCTCCCCGGGTGCCTGACTTAAACAAACCACCTCACCATCAGAATCCTCCTGGTCAATTTCCTCCCCAGCGCCAGCAACACCCATATCCTCCTCATCCTGGTGTACTTCAACACTGACATCTTCAATCTGACTATCAGGAACTGGACTGCGGGTGCTCCTTCCAGCACTTGCAGGGGGCGTGCAAATGGTGGAAGGCGCATGCTCTTCACGTCCAGTGTTGGGAAGGTCAGGCATCGCAACCGACACAATTGGACTCTCCTTGTGGATTTGGGATTTCGAAGAACGCACAGTTCTTTGCGGTGCTTTTGCCAGCTTGAGTCTTTTCAGTTTTCTAGCGAGAGGCTGAGTGCTTCCATCCTCATGTGAAGCTGAACCACTAGCCATGAACATAGGCCAGGGCCTCAGCCGTTCCTTGCCACTCCGTGTGGTAAATGGCATATTGGCAAGTTTACGCTTCTCCTCCGACAATTTTATTTTAGGTTTTGGAGTCCTTTTTTTACTGATATTTGGTGTTTTGGATTTGACATGCTCTGTACTATGACATTGGGCATCGGCCTTGGCAGACGACGTTGCTGGCATTTCATCGTCTCGGCCATGACTAGTGGCAGCAGCTTCAGCACGAGGTGGAAGTGGATCTTGATCTTTCCCTAATTTTGGAACCTCAACATTTTTGTTCTCCATATTTTAATAGGCACAACTAAAAGGCACCTCAGGTAAACAATGGAGATGGATGGATACTAGTATACAATTATGGATGGACTGCCGAGTGCCGACACAGAGGTAGCTACAGCCGTGGACTACCGTACTGTACTGTGTCTGCTGCTAATATAGACTGGATGATAATGAGATGTAGTATGTATAAAGAAGAAAGAAAAAAAAACCACGGGTAGGTGGTATACAATTATGGACGGACTGCCGAGTGCCGACACAGAGGTAGCTACAGCCGTGGACTACCGTACTGTACTGTGTCTGCTGCTAATATAGACTGGATGATAATGAGATGTAGTATGTATAAAGAAGAAAAAAAAAACACGGGTAGGTGGTATACAATTATGGATGGACTGCCGAGTGCCGACACAGAGGTAGCTACAGCCGTGGACTACCGTACTGTACTGTGTCTGCTGCTAATATAGACTGGATGATAATGAGATGTAGTATGTATAAAGAAGAAAGAAAAAAAAAACCACGGGTAGGTGGTATACAATTATGGACGGACTGCCGAGTGCCGACACAGAGGTAGCTACAGCCGTGGACTACCGTACTGTACTGTGTCTGCTGCTAATATAGACTGGATGATAATGAGATGTAGTATGTATAAAGAAGAAAGAAAAAAAAAACACGGGTAGGTGGTATACAATTATGGATGGACTGCCGAGTGCCGACACAGAGGTAGCTACAGCCGTGGACTACCGTACTGTGTCTGCTGCTAATATAGACTGGATGATAATGAGATGTAGTATGTATAAAGAAGAAAGAAAAAAAAACCACGGGTAGGTGGTATACAATTATGGACGGACTGCCGAGTGCCGACACAGAGGTAGCTACAGCAGTGGACTACCGTACTGTACTGTGTCTGCTGCTAATATTGACTGGATGATAATGAGATGTAGTATGTATAAAGAAGAAAGAAAAAAAACCACGGGTAGGTGGTATACAATTATGGATGGACTGCCGAGTGCCGACACAGAGGTAGCTACAGCCGTGGACTACCGTACTGTACTGTGTCTGCTGCTAATATAGACTGGATGATAATGAGATGTAGTATGTATAAAGAAGAAAGAAAAAAAAAACCACGGGTAGGTGGTATACAATTATGGACGGACTGCCGAGTGCCGACACAGAGGTAGCTACAGCCGTGGACTACCGTACTGTACTGTGTCTGCTGCTAATATAGACTGGATGATAATGAGATGTAGTATGTATAAAGAAGAAAGAAAAAAAAACCACGGGTAGGTGGTATACAATTATGGATGGACTGCCGAGTGCCGACACAGAGGTAGCTACAGCCGTGGACTACCGTACTGTACTGTGTCTGCTGCTAATATAGACTGGATGATAATGAGATGTAGTATGTATAAAGAAGAAAGAAAAAAAAACCACGGGTAGGTGGTATACAATTATGGATGGACTGCCGAGTGCCGACACAGAGGTAGCTACAGCCGTGGACTACCGTACTGTGTCTGCTGCTAATATAGACTGGATGATAATGAGATGTAGTATGTATAAAGAAGAAAGAAAAAAAAAACCACGGGTAGGTGGTATACAATTATGGACGGACTGCCGAGTGCCGACACAGAGGTAGCTACAGCCGTGGACTACCGTACTGTACTGTGTCTGCTGCTAATATAGACTGGATGATAATGAGTTGTAGTATGTATAAAGAAGAAAGAAAAAAAAACCACGGGTAGGTGGTATACAATTATGGATGGACTGCCGAGTGCCGACACAGAGGTAGCTACAGCCGTGGACTACCGTACTGTACTGTGTCTGCTGCTAATATAGACTGGATGATAATGAGATGTAGTATGTATAAAGAAGAAAGAAAAAAAACCACGGGTAGGTGGTATACAATTATGGATGGACTGCCGAGTGCCGACACAGAGGTAGCTACAGCCGTGGACTACCGTACTGTGTCTGCTGCTAATATAGACTGGTTGATAATGAGATGTAGTATGTATAAAGAAGAAAAAAAAAACACGGGTAGGTGGTATACAATTATGGACGGACTGCCGAGTGCCGACACAGAGGTAGCTACAGCCGTGGACTACCGTACTGTACTGTGTCTGCTGCTAATATAGACTGGATGATAATGAGATGTAGTATGTATAAAGAAGAAAGAAAAAAAAACCACGGGTAGGTGGTATACAATTATGGATGGACTGCCGAGTGCCGACA
Organism: Pseudophryne corroboree; assembly: GCF_028390025.1. Taxonomy (NCBI): domain Eukaryota; kingdom Metazoa; phylum Chordata; class Amphibia; order Anura; family Myobatrachidae; genus Pseudophryne; species Pseudophryne corroboree. The sequence continues at coordinate 76,130,525 of NC_086452.1, forward strand.
CAGAGGTAGCTACAGCCGTGAACTACCGTACTGTGTCTGCTGCGACTGGATGATAAATAATGATATAAAAAATATATATATATCACTACTGCAGCCGGACAGGTATATATTATATAATGACGGACCTGCTGGACACTGTCTGTCAGCAGAATGAGTTTTTTATTTTATAGAATAAAAAAACACCACACAAGTCACACGACGTGTGTTTAACTTTTACAGGCAGACATTCACAATACAATATAGTATACTATATACTGGTGGTCAGGTCACTGGTCAGTCACACTGGCAGTGGCACTCCTGCAGAAAAAAAGTGTGCACTGTTTAATTTTAATATGTACTCCTGGCTCCTGCTATAACCTAACTGCTCCCCAGTCTCCCCCACAATTAAGCTGTGTGAGCACAGTCAGATATTATACATAGATGATGCAGCAGCACACTGGGCTGAGCACAGATATGGTATGTGACTGAGTCACTGTGTATCGTTTTTTCAGGCAGAGAACGGATTATATTAAATAATATAAAACTGCACTGGTGGTCACTGGTCAGTCACTAGTATAACTAACTAATACTATCAGCAAAATTCTGCACTCTCTGTCTGAGTACTCCTCCTAAGCTCCAGTAAATGAAGTGTCACTGTCTCACTCTGTCACTAGTATAACTAACTAATACTATCAGCAAAATTCTGCACTCTCTGTCTGAGTACTCCTCCTAAGCTCCAGTAAATGAAGTGTCACTGTCTCACTCTCACTCTCCTATCTATTTCTTCTCTAAACGGAGAGGACGCCAGCCACGTCCTCTCCCTATGAATCTCAATGCACGTGTAAAATGGCGGCGACGCGCGGCTCCTTATATAGAATCCGAGTCTCGCGATAGAATCCGAGCCTCGCGAGAATCCGACAGCGTCATGATGACGTTCGGGCGCGCTCGGGTTAACCAAGCAAGGCGGGAAGATCCGAGTCGCTCGGATCCGTGTAAAAAAAGCTGAAGTTCGGGCGGGTTCGGATTCCGAGGAACCGAACCCGCTCATCTCTACTAGTGACTGACCAGTGACCACCAGTGCAGTTTTATATTATTTAATATAATCCGTTCTCTGCCTGAAAAAACGATACACAGTGACTCAGTCACATACCATATCTGTGCTCAGCCCAGTGTGCTGCTGCATCATCTATGTATAATATCTGACTGTGCTCACACAGCTTAATTGTGGGGGAGACTGGGGAGCAGTTAGGTTATAGCAGGAGCCAGGAGTACATATTAAAATTAAACAGTGCACACTTTTTTTCTGCAGGAGTGCCACTGCCAGTGTGACTGACCAGTGACCTGACCACCAGTATATAGTATACTATATTGTATTGTGAATGTCTGCCTGTAAAAGTTAAACACACGTCGTGTGACTTGTGTGGTGTTTTTTTATTCTATAAAATAAAAAACTCATTCTGCTGACAGACAGTGTCCAGCAGGTCCGTCATTATATAATATATACCTGTCCGGCTGCAGTAGTGATATATATATATTTTTTATATCATTATTTATCATCCAGTCGCAGCAGACACAGTACGGTAGTTCACGGCTGTAGCTACCTCTGTGTCGGCACTCGGCAGTCCATCCATAATTGTATACCACCTACCCGTGGTTTTTTTTTTCTTTCTTCTTTATACATACTACATCTCATTATCATCCAGTCTATATTAGCAGCAGACACAGTACAGTACGGTAGTCCACGGCTGTAGCTACCTCTGTGTCGGCACTCGGCAGTCCGTCCATAATTGTATACCACCTACCCGTGTTTTTTTTTTTCTTCTTTATACATACTACATCTCATTATCAACCAGTTTATATTAGCAGCAGACACAGTACGGTAGTCCACGGCTGTAGCTACCTCTGTGTCGGCACTCGGCAGTCCATCCATAATTGTATACCACCTACCCGTGGTTTTTTTTTCTTTCTTCTTTATACATACTACATCTCATTATCATCCAGTCTATATTAGCAGCAGACACAGTACAGTACGGTAGTCCACGGCTGTAGCTACCTCTGTGTCGGCACTCGGCAGTCCGTCCATAATTGTATACCACCTACCCGTGGTTTTTTTTTCTTTCTTCTTTATACATACTACATCTCATTATCATCCAGTCTATATTAGCAGCAGACACAGTACGGTAGTCCACGGCTGTAGCTACCTCTGTGTCGGCACTCGGCAGTCCATCCATAATTGTATACTAGTATCCATCCATCTCCATTGTTTACCTGAGGTGCCTTTTAGTTGTGCCTATTAAAATATGGAGAACACAAATGTTGAGGTTCCAAAATTAGGGAAAGATCAAGATCCACTTCCACCTCGTGCTGAAGCTGCTGCCACTAGTCATGGCCGAGACGATGAAATGCCAGCAACGTCGTCTGCCAAGGCCGATGCCCAATGTCATAGTACAGAGCATGTCAAATCCAAAACACCAAATATCAGTAAAAAAAGGACTCCAAAACCTAAAATAAAATTGTCGGAGGAGAAGCGTAAACTTGCCAATATGCCATTTACCACACGGAGTGGCAAGGAACGGCTGAGGCCCTGGCCTATGTTCATGGCTAGTGGTTCAGCTTCACATGAGGATGGAAGCACTCAGCCTCTCGCTAGAAAACTGAAAAGACTCAAGCTGGCAAAAGCACCGCAAAGAACTGTGCGTTCTTCGAAATCCCAAATCCACAAGGAGAGTCCAATTGTGTCGGTTGCGATGCCTGACCTTCCCAACACTGGACGTGAAGAGCATGCGCCTTCCACCATTTGCACGCCCCCTGCAAGTGCTGGAAGGAGCACCCGCAGTCCAGTTCCTGATAGTCAGATTGAAGATGTCAGTGTTGAAGTACACCAGGATGAGGAGGATATGGGTGTTGCTGGCGCTGGGGAGGAAATTGACCAGGAGGATTCTGATGGTGAGGTGGTTTGTTTAAGTCAGGCACCCGGGGAGACACCTGTTGTCCGTGGGAGGAATATGGCCGTTGACATGCCTGGTGAAAATACCAAAAAAATCAGCTCTTCGGTGTGGAAGTATTTCACCAGAAATGCGGACAACATTTGTCAAGCCGTGTGTTCCCTTTGTCAAGCTGTAATAAGTAGGGGTAAGGACGTTAACCACCTCGGAACATCCTCCCTTATACGTCACCTGCAGCGCATTCATAATAAGTCAGTGACAAGTTCAAAAACTTTGGGCGACAGCGGAAGCAGTCCACTGACCAGTAAATCCCTTCCTCTTGTAACCAAGCTCACGCAAACCACCCCACCAACTCCCTCAGTGTCAATTTCCTCCTTCCCCAGGAATGCCAATAGTCCTGCAGGCCATGTCACTGGCAATTCTGACGAGTCCTCTCCTGCCTGGGATTCCTCCGATGCATCCTTGCGTGTAACGCCTACTGCTGCTGGCGCTGCTGTTGTTGCTGCTGGGAGTCGATGGTCATCCCAGAGGGGAAGTCGTAAGCCCACTTGTACTACTTCCAGTAAGCAATTGACTGTCCAACAGTCCTTTGCGAGGAAGATGAAATATCACAGCAGTCATCCTGCTGCAAAGCGGATAACTGAGGCCTTGACAACTATGTTGGTGTTAGACGTGCGTCCGGTATCCGCCGTTAGTTCACAGGGAACTAGACAATTTATTGAGGCAGTGTGCCCCCGTTACCAAATACCATCTAGGTTCCACTTCTGTAGGCAGGCGATACCGAGAATGTACACGGACGTCAGAAAAAGACTCACCAGTGTCCTAAAAAATGCAGTTGTACCCAATGTCCACTTAACCACGGACATGTGGACAAGTGGAGCAGGGCAGGGTCAGGACTATATGACTGTGACAGCCCACTGGGTAGATGTATGGACTCCCACCGCAAGAACAGCAGCGGCGGCACCAGTAGCAGCATCTCGCAAACGCCAACTCTTTCCTAGGCAGGCTACGCTTTGTATCACCGCTTTCCAGAATACGCACACAGCTAAAAACCTCTTACGGCAACTGAGGAAGATCATCGCAGAATGGCTTACCCCAATTGGACTCTCCTGTGGATTTGTGGCATCGGACAACGCCAGCAATATTGTGTGTGCATTAAATATGGGCAAATTCCAGCACGTCCCATGTTTTGCACATACCTTGAATTTGGTGGTGCAGAATTTTTTAAAAAACGACAGGGGCGTGCAAGAGATGCTGTCGGTGGCCAGAAGAATTGCGGGACACTTTCGGCGTACAGGCACCACGTACAGAAGACTGGAGCACCACCAAAAACTACTGAACCTGCCCAGCCATCATCTGAAGCAAGAAGTGGTAACGAGGTGGAATTCAACCCTCTATATGCTTCAGAGGTTGGAGGAGCAGCAAAAGGCCATTCAAGCCTATACAATTGAGCACGATATAGGAGGTGGAATGCACCTGTCTCAAGTGCATTGGAGAATGATTTCAACGTTGTGCAAGGTTCTGATGCCCTTTGAACTTGCCACACGTGAAGTCAGTTCAGACACTGCCAGCCTGAGTCAGGTCATTCCCCTCATCAGGCTTTTGCAGAAGAAGCTGGAGGCATTGAAGAAGGAGCTAAAAGGGAGCGATTCCGCTAGGCATGTGGGACTTGTGGATGCAGCCCTTAATTCGCTTAACAAGGATTCACGGGTGGTCAATCTGTTGAAATCAGAGCACTACATTTTGGCCACCGTGCTCGATCCTAGATTTAAAACCTACCTTGGATCTCTCTTTCCGGCAGACACAAGTCTGCTGGGGTGCAAAGACCTGCTGGTGACAAAATTGTCAAGTCAAGCGGAACGCGACCTGTCAACATCTCCTCCTTCACATTCTCCCGCAACTGGGGGTGCGAGGAAAAGGCTCAGAATTCCGAGCCCACCCGCTGGCGGTGATGCAGGGCAGTCTGGAGCGACTGCTGATGCTGACATCTGGTCCGGACTGAAGGACCTGACAACGATTACGGACATGTCGTCTACTGTCACTGCATATGATTCTCTCAACATTGAAAGAATGGTGGAGGATTATATGAGTGACCGCATCCAAGTAGGCACGTCACACAGTCCGTACTTATACTGGCAGGAAAAAGAGGCAATTTGGAGGCCCTTGCACAAACTGGCTTTATTCTACCTAAGTTGCCCTCCCACAAGTGTGTACTCCGAAAGAGTGTTTAGTGCCGCCGCTCACCTTGTCAGCAATCGGCGTACGAGGTTACATCCAGAAAATGTGGAGAAGATGATGTTCATTAAAATGAATTATAATCAATTCCTCCGCGGAGACATTGACCAGCAGCAATTGCCTCCACAAAGTACACAGGGAGCGGAGATGGTGGATTCCAGTGGGGACGAATTGATAATCTGTGAGGAGGGGGATGTACACGGTGATATATCGGAGGATGATGATGAGGTGGACATCTTGCCTCTGTAGAGCCAGTTTGTGCAAGGAGAGATTAATTGCTTCTTTTTTGGGGGGGGTCCAAACCAACCCGTCATATCAGTCACAGTCGTGTGGCAGACCCTGTCACTGAAATGATGGGTTGGTTAAAGTGTGCATGTCCTGTTTATACAACATAAGGGTGGGTGGGAGGGCCCAAGGACAATTCCATCTTGCACCTCTTTTTTCTTTTATTTTTCTTTGCGTCATGTGCTGTTTGGGGAGGGTTTTTTGGAAGGGCCATCCTGCGTGACACTGCAGTGCCACTCCTAGATAGGCCCGGTGTTTGTGTCGGCCACTAGGGTCGCTTATCTTACTCACACAGTCAGCTACCTCATTGCGCCTCTTTTTTTCTTTGCGTCATGTGCTGTTTGGGGAGGGTTTTTTGGAAGGGCCATCCTGCGTGACACTGCAGTGCCACTCCTAGATGGGCCCGGTGTTTGTGTCGGCCACTAGGGTCGCTTATCTTACTCACACAGCTACCTCATTGCGCCTCTTTTTTTCTTTGCGTCATGTGCTGTTTGGGGAGGGTTTTTTGGAAGGGACATCCTGCGTGACACTGCAGTGCCACTCCTAGATGGGCCCGGTGTTTGTGTCGGCCACTAGGGTCGCTTATCTTACTCACACAGCGACCTCGGTGCAAATTTTAGGACTAAAAATAATATTGTGAGGTGTGAGGTATTCAGAATAGACTGAAAATTAGTGGAAATTATGGTTTTTGAGGTTAATAATACTTTGGGATCAAAATGACCCCCAAATTCTATGATTTAAGCTGTTTTTTAGGGTTTTTTGAAAAAAACACCCGAATCCAAAACACACCCGAATCCGACAAAAAAATTCGGTGAGGTTTTGCCAAAACGCGGTCGAACTCAAAACACGGCCGCGGAACCGAACCCAAAACCAAAACCCGAAAAATTTCCGGCGCTCATCTCTATATAACACTTCACTACCGAGGCAAAACAGGAAGTGACATTGACAAGAACTACCAACATCTTATCTGCTGAAGAGGGGGAGTGAAAACTCCCCGCTCCGGCGATGCCTGAGACCACAGCGCAGCGCTGTGTCGCCCGGCCGGCTCCATCTCGCTACTCTCTCAAGATCACACATGCATCCAGGAGCTGGCACCGGCCACAGCCAGCTCTGTCCCTGCTGTGGAGAAAGGGCAGCGTTTTTCAACCGCTGTGCCGCGGCACACTAGTGTGCCGCAGCCTGCTGCTCACCGGCCACCAGAGATGCCCTGCACCGTGCTCCACCCAGTGTCAGAACTAAGCGGTGAAGCCACACAGCCGGCAACAGTATCAGCAAGCTTCATTACTAATGAGATGCTGCCGGCGACCTCCGGGCCATAAAGGAAGCAGTTCTGGAAGGATGTAAGCGGAGGGGGAAGCCCGCTCCCCGCTCCGTAGTCAGTTCTGTCCCGAGCCGTGTCGCACAGACGTCATGTCACAACGCTGCTGCCTAATGTTTGCCGCTGTGCTGTCACAGAAGAGAGGAGACCCACGCGTCTGGTGAGTGTAAGGAGGGTACAGGCTGTCAAGACAGAGCAGAACAGCAGAACAAGGTAAGTTACCTGGGGTAGCAGGGAGCTTGACGGGCCGGAGCAGCATATTAATGACCATACATGGGGAGGGGGGACGCAGTATTGGGAAAATGGAGGGGGAGAAGGAGCATTCACTACTTTAAATACAACAGGGGGACCACACTATTGGAGTACAGTGGGGAGCTGGCACACCACTGCAACATATTAAGGGGCACATCACTAGCAATACAGAGGGAGGACACAGTACTGACAGAACAGTGGTTGGAGAACATTACTGGCAATAGAAGAGCGAGAGGGTCAGGCAGTGATGGTGAGTCAGGGGTATGTCTGGGTAAGTTATGGGGTGGCGGTGTCGAATTACTGTGGGGGTCAGTGTGTTCGATTTATACCTGTGGGGGCCAATATGCTTTAACTGTTGGGGCCAATGTGTTTAATTACTGTGGGGGCCAATGTATTTGATATCTGTGGTGGCCAATGTGTTTTTTTCCCCCCCCCGTGGGTAACTGATAGCGCGCCTTGGGAATTTAAAGTCTTGTTAGGCGTGCCGCGAGTCGAGAAAGGTTGAAAATCACTGAGATAGGGCATCCCACCTGCAGCTGTCCAAATCGATAGCTGCAGGTGTCGGAAAGGTCAGCAGCGCATTGTCCTGGATATCAGTGCTGTCTGTTAGATAGCAGCGCCGACATGGACAGGGGTGCACAGTGTCCCTGAGCCCGCACTGCCGCTGTCATACATGGGTGAGAAGCGGCATCAGTGCACATAATGTACTCGGATACCACGTCTCCCCATAACAAAAGATCATACACTTACCCCTATGCAGTGTGTGCTATGCAGCATTCCCATGCATGATTTGATCGCACAATGTATTAGAACACCGAGTACAATACCATAGTCACCCACATTCCACAGTCTGCAGAGTCCCTGTTTTATACTATTGACCAATGACTCCGTTCAGCATCCTGGCAGTAGTTGCTGGATACAATTCTTTTGAATATTTGCTTGTTTTATATACCAGGGACAAACAACCATTTGCAATCAATGTGCTAGCTAAAATCCAGGGTTATCATATTAAAGTTTATGTTCTGGATCTCCAATGGTTCTTGTATTTTGTCTGTTTTGGGGACCTACAATATTGTGTTTTTGGTTGGTTGGTTTTTTGCAGGAAAAAGGCCAAAAACAGATTTTGCCAATGGATCCGGCCCAAGATTGCCAGAAAATAAAGGTAGTAAGTAATTATACCTTACAGTCCATTGCATGCATATGTACACTAACAATAAATACCTGCTGTGGTGTACATCATTGGGATTAAATGTAATGGGGTACTGTTTTGTAAAAGCACCAATTTACCTGTGGTATTGCTGTATTTGCACACTTTAAGGATAGCCATGCTTGAGCACAGTTCTATCAAAATAACGGCAGTACTCGTTAAAGGGGGACGTGTACTAAGCAGTGATAAAAGTGGAGAAGTGAGCCAGTGGAGACGTTGCCCATGGCAACCAATCAGCATTGACGTAACATTTATAATTTGCATACTTTACAAGTATACAGAGCAGCTGATTGGTTGCCGTGGGCAACTTCTCCACTGGTTCACATCTCCACTTTTATCACTGTTTAGTACATGTCCCTCATAGTCACCTGTGCTCAAGTATAGCTATACTTAAAACCTGGACTGTTATTGCATCTTGAGGACTGAGGTTGGTAAACACGGAGTTAGAGAATTAACATAAAAAGTGATATAGTAAAGGGAGCAACAAGCTCTATTAGACTCCACCTATCCTACTATAGGTGGCTATAAAACATGGTGGCTGTGGATGTCTCTACATTAGAGCAATGTGCTATGGAAACAGTAGTTACCTCATGTTCAAGTTACTATGTTCTATCCACAGCCACAAAAAACAAATACTTTTTTCTATTCTGTATTTTCCAATAAGCTCTGCAAATGGATATATTCAAGAGGAATTTAGCTACAGATCGTGCGTCCAAAGAGTTTGTGGGGCAGATGTATTAACCTGGAGAAGGCATAAGGAAGTGATAAACCAGTGATAAGTGCACGGTGATAAACGCACCAGCCAATCAGCTCCAATATGTAAATTAACAGTTAGGAGCTGATTGGCTGGTGCGTTTATCACCTTATACTTATCACTGGTTTATCACTTCCTTATGCCGTCTCCAGGCTTAATACATCTGCCCCTGTGTCACTTATGTACTAACATTTCATTTTATAGAAATAGTTTATTTGAGAAATATACAATTCTGCAGCTGGATTTGAAATTACATTTCAAAGTATTAATTTTCTCATTATGGCTGTAATGATATATGGAAGACTCATCTTGATTTATTTTTCATCTTCTGTTATTTCAGGTGGAAGCTGCAGCCAAATTACCACCTAATGGGCCCTATGTAAGTCCTAGTTTTGGGCCCCATCCTTATCAACATTTGTTTTGATTTTCAAAGATTTTTATTGATTTTTTGGAATAAGAGTATCATAACATTCAACCAGTAAGAAACTTAATAAGTGCTCACCATTGGAGCCATGAGGATTTGTATTCTATTTACCTGGGTACAAAAAGCAATAATTGAGTGGTTGTTCTCAACAAATCAAAACATAATATTAAATGGAATAGATGAGGTTAAGAGAGAACCCTGAAAGAAGATAGAAGAGATAAGCGAGTATCTAGAGACACAAGACAATGGAGGGAGGGAGGGGGGTGGAAAAGGGGGGGGGGGGGGATACATATAACCAAATACCATAGATCCATTGAAATCATATATAATATGAATGAAACTACGACCTGGTAATTGGAGTTATTAGGGTTAAGACAGGTTCCTCCAAATGTCCACTTGAATAGAGTCATCTAAAGTAGATATATATTTACTCCATTTCCTAATAAAAGAGTTGAGGGAGCATTCTGAGTTGAGTGAGAGTGTTCTTTTGTCAAAGTAGATTAGCTGAAGAAGTCTGTTCCGGAGCTCTCCAATAGATGGGGCGGTTTTTTGAATCCAATGTATCAGAATGAGCTTCTTTGCCATTGTGAAAACTGTGATTAGGAATGCTGAGGGCGAGCTCTCTGTCTTGGGGAAGTTCCAATCTTTAAAATTCAGGCATAGACAAGCAAGTGGGTTGAGATCAAGGCTTAGGTGTAAGATGCGGTTGAGAAAAGCTATGGTCTTGCGCCAAAACTTCGATATTTTAGAGCATGTCCAGAAACAATGGAAGAATTTGGCATTAGCCATAGAACATTTGTAACAAGAGCCAGGGTCATCGGAAGACATGTGTCTTCTTTGTGCTGGGGAAATATAAAACCTGTGTATAGTCTTGAAGTGGACTTCTTGGAGATAGGAAGATTGAAGTGTTTTCATGATTTTCGGATACTGGTAAGTGTTAATTATATCGGCTCCTGTGGCTCCAGGGATGTCGGCACTCCAAGCGGACGCAAGGTTAGCTAGATCAGAGTCATTGGTTGAATTTATTAGGAGAGCGTACAACGCCTTAGTTGAGGATTTAGGACTATTATGAGTTTTGAGAATGGGATCCAGAGGGTGGATTCCTTTAAGTGAGCTGTTTAGATGAGATAGTGATATTGTGTAGTGTCTAGCTTGAAGATATAGATAGAAGTGGGAATTAGAAAGGTCGTAGATGTCTTTCAGGGCAGAGAAAGTATGTATGTTTCCTCCAGGATCGAAGAGTTTCGATGCCAGATTAAGGCCTTTCTGGGACCATTGGCGGAAGATTGGGTTAGTTAGGGAGGGTTGGAAGTTGGGGTTACCCCAAAGTGGGCAAAAAGGTGAGTGTGTGTGTGGGAATCTAAGGTTTTTACTCAACTTGACCCAAGTGTTGTATGTGACTCTAAATAGAGGGTGATTTATAATGTTTGAAGGGATTAGATGGGCAGGTGTGTGTAATAAAGCACCCGGAGAAAAAGGGAAAAACAAGCATTGTTCTAGCGCCTTATCAGTGAACTTTGAGGCTTCCATAAGCCAATCTGCTATTATCCTGAATTGGGCCGTGATAGAATATATTGCAAAATTTGGGATGCCTTGACCGCCTTTTGACCTGGATTTGTATAGCTTTCTTAGGGCTAATCGAGGGCGTTTGCCCTGCCATAAGAACTGTGAGATTCTTTTCTCAAAGATGGAAAGATCTTGTTTGGATATGATACACGGTAGCAATTGTAAGGGGTAATAGATTTTTGGGAAGATTACACTTTTCAGAACTGCTGCTCTGCCTAGCAGTGATAAAGGGAGTTTTGACCACCCATCTAGTTGGGAATAAATTTTTGTAAGGAGGGGAGGGAAGTTCGCTAAGTATAAGGAGTGAGCTTCGTTTGTGATTTGAACACCTAAATATTTAAGTTGCGAGGTTTTTATGTGAAATTGGGCCAGTATCGGTAGAGAATGGAATTGTTTAAGTTGGTTAGATATAGGGAGAAATTCAGATTTAGCAACATTGATTTTATATCCTGCGAACGAACTAAAAGATGTAATTATCTTTAATATCACTGGGAGGGATTTGGCTGGGTCAGACATGAAAAGCAACATGTCGTCTGCAAAGAGGGACACTTTTAGTTCTAAAGAGGCAACTGTAATGCCGATAAAGTCTGGGGCGGATCTAAGGGCAATAGCTAATGGTTCAATCGCTATGTCAAAAAGGAGTGGTGACAGGGGGCATCCTTGCCGGGTGCCCTTTTGAATAGGAAAGGGGGGGGGACAGAAATCCATTACATGAGATTTGTGAGGATGACAATGTGTATAGTGTTCTAACGAAAGAAATAAAAGTGGATGGGATACCGAATCTCTCCATAGTGAGGAACAGATGGGACCAATGTACTAAGTCAAATGCTTTCTCTGCATCTAGTGAGAGAATTGCTTTTCCATTGGGCCCACCTGTTCCCCCCTGGCTCGTATATACTGCAGCCAAAACTTTACGGATATTTGTGAGGGGTTGTCTGCCCTTGATGAATCCTGTTTGGTCGTGATGAATTATTGACGGGAGGATAGGATTAAGGCGGGTGGCTAGGATTTTTGTAAGGAGTTTGTAGTCAGAATTTAAAAGGGAAATAGGCCTGTATGAAGCTGGCAGCGCTGGGTCTCTCCCAGATTTGAGTATTAATTTGATGATTGCGGAATTAAAATGGGGAGGGAGGGATGCGTTAGAAAGAATGGAATTGAAGACTGAAACTAAAATCGGAGCAATGCGTTCGTCAAATAATTTATAAAAGTCTCCACTGAAGCCATCAGGTCCTGGAGCTTTTGCTGGTTTTAATGTTTTAATGGCCTGAATAACTTCAGTTAGAGTGATCGGTTGTGTTAGGGAATCATGAGAGTCTGTAGGGGCTTGGGGATAAGTAAGCGTGTCCCATAAGGGGCTGGAGGGTTCGGAGTTTGGAGTAGTGTTGGGAGAGTCCATATTCAAAGGTATCTGGGGGTGTGAATATATGTCTGTGTAGTAGAGTTGCATGTTTTGGGAGATCTGTTTGTTGGATGTAGTGTGTGTGCCATCAGGTTGTAATAGGGGGTGTACTGTCATAGGGGGTCTAGTCCCGTTAAGGATGTTGGTCAATAGCTTACTAGTTTTGTTGCCGTATCTATGAAAGCGGTAGTTAGAATAGAATTGTGATTTATCTGATAATGCTTGGAGGGATTCTTCAAATTTTATTTTTGCTGTTAGATATAAAGATTTGTTGGCAGGGGTGGGTTGTAAGCTATAGTTGGAGTAAGTTTCTGTGAGGGATTGTTGTAATAGGAGGTAAGATTTAGAGCGATTCTTTTTTTCCTTAAGTTCGAAGTTTAAGACCGAACCTCTTAAGACTGCCTTTGCGGTCATCCAATATAGGGGTGGGTTAGTTGCTAAGAATTGTTTGTTGTTATCATGGTAGTCATCCCAGGATTGTTCTAGATGATTAATGAATCTAGGGATTTTAGAGAGGTGAGCAGGAAATCTCCAGGATTTATGTGTAGATTTCTCACTTTGAGTTTTAATTGTAGTCCATACCAATGCATGGTCAGATAAGGTGATTGGTTCTATTCCCGAGTCGAGTATTTGGGTAAATAAATTATTAGAAAGAGTGACATAATCTATCCGGGATAGAGAGTGGTGTGCGGATGATAGACAAGTGTATCCTCTGTCTGTAGGGTGGAGGGCCCTCCATACATCAATAAGTTGTAAAGACGATAGGAGCGTGGGGATACCTAATTTTGGTAATGAGTGATGAGACCTTCTGGGATGGGATCTGTCTAAATGCGGGTGTGATATCAGATTGAGATCTCCTCCCATAATAAGATTGTCAGAGGAGAAGGGTAATAATTTACGTAATATCAATTGAAAGAAGGCTTTCGAATACGAGTTAGGGGCATATAGTGTACATAACGTGTAAGTGTTAGAGTATAATTTTATGGTGACGATAACATATCTGCCCTCTGGATCTGATTCAGATGATAAAATCTCTAGTGGGAGTGATTTAGAAGCCAAGATTGCTACTCCTCTGGATTTTGAATTAAAGGAGGAGGAAATTAGCAGGCGCCAGTTGAGCATTTGTAATTTGAGTGATTCCGGCTGTGTAAGGTGCGTCTCCTGTAAAAAAGCAATATCCAATTTTTGTCTGTTTAGATATATTAATACCTTGCGTCGCTTAGCAGGAGTACCGAAACCCCCAGCATTCAGAGAGCCAACCCGTATAGTAGTTACACTAGCGTGTGCCATATGGGGAGTGTCGTGGAGAAGGACGTCCTAAGGAACCTGCAGCAAAACCTGTATTGGAAAGGGGAACAAAAGGGGAGAGAACAAGAAGGATGGGGGGGACACGACAAGAGAGAAAGAGAGGAGTATAGGTAAAACAGAGATACAAACCTCATATTTACAGTTGTATCCGCATGTGTGTGTATGCGGTACTTCCGCAAATAGGAGAGAAAACAGTGTAAAATTGGAACACTAAACATAGTGTTTAAATTTATCAAATCATCATAACGAAGCATAACAGGGGGCATCAATACCCTTATATATATTTGAAATAATCAGCCCTCATGGATAAAGCTATAGTGCAGGGTAATATCTGTCCCATCCAAATCTATATTACCAGAGATCAGGCCTGAAAGTCCAGATATGAACTATTATGAATTGTTATATAAAGTTGAGGGTTGAAAAAGGGAGGGAAGGGTGGGGGGGTATAGCAGTATAAGACAAACATCCTGTGGGAACTGCATAGAATGGATGGAAGGGTTAGGGGGGGGGGGGGGGTAACCTTTTTGAAGAAGAGGCTTTGTAACGGAGTGTAGCATGGTGGGCACATCTCCTGAGAGAGGTGACCTCAACGAGAGACACTGGAAACTGGAGGTGTATCAGATATATCTTCGTTTTGAGACTGCTGGTCCTCGCTCCAGAATGCTTGTGCATCTTCCGGCGTGTTAAAGTCATAGTGTTTGTCTGCGAAGAAAATACGTAGGCGCGCTGGGTACATTAAAGCAAATTTCTGCTTAGCTGCGGCAAGTTGAGAACATATTGGAGTAAAGGCTTTTCTAGCTCTCGTGAGCTCCACTGAAAAGTCCTGAAACAGGTGAATGCGTTTGCCTTCCCATGTGAGGTTTTGAATCTGGCGCGAAGCCTTCCAGATAGCTACCTTGTGCAGGTAGTTGAGGCATTTAAAAATAACTACCCGCGGCCTCTTTTCTTGTGGTTTAGGAGGGGGGCCGAGTCTATGTACCCTTTCTATTATTAAGTCCTTGCATTCAGACTCCATTTTTAGTAGTTGCGGAAGCGTAGTGGAAACAAAGGTAAGCAGGTCCGGGCCTTTAACTGACTCCGGTATCCCTACTATCCTTATATTTGATCTCCTGGAGCGATTTTCTATGTCATCGACTTTATTCCACAGTTGGTGGTTTTCTTTCCGTAATAGTATAATATCTCGCTGGGCCCCTGACATATCATGGCAGACCGAGGCTACACGATGTTCTGTGTCTGTGACCCTTCCCTGTAGATGATGCATTTGTTGTGTGATGTCGGCTACTGCCCGCGTTAGCAGGGGTGTCATAGTGTTTTTAATAGCATCAACTATGTCCTGGTATGTCGCTGGGGAGTCAGGCTGTCGACGTACCTGCGGTGCGTTTTCATCATCTGCTGCTTCAGCTGCAGCTTTCTTCGAGGCCGGGACACTGTGTGTCGCTCCAGCGTCCGGCGCCATTATGGGGTCCGCGCGGCGCTTCTCTTGACGGCTCGTCTGATGTTTGGCGGCAGGCGGCGAGGCCAAAAACTTCTCCATCAGAGGGAGAAGTGGTCAGGAGGGTCGTGTAGCGAGGCTGTGGAGGCTCCAGGAGCCGTTAAGAATGTATATTGCTGGGTATTGTGCGGAGGAGCACGATCACGCTGTGCTCTGCATGCAACCGGAAGCGGAAACTTCAACATTTGTTTTAATAAATATGTTTATCCTTTGATAAATTGTGCTGTAGCGCAAGACTCTTCACTAAGGAATCCCTGACTGGCAGCGTCTCAGATCCACATTACAGATAGTGAGAGGGGGCAGAGACAGGCAGGAGCTGTGTGGAGTGGAATGAGACAGGCAGAATAGATAGTGAAAGGGAACAGAGACAGGTAGGGGCTGTGTGGAGTTGATGAGACAGGCAAGATCGTGAGAGAGGGCAGAGACAGGTAGGGGGCTGCGTGGACTGGATGAGACAGGCAGGATAGTGAGAGGGGGCAGAGACAGGTAGGAGCTGTGTGGAATGAAATGAGACAGGCAGGATAGTGAGAGGGGGCAGAGACAGGTAGGAGCTGTGTGGAGTGGAATGAGACAGGCAGGATAGCGAGAGGGGTCAGAGACAGGTAGGAGCTGTGTGGACTGGAATGAGACAGGCAGGATAGTGAGAGGGGGCAGAGACAGGCAGGCGTTGTGTGGAGTGGAATGAGACAGGCAGGATAGATAGTGAGAGGGAGCAGAGACAGGTAAGAACTGTGTGGAATGGAATGAGACAGGCAGGATAGATAGTGAGAGGGAGCAGAGACAGGTAAGAACTGTGTGGAATGGAATGAGACAGGCAGGATAGATAGTGAGAGAAGGCAGAGACAGGTAAGAACTGTGTGGAATGGAATGAGACAGGCAGGATAGATAGTGAGAGAAGGCAGAGACAGGTAAGAACTGTGTGGAATGGAATGAGACAGGCAGGATAGATAGTGAGAGGGAGCAGAGACAGGTAGGAGCTGTGTGGAGTGGAATGAGACAGGCAGGATAGATAGTGAGAGAAGGCAGAGACAGGTAAGAACTGTGTGGAGTGAAATGAGACAGGCAGGATAGATAGTGAGAGGGAGCAGAGACAGGTAGGAGCTGTATGGAGTGGAATAAGACAGGCAGGATAGATAGTGAGAGAAGGCAGAGACAGGTAAGAACTGTGTGGAGTGAAATGAGACAGGCAGGATAGATAGTGAGAGGGAGCAGAGACAGGTAGGAGCTGTGTGGAATGGAATGAGACAGGCAGGATAGATAGTGAGAGAAGGCAGAGACAGGTAAGAACTGTGTGGAGTGAAATGAGACAGGCAGGATAGATAGTGAGAGGGAGCAGAGACAGGTAGGAGCTGTGTGGAATGGAATGAGACAGGCAGGATAGATAGTGAGAGAAGGCAGAGACAGGTAAGAACTGTGTAGAGTGGAATGAGACAGGCAGGATAGATAGTGAGAGAAGGCAGAGACAGGTAAGAACTGTGTGGAGTGAAATGAGACAGGCAGGATAGATAGTGAGAGGGAGCAGAGACAGGTAGGAGCTGTGTGGAATGGAATGAGACAGGCAGGATAGATAGTGAGAGAAGGCAGAGACAGGTAAGAACTGTGTAGAGTGGAATGAGACAGGCAGGATAGATAGTGAGAGGGAGCAGAGACAGGAACTGTGCAGAGAGGGGGGAGAGAGAGAGGAGAAAGCTGCTGGAGCTGCGCTGATAGGTGAGAGGAGCTGTGCAGGGAGCATGGAGCTCACCAGGGGTCAGAGGAGCATGAGCTGTCTTGGCTCCTCCAATCAGGGCTCCTCTAGTAAGCGTTCAGCACATGTTCCTCAGACCCCTGTCACTAGAGAGAAGACCATGCAGCAGGAAAGAAATGCCCCACTGCACTGTGCGCTGACATTAACCCTAGCCATGCCAGCCTAGTGATACATGCAACCCACCCTCAGGATCTGGGTTTCACTTTAAGATTTATACCTGAAAAAAAGTAAAATGTCCAGAAGCGGCAGACGGGCCCCCTGGAGCACAAGGGGCCCTAAGCACCTGCCTTGGTTCCCTTGTCAGTAATTTGGCTCTAATCTAAACTAGTGATGAGCGAGGTTCGGTTTTACTCGGTTTTACTCGGTTCTCAAAACGGCATCTTATTGGCTATCCAAAACACGTGACATCCGTGAGCCAATAAGATGCCGTTTTGAGAACCGAGTAAAACCGAGTAAAACCGAATCCGCTCATCACTAAAATTCTAAACTCATTACAACAACTCAAAAACACACATTTCCAAATATATGTACACAGTGAAATTTACCCGTTATTGGGAAATCTAGCAAATAATTTATTTCTATGACTGTGGCCACCTACATAGAGATTCTGCAAGCCTTGCTCATCATCCTGGCCTCTCCTGAGGTAAACAATATGCAATCGGGGCTCTACCATGCTGGGTGTATTCTCTGTATAACATATGATTATGTATTACTAGCACCCATGACCGGTCATTCTCCGGGTCTTTAGGTAGGGTAGGAAGTACTGCAGTGTGTCCCATCTCTCCCCTGCCCGTGACCTTGTCCCATCCATCAGTCACAGCTGTAGGGGCCCCACTGTGCATGACAGAGACGGGACAGACCATCCACGATTATTCCATATTGTCCACAACCGCTTTATCTAAATTTCATTTGTGGTTTAAAAATATCTTCAGTACCTGCTCTGCACAATTGGCAGATGTATTAAGCCTGGAGAAGGCATAAAGAAGTGATAAAGCGGTGCATAAGTGCAAGGTGATAACGCAGCAGCCAATAAGCTTCAATATGTAAATTAACAGTTAACGCACCAGCCAATCAGCTCATAACTGTCACTTTACATACTGGAACCGATTGGCTGGTGTGTTATCACCTTTCACTTATCACGTCTTTATGCCTTCCCCAGGCTTAATACATCTGCCCCACTGTCCTAATAACTGTGCAGAGTTCAGGTTATTTCTACAATTTTAGCCAATTTGTAACAAAATCATGTGAAGACTTAGAACTACTTTAACTTTAATGACCCCACATTTTAGCAGTACAGGTGTAATGGCCAGTAGTACTTCATAGACAACTATTAAAACACAAGGAGGTTAAAAACAATGCAAACGGCTCAGTTCAAAGTCAGTGTGAGGCTTTATAGCTGCCGGGTCATAGGCGGCCGTTGTTACAGAGTCCTGAGCTCTCACATCACCACAGATCCATTCACAGAACAGACCGTTCCAATGCCTGAGCGTACAGGCTGCAGAGGAGCAGCTGCTGTTGTGTTACAGCTGGGTGAGACAGGGGATGGGAAGAGGGTTCTCCTGTCACTTATTCATCTAGAGATCTATGAGAAGAGGCTGCTCTGTCTGCAGGGTTACTGTGCTGGAAGAGACCGTCCAACATGCTGGATAAAGTGCAATACACTGACTAGCTTAAGGCAAGTTTATGTAAACTATAAAACAAGGAGAATTAGTCTTTGAGTATGTTCCACACTATGGAGAAGAAAAAAAAAAAAAAAGTTATTGTTTATTTCTCTTTCAGTCAAATGTTTGGCTCCAGAACGCCTTGAATCCACTGTAGCTGGTATATATAGCAAGTGTTCCCTGTAGTAGGACAATCACTGTGGCTGGTATATATAGCAAGTGTTCCCTGCAGTAGGACAACCACTGAAGCTGATAAATTATTGAAGCTCTCAAGGTGTGGAAGAATGCAGCAAGATTACCAAGGACCAATTAACGTCACAGTAAGTGTTCAATGTTCCGACTATGCCCCTATGGCAGCCTTCAGTTCTGTAAGGGAGAAGAGGTCATCTCCATCTACATCATATTCCGCAAGAGACGGCGGTACTTGCATGCGAGGACCAAGCAGCTTTTTCAGTTCTGGAAGGGACAGCTTTCCATTAACCCCTTGTGGAGACTGTCTGAAAACTTCATCTGCATCTAAAAAGCAAAGAAATAATAAGAATTTACATACCGATAATTCTATTTCTCGTAGTCCGTAGTGGATGCTGGGAACTCCGTAAGGACCATGGGGAATAGCGGCTCCGCAGGAGACTGGGCACAAAAGTAAAGCTTTAGGACTACCTGGTGTGCACTGGCTCCTCCCCTATGACCCTCCTCCAAGCCTCAGTTAGGATACTGTGCCCGGACGAGCGTACACAATAAGGAAGGATTTATGAATCCCGGGTAAGACTCATACCAGCCACACCAATCACACCGTACAACCTGTGATCTGAACCCAGTTAACAGCATGATAACAGAGGAGCCTCTGAAAAGATGGCTCACAACAACAATAACCCGATTTAGTTAACAATAACTATGTACAAGTATTGCAGACAATCCGCACTTGGGATGGGCGCCCAGCATCCACTACGGACTACGAGAAATAGAATTATCGGTAAGTAAATTCTTATTTTCTCTGACGTCCTAGTGGATGCTGGGAACTCCGTAAGGACCATGGGGATTATACCAAAGCTCCCAAACGGGCAGGAGAGTGCAGATGACTCTGCAGCACCGAATGAGAGAACTCCAGGTCCTCCTCAGCCAGGGTATCAAATTTGTAGAATTTAGCAAACGTGTTTGCCCCTGACCAAGTAGCTGCTCGGCAAAGTTGTAAAGCCGAGACCCCTCGGGCAGCCGCCCAAGATGAGCCCACCTTCCTTGTGGAATGGGCTTTTACAGATTTTGGCTGTGGCAGGCCTGCCACAGAATGTGCAAGCTGAATTGTATTACAAATCCAACGAGCAATAGTCTGCTTAGAAGCAGGAGCACCCAGCTTGTTGGGTGCACACAGGATAAACAGCGAGTCAGATTTTCTGACTCCAGCCGTCCTGGAAACATATATTTTCAGGGCCCTGACTACGTCCAACAACTTGGAGTCCTCCAAGTCACTAGTAGCCGCAGGTACCACAATAGGTTGGTTCAGATGAAACGCTGAAACCACCTTAGGGAGAAAATGAGGACGAGTCCTCAATTCCGCCCTGTCTGAATGGAAGATCAGATAAGGGCTTTTACAGGATAAAGCCGCCAAATCTGACACGCGCCTGGCCGAGGCCAGGGCCAACAGCATGACCACTTTCCATGTGAGATATTTTAACTCCACAGATTTAAGTGGTTCAAACCAATGTGACTTTAGGAACCCCAAACTACATTGAGATCCCAAGGTGCCACTGGAGGCACAAAAGGAGGCTGTATATGCAGTACCCCTTTTACAAAACGTCTGAACTTCAGGAACTGAAGCTAGTTCTTTCTGGAAGAAAATCGACAGGGCCGAAATTTGAACCTTAATGGACCCCAATTTTAGGCCCATAGACACTCCTGTTTGCAGGAAATGCAGGAATCGACCTAGTTGAAATTCCTCCGTCGGGGCCTTAATGGCCTCGCACCACGCAACATATTTTCGCCAAATGCGGTGATAATGCTTTGCGGTTACATCCTTCCTGGCTTTGATCAGGGTAGGGATGACCTCATCCGGAATGCCTTTTTCCTTCAGGATCCGGCGTTCAACCGCCATGCCGTCAAACGCAGCCGCGGTAAGTCTTGGAATAGACAGGGTCCTTGCTGGAGCAGGTCCCTTCTTAGAGGTAGAGGCCACGGGTCCTCCGTGAGCATCTCTTGAAGTTCCGGGTACCAAGTCCTTCTTGGCCAATCCGGAGCCACGAGTATAGTTCTTACTCCCCTCCGTCTTATAATCCTCAGTACTTTTGGTATGAGAGGAAGAGGAGGGAACACATACACTGACTGGTACACCCACGGTGTTACCAGAGCGTCCACAGCTATTGCCTGAGGGTCCCTTGACCTGGCGCAATACCTGTCCAATTTTTTGTTTAGGCGGGACGCCATCATGTCCACCTTTGGTTTTTCCCAACGGTTTACAATCATGTGGAAGACTTCTGGGTGAAGTCCCCACTCTCCCGGGTGGAGGTCGTGCCTGCTGAGGAAGTCTGCTTCCCAGTTGTCCACTCCCGGAATGAACACTGCTGACAATGCTATCACATGATTTTCCGCCCAGCGAAAAATCCTTGCAGCTTCTGCCATTGCCCTCCTGCTTCTTGTGCCGCCCTGTCTGTTTACGTGGGCGACTGCCGTGATTTTGTCCGACTGGATCAGCACCGGCTGACCTTGAAGCAGAGGTCTTGCTTGGCTTAGGGCATTGTAAATGGCCCTTAGCTCCAAGATATTTATGTGAAGTGAAGTCTCCAGGCTTGACCACAAGCCCTGGAAATTTCTTCCCTGTGTGACTGCTCCCCAGCCTCGCAGGCTGGCATCCGTGGTCACCAGGACCCAGTCCTGAATGCCGAATCTGCGGCCCTCTAGAAGATGAGCACTCTGCAACCACCACAGGAGAGACACCCTTGTCTTTGGTGACAGGGTTATCCGCTGATGCATCTGAAGATGCGATCCGGGCCATTTGTCCAGCAGGTCCCACTGGAAAGTTCTTGTGTGGAATCTGCCGAATGGAATTGCTTCGTAGGAAGCCACCATTTTTCCCAGGACCCTTGTGCACTGATGCACTGACACTTGGCCTGGTTTTAGGAGGTTTCTGACTAGTTCGGATAACTCCCTGGCTTTCTCCTCCGGGAGAAACACCTTTTTCTGGACTGTGTCCAGGATCATCCCTAGGAATAGAAGACGTGTCGTCGGGATCAGCTGCGATTTTGGAATATTGAGAATCCAACCGTGCTGCCGCAACACTACTTGAGATAGTGCTACCCCGACTACCAACTGTTCCCTGGATCTTGCCCTTATCAGGAGATCGTCCAAGTAAGGGATAACTAAAACTCCCTTCCTTCGAAGGAGTATCATCATTTCGGCCATTACTTTGGTAAAGACCCGGGGTGCCGTGGACAAACCAAACGGCAGCGTCTGAAACTGATAGTGACAGTTCTGTACCACAAACCTGAGGTACCCTTGGTGAGAAGGGTAAATTGGGACATGGAGATAAGCATCCTTGATGTCCAGAGACACCATATAATCCCCTTCTTCCAGGTTCGCAATTACCGCTCTGAGTGACTCCATCATGAATTTGAACCTTTGTATGTAAGTGTTCAAGGATTTCA
The DNA here is from genome assembly GCF_028390025.1 of Pseudophryne corroboree. Classification (NCBI taxonomy): domain Eukaryota; kingdom Metazoa; phylum Chordata; class Amphibia; order Anura; family Myobatrachidae; genus Pseudophryne; species Pseudophryne corroboree. Next base: position 76,152,732 of record NC_086452.1, read on the forward strand.
GATTTAAAATAGGTCTCACCGAGCCGTCCGGCTTCGGTACCACAAACAGCGTGGAATAATACCCCTTTCCCTGTTGTAGGAGGGGTACCTTGATTATCACCTGCTGGGAATACAGCTTGTGAATGGCTTCCAATACCGCCTCCCTGTCGGAGGGAGACGTCGGTAAAGCAGACTTTAGGAAACGGCGAGGGGGGGAGACGTCTCGAATTCCAATTTGTACCCCTGAGATACCACCTGAAGGATCCAGGGGTCCACCTGTGAGTGAGCCCACTGCACGCTGAAATTTTTGAGACGGGCCCCCACCGAGCCTGAGTCCGCTTGTAAAGCCCCAGCGTCATGCTGAGGACTTGGCAGAAACGGGAGAGGGCTTCTGTTCCTGGGAACTGGCTGTTTGCTGCAGCCTTTTCCCTCTCCCTCTGCCACGGGGCAGAAATGAGGAGCCTTTTGCCCGCTTGCCCCTATGGGGCCGAAAGGACTGCGCCTGATAATACGGCGTCTTCTTATGTTGAGAGGCTACCTGGGGTAAAAATGTGGATTTCCCAGCCGTTGCCGTGGCCACCAGGTCTGTTAGACCTACCCCAAATAACTCCTCCCTTTTATAAGGCAATACTTCCATATGCCTTTTGGAATCAGCATCACCTGACCACTGTCTTGTCCATAACCCTCTTCTGGCAGAAATGGACAGCGCACTTACTCTTGATGCCAGTCGGCAAATATCCCTCTGTGCATCACGCATATATAGAAATGCATCTTTTAAATGCTCTATAGTCAGTAATATACTGTCCCTATCTAGGGTATCAATATTGTCAGTCAGGGAATCCGACCAAGCCACCCCAGCACTGCACATGCAGGCTGAGGCGATTGCTGGTCGCAGTATCACACCCGTGAGAGTGTATATACATTTTAGGATATTTTCCTGCTTTCTGTCAGCAGGTTCCTTAAGGGCGGCCGTATCCGGGGACGGTAGTGCCACCTGTTTAGACAAGCGTGTGAGCGCTTTATCCACCCTAGGGGGTGTTTCCCAACGTGCCCTATCCTCTGGCGGGAAGGGGTAGGATGCTAATAACTTTTTAGGAATTAACATTTTTTATCGGGGGAAACCCACGCATCATCACACACTTCATTTAATTCCTCAGATGCAGGAAAAACTACAGGCAGTTTTTTCTCACCAAACATAATACCCTTTTTAGTGGTACTGGTATTATCAGAAATATGTAAAACATTTTTCATAGCCTCAATCATGTAACGTGTGGCCCTACTGGAAGTCACATTCGTCTCTTCATCGTCGACACTGGAGTCAGTATCCGTGTCGGCATCTGTATCTGCCATCTGAGGTAACGGGCGTTTTAGAGCCCCTGATGGCTTTTGAGACGCCTGGACAAGCACAGGCTGAGTAGCCGGCTGTCTCATGTCATCAATCTTTTGTAAAGAGCTGACACTGTCACGTAATTCCTTCCATAAGCTCAGCCACTCAGGTGTCGACTCCCTAGGGGGTGACATCTCCATTACAGGCAATTGCTCCGCCTCCACACCATTTTCCTCCTCATACATGTCGACACAATCGTACCGACACACAGCACACACACAGGGAATGCTCTGATAGAGGACAGGACCCCACTAGCCCTTTGGGGAGACAGAGGGAGAGTATGCCAGCACACACCAGAGCGCTATATCTATACAGGGATAACCTTATAGAAGTGTTTTTCCCCTTATAGCTGCTGTTTTATTTATACTGCGCCTAATTAGTGCCCCCCTCTCTTTAACCCCTTTCTGTAGTGTAGTAACTGCAGGGGAGAGCCAGGGAGCTTCCCTCCAACTGAGCTGTGAGAGAAAATGGCGCCAGTGTGCTGAGGAGATAGGCTCCGCCCCTTTTTTTGCGGACTTTTCTCTTGCATTTTTATGGATTCTGGCAGGGGTTAAAATACATCCATATAGCCCTGGGGGTTATATGTGATGTATGTTTGCCAGCCAAGGTGTTTTTATTGCTGCTCAGGGCGCCTCCCCCCAGCGCCCTGCACCCTCAGTGACCGCAGTGTGAGGTGTGTATGAGGAGCAATGGCGCACAGCTGCAGTGCTGTGCGCTACCTTGGTGAAGACTGATGTCTTCTGCCGCCGATTTTCCGGACCTCTTCTTGCTTCTGGCTCTGTAAGGGGGCCGGCGGCGCGGCTCTGGGACCGGACTCCGAGGCTGGGCCTGTGTTCGGTCCCTCTGGAGCTAATGGTGTCCAGTAGCCAAGAAGCCCAAGCTGGCTGCAAGCAGGCAGGTTCGCTTCTTCTCCCCTTAGTCCCTCGATGCAGTGAGCCTGTTGCCAGCAGGTCTCACTGAAAATAAAAAACCTAAAACTAAACTTTCACCCTTCTCGGCCGGGCACAAAAATCTAACTGAGGCTTGGAGGAGGGTCATAGGGGGAGGAGCCAGTGCACACCAGGTAGTCCTAAAGCTTTACTTTTGTGCCCAGTCTCCTGCGGAGCCGCTATTCCCCATGGTCCTTACGGAGTTCCCAGCATCCACTAGGACGTCAGAGAAATAGAAATTGGAAAAAAAAAAAAACCTGCAGCTAAATAGAACAATCAGAATGGGAACTAATACAATTTGGTTAATACTCCTTTCACACATAGGACCTGAGAAATAGACGGGTCTATCAAGACAGCAAATTCCCAGGTCTTCGCCTGACCCTGATGAAGAGCAGGGTTGGGGATCCGGGACTTCGTCCCAGGAAGTTTGCTTTCACATATACCAAGAACCCAGGATTTGCTGCATGTGTGACAGGGGTATAACAGTGACAACAGGTTTCTTTTTGTAAACATATTATAACAGGTTTCCTTTTATTTATTATTAAGGTCAGGGATTTGATAGTAATCCGTGGCCTGCGCAATCAGTGGTGCAGATTCCACCTGCTAATACCGGGACGAGTATGAACGTTACTACAACACACAAGGAGGAGGCGTTTCCCACCCGCACGGCTGTACTTGCCTCTTGCTGTAATAATGCTCGGTGACCACAGGGCCTGCTTTGATCTTTTCCTTTTAAGAGACCTTGGATGCATTTTTGCAAGAAGAGGCTGTGCTGTTACTATCTCACCGCTGTCTGCTGTACAGGTATAAAAACCAGAATGAGGAAACAAGTCACAAAACAGTAAAAAAAACACAGAACATGCACCTATTCCAGCTTTGGCCTGAAGGGCTAGAATCCAGCCAGTCTTCACGTGTAATGACATAGATTATGTGATCCGGAACAGTCTATTAGTGCAGTGTTCCCCAAACTCAGTCCTCCAGGTGCTTGAACAGTTCAGGTGTTATGGATATCCGTGCTGAGGTGCTATTTACCTCACCTGTGCCTAAACATGGATATCCTTATAACTTGGACTGTTAGGGCTCCTTACTGCTGTATTATAAGCAAGAAAGATGTGGCAGATGGCCTGGTACGACAGTCTCCGGGAGCCCCATATAACACTTCTTTGATCTATTCCCATACTAGGCGAAGGTTGGATCTATCTAAGCTCACAACAGGGATGGCCAAATGGACAGACACCCTCCCTGACACGGATCTCCTGACAGTGATTCGGTGGTGTGGTGTGCTAAATAAACAACTAGTTTCATCTTCTTATGCAGAGATGCATCTTAAAATACTACACAGAGCCTACTACACCCCTAGACTTAGGTTCCTCACTGGAGTATCTGACAACTCTTTATGCTTTAAATGTAATTCTCCCGAAGCCGATATTATTCATGGTCTCTGGGCATGCCCGGTAGTACAAACATTCTGGACGGCAGTCCAAACGTATATTAATGTGGAACTTCACATTTCTTTTAATATTACTATGGTCTGGGCTTTCTGGAACTTCATACATACTCAGGATCCCCCATATTCCAAAGGGACGAAATTACTGTTGGCTCGTGTGGCTGCTGCAGCAAAGAAAACCATTCTATCTCAATGGACACATTCGGAGCCAATACCCCTTTCCCTCATGTTACCACGTTTAACATATCTATATCAAATGGATTGGGTTGATTGTGCCCTAGACGCAGAGTCGCGCTCGCCAATTTTTTTTGCCATCTGGTTACCCTACCTGCTCACGCTACCACCTACCACCAGGGAATATGTGCGCAGAGTAGTTAGATTGACAACATGGTATAATACGGAATCCCTCATTAAAGGCTCACCACCCTTTTAAAAAGGTAATAGACTGATGTTACCTTCTCCTGCTTGTACTATATGGTTGATTGTCCTCATAACCTTGTTTATACTATTTAGAGTGTTTGTTCAACTCTTTTATTGGCAGTTTCTGTACCTTGCAGTGGTTGACTGTTTTCTCACAAGCATTGTGACATACAACTTGTATTTTATTTTATTGCATGTTCCTTCTCAATAAACATATATTTTAAAAAAAAAAAAGAAGAAAGATGTGGCTGTCACTGTAGCTTATAATGCAAAATTAAATGTTATGTATGATTGCAGTTCCCCTTATAGTGAATGGTATCTGGGTGAAAGGTTGACAATGTCTAGGTAAACAGTCCAAAGGTGGACATGCGTTATGCTGACAGTGACAAAAGGTGGACACGTCTTTTCAACATTTTTAGGGTCAGGGTGAGGGATAGGGTTAGGCACTAGGAGGAGACATAGGGTTAGGCACAAGGGAGGAGGGATTGAGTTAGGCATCAAGGCAGACGGTTAGGCTACGGGAAGAGATAGTTAGGGTCAGCCACTAGGGGGTAGGATTAGGCACTAAGGGGAACGGTTAGGCTACAGGGGGAGAGTTATGGTTAGGCACTAGGGGGACGGGTTAACGTTAGATTTGGGCCACAAGAAAAAATAAAAAATTAAATGTGTTGACCTTTTGACCCTGTTGACCTAATGCATGTCTACCTATTGATCATCTGGTATCCGGACTCCAGGTCGACAGCACAAAGGTCGACACACTATAGGTCGACACCAATTGGTCGACACGCCTTAGGTCGACATGGACAAAAGGTTGCCATGGACAAGGTCGACAGGAACAAGGTCGACATGGAAAAAGGTCGACATGGAAAAAGGTCGACATGAGTTTTTCACGATTTTTTTCTTTTTTTGAACCTTTTTATACTTAACGATCCACGCGGACTACGATTGGAACGGTAAAGTGTGCCGAGCGAAGCGGTAGCGGAGCGAAGGCACCATGCCCGAAGCATGGCGAGCGAAGCGAGCCATGCGAGGGGACGCGGTGCACTAATTGGGGTTCCCGGTCACTGTACGAAGAAAACGACACCAAAAAAACAAAAAACTCATGTCGACCTTTTTCCATGTAGACCTTGTTCCTGTCGACCTTTTGTCCATGTCGACCTACGGTGTGTCGACCAACTGGCATTGACCTAAAGTGTGTCGACCTTTGTGCTGTCGACCCTCAGTCCCAGACCCGATCATCTACCTAGACATTGTCGATCTGTTAGTACAAACCCATAATGGATTGCTCCCCCCTTACCGGTTCTCCCATTCTCAGCCACTTTATCGCTGTCTGGATTACTCGTCAGTGCATGGATGAGCTGGAGCTGCTCTTGAATTTCTGAAGCTGGAGTTTTTTCCCTCTTCGAGCTCTAAATAAAGAAATAAAAAAAGATTAGAAATAATACCAGCATAATGCAAACAGCATAAGGTCACTGCCTCTGCTCCGCCTTGCCCCGTATCCCATCCAATATCATGGCGCAAGCCTTGCTAAATTCTATGTGAATACAAGATAGAGCATAGGAAGGTATGCTAGCCTACCACCCCAATATACACCAAAGTCCAGCTGGGCAATAAAGCACTTTTATCTGAACTGACACACTGTATGGGCCGCAGACAAACAGGAATGCCATCCTCATCACCTGCAGCAAATAACTCCGGCATCAGCAGGGCTAGCTGGTAACTGTGCCGGGTAACGGTATGCATCCATCGTATGACCACACTGACTGATCCCACTATTCTGTCCGCTACGACCATTCATATAACTGCTGCACGGTGGACATAGGCACATGCAGGCAAGAGACACAGAATGGTGGTAACATTCCAAACTCAGCGAAAAATAAAATAAGAATTTACTCACCGGTAATTCTATTTCTCGTAGTCCGTAGTGGATGCTGGGAACTCCGTAAGGACCATGGGGAATAGCGGGCTCCGAAGGAGGCTGGGCACTCTAGAAAGATCTTAGACTACCTGGTGTGCACTGGCTCCTCCCACTATGACCCTCCTCCAAGCCTCAGTTAGGTACTGTGCCCGGACGAGCGTACACAATAAGGAAGGATTTTGAATCCCGGGTAAGACTCATACCAGCCACACCAATCACACCGTACAACTCGTGATATGAAACAGTTAACAGTATGAAACAATAGAGCCTCTCAACAGATGGCTCAACAATAACCCGATTTAGTTAACCATAACTATGTACAAGTATTGCAGATAAACCGCACTTGGGATGGGCGCCCAGCATCCACTACGGACTACGAGAAATAGAATTACCGGTGAGTAAATTCTTATTTTCTCTAACGTCCTAGTGGATGCTGGGAACTCCGTAAGGACCATGGGGATTATACCAAAGCTCCCAAACGGGCGGGAGAGTGCGGATGACTCTGCAGCACTGAATGAGAGAACTCCAGGTCCTCCTCAGCCAGGGTATCAAATTTGTAGAATTTTTGCAAACGTGTTTGCCCCTGACCAAGTAGCTGCTCGGCAAAATTGTAAAGCCGAGACCTCTCGGGCAGCCGCCCAAGATAAGCCCACCTTCCTTGTGGAATGGGCATTGACAGATTTTGGCTGTGGCAGGCCTGCCACAGTATGTGCAAGCTGAATTGTACTACAAATCCAACGAGCAATAGTCTGCTTAGAAGCAGGAGCACCCAGCTTGTTAGGTGCATATAGGATAAACAGCGAGTCAGATTTTCTGACTCTAGCCGTTCTGGAAACATATATTTTCAGTGCCCTGACAAAGTCTAGCAACTTGGAGTCCTCCAAGTCCCTAGTAGCCTAGGCACCACAATAGGCTGGTTCAGGTGAAACGCTGACACCACCTTTGGGAGAAACTGGGGACGAGTCCTCAATTCTGCCCTATCCATATGGAAAATCAAATAAGGGCTTTTACAAGACAAAGCCGCCAACTTTGATACTCGCCTGGCAGAAGCCAAGGCCAATAACATAACCACCTTCCACGTGAGATATTTCAGATCCACGGTTTTTAGTGGTTCAAACCAATGTGATTTTAAGAAACTCAACACCACGTTGAGATCCCAAGGTGCCACAGGGGGCACAAACGGGGGCTGAATATGCAGCACTCCTTTAACAAAATGTCTGAACTTCAGGTACTGAAGCTAGTTCTTTTTGAAAAAAAATCGACAGAGCCGAGATCTGTACCTTAATGGAACCCAATTTAAGGCCCATAGTCACTCCTGCTTGCAGGAAATGCAGAAATCGACCTAGTTGAAATTCCTCTGTTGGGGCCCTTTCGGCCTCACACCATGCAACATATTTTCGCCATATGCGGTGATAATGAGTTGCTGTAACCTCTTTCCTGGCTTTAGTAAGCGTAGGAATGACTTCCTCCGGAATGCCCTTTTCCTTCAGGATCCGGCGTTCAACCGCCATGCCGACAAACGCAGCCGCGGTAAGTCTTGGAACAGACAGGGCCCCTGCTGCCGCAGGTCCTGTCTGAGTGGCAGAGGCCATGGGTCCTCTGATATAAATTCTTGAAGTTCTGGGTACCAAGCTCTTCTTGGCCATCCACGAGTATCGTTCTTACTCCTCGCCTTCTTATTATTCTCAGTGCCTTTGGTATGAGAGGCAGAGGGGAGAACACATAAACCGACTGGTACACCCACGGTGTTACCAGAGCGTCCATAGCTATCGCCTGAGGGTCCCTTGACCCGGTGCAATATCTTTTATAGCTTTTTGTTGAGGCGGGACGCCATCATGTCCACCTGTGGCCTTTCCCAATGGTGTACAATCCTATTGGAAGACTTCTGGAGGAAGTCCCCATTCTCCCGGGTGGAGGTCGTGTCTGTTGAGAAGATCTGCTTCCCAGTTGTCCACTCCGGGAATGAACACTGCTGACAGTGCTAACACATGATTTTCCGCCTATCGGAGAATCCTTGTGGCTTCTGCCATCGCCATCCTGCTTCTTGTGCCGCCCTGTTGGTTTACATGGGCGACTGCCGTGATGTTGTCTGATTGGATCAGTACCGGCTGGTTTTGAAGCAGAGGCCTTGCCGGCCTCAGGGCATTGTAAATGGCCCTCAGGTCCAGAATATTTATGTGTAGGGAAATAACCTGACTTGACCAAAGTCCCTGGAAATTTCTTCCCTGTGTGACTGCCTCCCAGCCTCAAAGGCTGGAATCCATGGTCACTAGGACCTAGTCCTGTATGCCGAACCTGCGGCCCTCTTGAAGATGGGCACTCTGCAGCCACCACAGTAGAGATACCCTGGTCCTTGGAGACAGGGTTATCAGCCTATGCATCGGAAGATGCGATCCGGACCACTTGTCCAACAGGTCCCTCTGAAAAGTTCTTGTATGGAACCTGCCTAATGGGATTGCTTCGTAGGAAGCTACCATTTTTCCCAGGACTCGCGTGCAATGATGCACCGCTACCTATTTTGGCTTCAGGAGGTCTCTGACTAGAGATGACAACTCCTTGGCTTTCTCCTCCGGGAGAAACACTATTTCTGGTTTATGTCCAGAACCATCCCCAGGAACAGTAGACGTGTCATAGGAACCAGCTGTGACTTTGGACTGTTTAGAATCCAACCATGCTGTTGTAGCACTTTCCAAAATAGTGCTACCCCGACTACCAACTGCTCCTTGGACCTCGCCCTTATAACGAGATTGTCCAAGTACGGGATAATTACAACTCCCTTTTTTTGAAGGAGTATCAACATTTCGGCCATTACCTTGATAAAACACCCTCGGTGCCATGTACAGTCCAAACGGTAAGCATCCTTGATGTCCCAGGATACCATGTAATCCCCCTCGTCCAGGCTTGGAATAACCGCCCTGAGCGATTCCATCTTGAACTTGAATTTTTGTGTTCAAGGATTTTAAATATAAAATGGGTCACACCGAACCATGCGGTTTCGGTACCCCAACCCGTGTGGAATAGTAACCCCGTCCTTGTTGAAGTAGGGGCACCTTGAGTATTACCTGCTGGGAATACCGCTTATTAATTGCCTCTAGCACAGCCTCCCTGCCTGAGGGAGTTGTCAGCAAGGCATATTTTAGGAAACGGCTGGGGGGAGACATCTCGAATTCCAGCTTGTACCCCTGAAATACTACTTGAAAGAAACAGGGATCCACCTGTGAGCGAGCCCACTAATTGCTGAAATTTTTGAGACGGCCCCCCACCGTACCTGGCTACACCTGTGGAGCACCCGCGTCATGGTGTGGCCTCACAGGAGGCGGGGGAAGAATCTTGATTCTGGGAACAGGCTGACTGGTGCAGCTTTTTTCCCTCTACCCTTGTCTCTGTACAGAAAGGAAGCGCCATTTGACCCGCTTGCTTTTCTGAAGCCGAAAGGACTGTACCTTTGTCTGTGAGGAAACCTGAGGTAAAATTATTTCTTCCCAGCAGTTGCTGTGGATACGAGGTCCCAGAGACCATCCCCAAATAATTCCTCACCCTTATAAGGCTCTCTATGCGCTTTTTAAGTCAGCATCACCTGTCCAGTGACAGGTCTCTAATACCCTCCTGACAGAATGGACATTACATTTATTTTGGATGCCAGCCGGCAAAATATCCCTCTGTGCATCCCCCATATATAAGACGACGTCTTTAATATGTTTTTATGTTTTCCAACTAGTATCCCTGTTTGACAGGGTCACCGACCACGCTGCAGCAGCACTATCTGCAGGTCTCAGTCTAGTACCTGAGTGTGTAAATACAGACTTCAGGATAGCCTCCTGTTTTTTATCAACAGGTACCTATTAAAGTGGCCGTATCCTAAGACGGCAGTGCCACCTTTTTTGACAAACGTGTGAGCGCCTTATCCACCCTAGGGGATATCTCCCAGCGTAACTTATCCACCTGGCGGGAAAGGGTACTCCATCAGTAACTTTTTATAAATTACCAGTTTCTTAACGGGGGAACCCACGCTTTCACACACTTCATTTATTCATCTGATGGGGGAACAAAACACTGCCTGTTTTTTCTCCCCAAACCTAAAACCCATTTTTAGAGGTGCTTGGGTTAAAGTCAGAAATGTATAACACATTTTTTATTGCCGGGATCACGTCACGGATGTTCCTAGTGGATTGTGTATATGTCTCCACCTTGTCGACACTGGAGTCAGACTCCGTGTCGACATCTGTGTCTGCCATCTGAGAGAGCGGGCGTTTTTGAGCCCCTGATGGCCTTTGAGACGCCTGGGCAAGCGCGGGCTGCGAAGCCGGCTGTCCCACAGCTGTTACGTCATCCACCCTTTTATGTAAGGAGTTGACACTGTCGGTTAATACCTTTCACCTATCCATCCACTCTGGTGTCGGCCCCACAGGGGGCGACATCACATATATCGGCCTCTGTTCTGTCACCATATAAGCCTCCTCATTCAACATGTCGACACAGCCGTACCGACACACCGCAGACACACAGGGAATGCTCTAAACGAGGACAGGACCCACAAAAGCCCTTTGGGGGGACAGAGTAAGAGTATGCCAGCACACACCAGAGCGCTATATATATACAGGGACTAACTGAGTTATGTCCCTAATAGCTTTTATATAATATACTGTATACAGTGCCAATTTTAATGCCCCCCCTCTCTTTTCCCTCTTACTGTACTGTAGAATTGCAGGGAAGAGCCAGGGAGCTTCCCTCCAGCCGAGCTGTGAGGGAAAAATGGCGCCAGTGTGCTGAGGAGATAGGCTCCGCCCCTTTTTCGCGGCCTATTCTCCCGTTTTTTTATGGAATTCTGGCAGGGGTATTTACCTCATATATAGCCCCTGGGGCCATATATTGAGGTATTTTAGCCAGCCAAGGTGTTTTTATTGCTGCCTCAGGGCGCCCCCCCCCAGCGCCCTGCACCCTCAGTGACCGGAGTGTGAAGTGTGTGAGAGGAGCAATGGCGCACAGCTGCAGTGCTGTGCGCTACCTTGGTGAAGACAGAGTCTTCATGCCGCCGATTTTCCGGACCATCTTCTTGCTTCTGGCTCTGTAAGGGGGACGGCGGCGCGGCTCCGGGACCAAACATCAAGGCTGGGCCTGCGGTCGATCCCTCTGGAGCTAATGGTGTCCAGTAGCCTAAGAAGCCCAATCCGGCTGCAAGCAGGCGAGTTCGCTTCTTCTCCCCTTAGTCCCTCGCTGCAGTGAGCCTGTTGCCAGCAGGTCTCACTGAAAATAACAAATTCTAAGACTATAACTTTCTAAGAGCTCAGGAGAGCCCCTAGTGTGCATCCAACCTCGGCCGGGCACGAAATCTAACTGAGGCTTGGAGGAGGGTCATAGTGGGAGGAGCCAGTGCACACCAGGTAGTCTAAGATCTTTCTAGAGTGCCCAGCCTCCTTCGGAGCCCGCTATTCCCCATGGTCCTTACGGAGTTCCCAGCATCCACTAGGACGTTAGAGAAATAAATGAAAAACGTTACGCTGTACCCTCTAACTCGAAGATATAACCCCAGTAACAATGCACACTTGTGTAATTATCCAGGATACCAGAGACAAAGGCCTTCTACTGCCGCACACCACTAACCACTGGGTGGCTGCTAAACCCAACATTTCCCTCTGGATCTGTAACACATTGCTTCAAAGTGATTATCTTTAAATGATCAACTTAATAGGATTCTGGCAGGCAACGGTTATCCATATGTGGTCTGATGCAAGCAAATGGATATTCCGCGTACAGCTAATGCTTAATGATCGTTCTACTGTGCTACTCTGGCCATTGAACTATAATGGTCTTCCCGCTTTGTCATGTGTATAAAAAAAAATTTTTTTATTTTTTAGATTATGTTTAATGTGGTCAAAACGGGTCAGATTAGGAAAATGATCAGATTGTTATGTATGTGCGCTACAATGTCAACACAGCTTCAGCAAATGCAGTTGTATATTCTGTGCTGGATAGAATTACGTGACTCCAGCAAAGCTGGCTAAACTTGCTTGGGTGGTGCCATCCATTGCCCTAAGTGTGACTCTGTCCCATGTAATTACTGGCACCCGTTTTGCAGTGCTCTGCGATTCAGGCCTGCTGGGGAACCGTATCCGATGAACCGGTGACGGGCTTGTTGAGGTCCCCAACCGGCTTATTTGGTCTGTGCTTTTCTGAATCACTTAATAGCGACACTTGCCTATATCTAACGTATTTATGTTGGTGAAGGTGGTGATAACTAGAAGGCGGATGTCCTGAGACACTCCATCCATTTGATAATGGATCGCATTGGTTAATGAGGTGGACACGGTATAGTAAAATTCCATAGGGTATGGGATAGGTAGGATGACTGTTTATTTGCCTAACCTAGGGGTAGATGTATTAAAAGTCCATATGTGGGTGGTCGGGAAGAGGTATTAGTGCAGATTATGAGTGCTGATAACTTTCCCCACCCCACCCATGTATGACAGCGGTGGTGTGTATACAATAACAGGGGCGCTATGCGTCCTTGTCTATATCGGCGCAGCTATCTACAAGATAGCACGCCGATGTGCCGGGCAATGTTTGAATGGTCAGTGGCAATAACCGTTCCAACACCTGCAGCTATCGATTTCAAAAGCTGCAGCGTTGTTGCCGATACACCACAGCAGGGACAGGCTACAGGCTCCAAGATGCGCACGGGAGATCTCGCAATAACCGCGAGAATGCGCGCATGCGCAATGAAGCTGGCCAGACAGGGAGACACAGCGCATGAGCACCAGGTTGAATAACTGCGTAGCTGACGGGGGGATCGGCGGAGGAGGAAGATTTCACTCCCCCGCTCTGGCAAACAAGATGTACTTCCATCTTGTCGCTAGTGCTTCCTGCTTTGCCTCGGTAAACAGGGGAAGCAGGAAGAGTTATATCAGGACGATCCATGCCAATATAATACATACCCCCCCTAGTTAGTTAGTTAGCGGGTTAGTCTATATGGCAGATTTAATAGTATGCTTTATTCTGAAGAGGTTTATAGGTCTTTGTTGGGACTGTAATGATAAAATGCAAGTGTTATTTCTAAAGTCATCTTTATTGTTGTGTCCTGGGACTGACTACGGGTTCGGGTTGTTTGACCGGTGGCTAGGATCCCGGCGGTCAGCACATCGACGCCAAAATGCCGGCAGGGGGGCAGCGCAAAGGCTACATAGGCCAAAGGCATTATTGCCAGATTGTGGTTCGCTCTGTATTTCCCAAATCCCCGTAAGTGTCTGACCCTAGTTAATGATTGTATTGACCACAAACAATGTGCATACGAGTAGAAAGGGGGTTCTGAAGTGCTACTAATTGTGGGATCGGTGATCTCGGTCTGGTCCTTCAGAGACCCTTTCTTAAATCTTTTCCCCCTTATTTTTCCCCCTACTCTTTTGTCACCCCCACGCACCATTCCCCTACATTATCTCCTTTTCTTTGTTGTTTTCTAGTACGTGATGTATATCTCAGACTGTTGGGTAGCATTTTTCCAGTGCTCTGGCGATATCTCTTATACGTCGCTTGTTATTTATCAGCTCTTGTACTGACCATCAGCTGTTCTGTATAATTTTATAGTATGCAAATTCTAAATGTTACTTCAGTGCCGATCGGTTGCCATGGGCAACTTCTCCACTGGCTCACTCCTCCAGTCTTTTTATTGTTTAGTACATTCCTCCCTTATAAGTAAATGTATGAAGCAGTGATGAAAGTGGAGAAGTGAGCCTGTGGAGAAGTTGCCCATGGCAACCAATCAGCTGCTCTGTATAATTTTACAGTATGCAAATTATAAAATGTTACTTCAATGCTGATTGGCTGCCATGGGCAACTTATTTACTGGCTCACTTCTCCACTCGTATCACTGCTTCATACATTTACCCCTGTGATTTTTATGCTCTCACAGTAGGAATAGTCTCCTGACAGAGGCCGTAATCAGCTCAGCATACAACTATAATACAGAACATTAGGAGAGCAACTGTAAGGCACAGGGGAATATGCCGGAGCCATATAAGTAAATGTTAATTAATAAGCGCACAGACAAACCATAATCAGGCACTGGATGAACATAGAGAAATGAAGATCCTATCCAGCTATTAGTAGTTTTCTCCTTGTAGAGGCTCCCGTGGCTCTTTCCTCACCGCAAAGCCCAACAAGAAGGAGGCACTACTACTGGGCAAATAATCCTGCCCTTGCTGGCCCAATTCAGACACAATGCCGTCCATACGTCCGCTTTCTCTTCCAAATATGGCCCTTGTGTGGGGCTCAACTACTTATGGCCCCCCAATCATTTCTTTCAAAATAAGAATTTATTTAATATACAATTGTATGATACTGACTGATCAGTAATACACAATAAGCCCAAATAATTATGGGGCTGCCCATTTTTGTTGCCTGTGGTTACAACTTAACAAAACTGTATCCACACCACATGAAAGCTGTACATCAGGGCAAGGGCAATACACAGCTAAGCATAACAGACGTCTGGTACAAGGTAAAGGAGAGCCTGTACAAGATAACAGTATAAAGCTACCTAAAGATGGACCCCCCCCCCCCCCCCCCCCTTTAATGACATTTAGGAAGAAGCTGAACACTTACCTCAGGAGCAGCGCTTCGGTTTGCACTGACTGGAGAAATAACACTGGGATCTGTAGAACTTTCCACCTGTGAACAAAGAATTCCCGTGTCCTCAGTAGGTCTTACTCATCCCATACAAGTACTCATTCCCACCGTCCAGCGGTAGGAAGTGCCGGAACACCAGAGGCATGACACAAGTACAGAACAGATACTTACTGCACTCAAGGAGTCGTTCTCCTTACTGTCAGTCTTGTTAACAAGCAGCAGGTTACTCTCTAATACAGAGACTCTTTGGCTTATGTTAGAGATGGTGGCGTCCACACTGTGAAGCCTCAGGTCATTCTGTCTCAGATAATACAGCATGGTGGCATTCAGACCCTCCACAGTGTTTTCTACCTGCAGGACGGACAGAGAGTGGTAAGAGTGGAAGAGAAGATACCCATGCTCTCGGACCATGGACAGATAACTTTGGGGTACATATATGAAGCAGTGGTAAGAGTGGAGAAGTGAGCCAGTGGAGAAGTTGCCCATGGCAACCAATCAGCATTGTAGTAACATTTATAATTTGCAGACTATAAAATTATATAGAGCAGCTGAATGGTTGCCACGGGCAACTTCTCCACAGGCTCACTTCTCCATTCTTCTCACTGCTTCATACATTTACCCAGAGTCCGATAAGCCATATGTTCTTCTTTAGAACGCCATCACTGAAGAATGAGATCTGATCATCTATTCCTGCTCTGCAGTGGTTCTGTTGGTCAGCAGCGCACACATTATGGTGGACCATAAACTGGTCTCCTCTGGCATTAGCTCAGTAATAACCCTTTCACATCGCACAAATAACCCGGTATCGACACGGCATATTGCCGTGTCGACCTGGGTCAGTGTGCGATGTGAAAGGTCCTTGGTCGTTTTAGCGGGTCGCCTGACCCGGTAATTCAACCCGGTAAAAAATAAGGGTTTTACCCGGGTTGATTACCGGGTCAGGTGCGGTGTGAATGAGAGCCGTGTCGATGCAACACGGCTCCCATTCACAGCATAGGGAGAGGCGGCGCAGGAGATGAGCTCATCTCCCGGCGCCGCCTCCACCCCCGCCCCTGCTGCTGCTGTTCCCTCCGCTGCTATGGCAACCGACCCGGTATATTGCCGGGTCGGAAAGCCAGCAGCGGAGAGCAAATGCCGGATCCCACCCGGTAAGTACACGTTTGTCTTACCGGGTAGGATCCGGCATTTGCGGTCTGAAAGCGGTATAAGTTACACACACAAACCCAACCTCATGGCCAAACTTACATTTACCACTTATAGGAAAGCCATCAGAAAAAAAAAAAATCAAAAGTAGAAATATTTTCTTATGTTTCCCCAGTAGTTACTAGGCTGTGGTCGTGGTTACACACATACGGCTCTTCCTAAAACGTTTACGGGTTAGTTTAGAACCATCATATGATTTGATGCAATAGGCTCAGCTATTTGGATGCGGGACTGGAGGAACATATTGGAGGAACCAATGAACCATTACACCATCCGTACAATGGTTATATTGTTTCAATATTTATTACAATATACTACAATAGATACCTTTAAAGTGAACATAAAATATTGTACTTTCTGTGAATGGAGATGTAGCCACCAGATTGTACGTCAATATTTTGCAGTGGCTGCACCCCAAAGCATAAGATGTCATCAAATAAAGAATTGTCATAAATAAAAGGTTAATCAAATCCATGCTATAATTCCATAAAGAGTATGGATAATTTGGCCGCAGGTTCTGATGACGGAAAGTCTTACCTGTGTTAGGCTGTGTGTTCCAACACCTGGAGCAGCCGTTGGGGAGGGACTCACAGAAACGCTAGCCTGCAAGACATGAGCAGTCTAATTAAATAGGTTTCCCTTTGTTACAGTTGACTGTATGTGTGAGCACCTACATATTACACAGCACTGTAAATGAACATTTTCCTTAGGATATTAGATAGGTCCCTAGTAATAGTCAAACCCACTGCTCCAGCGCCGTAGGCTGGCAATGCTGACTGCAGCGTTACATGCCCATTATTGGATTTAACAGATGTAAACTGTATGAAAGACTGGTCAACAGATCTGCAAGTCCTGGGTCCTGTAGGCATAGCTCTGCGATGCCCTGGTAACATCCTGAGGAACATCTCTGTTTATAGACCCATCTGAGCCCAAGGCCAGAATTACCATGTCCTGATTCAAATGGGACAAAGAAACCACTTTCCAGCTGAAAGGAAAGTTTCATTCTGAGCATAGCCCCGTCGATGAGGAAGATTAAGAAAGGACACCGTCAAGAAACTGTCCTAGCTGAGGAGCTAGCCAATAGGAAGGAAACTTTCTGGTGCAAGGAAACGGAATTCCGCCAAACCCAAAGGAGGAAGGACAAAACTCTCAGATCCTGTGTGAGGTCCTGAGGAGCAACTGATAGGGGGGGGGGGGGGGGGGTTCAAGAGGCTGCACATATATCACCCCATGTGCGTAGCTGTATACTTGATAGAGAGCTTTTGCATAATTTTAAACCCACTGTCAGACTGTCTGGTAGGAACAGGGTAACCTATGCAAGTAAAAAGAGAAACTATTACTGTAGAGATTAGGATTCTCAATATGAGACCCAAATGCAGAGAGTACGGTGTTTAATACAGCCGGCAGCAGTCGGAACTTGCGCACATCTGGCAAAGGTCACTTTATTTTAGGCTTCCGTTACAGATATTATGGCCATAAGGCAAAACAGTTTTACCCTACACTGCCTTACACTGTTCATGGAACAAGACGCTAGTCCTGCGCAGGAAAATATTCACTTCAGTTTCTGTGATCAAATTCCGCCCCACACACAAGCGCACGCACGCACACACACGAGAACTTACTACTTCCTTCTGAAGTGTTTCCACTTTTCTTTTCTGCTCCTTAGCCGCAGTCTGCATGGTCTCCACATCATGGTGGACACTGGTTAACGTGCTGCCCAGACTGGCCACACTCTGAAATGTAAGCAATGTAGGTAACATACAGTATGTGGGGGGGGGTTAGAGGGCCAGAAGGCAGATAACAGACATAGGTCCAATTCAGAGTTTTACCCAAGCTGTAATTAGACCTACACTGGGTGGATGGAACTAACTGCCTATATTCATCCGTAGGCCTACTTGTACGGATCTATGTACCCGCACCACTCCTATCCACAAGCTTTGTCTCATAGTCATCATTATCAACGCAGGGATGAAGAGATCAGTGTGAAATCAGATGGACCCATCAATCTACCTGACCTTGACACGCTGGGGGAAATGTATTACGGACAGCAACTTGTAGGCATCAATGTAACTGGCCAATGTCTTAAAGTGGTAATAGTTTAAAAAGCAAAACCAATCTCGGTAAACTCACCAGAATCTCGCTGATGCCAGTCGCAGGTTTTTACATTTCCCTCTCTCTCTAGACTTTGCCTACATGTGAAAATCCCGTTACCAACCAGTTATGCTTTCAGCTACAACGGACTATTCAACAGTGTGGCTCCGTGTCCGGCTGCGGAGAACACGTAATGTGAAAACATGTCAAATGCTGTCTTGTATGCAACTCTGCAATACCCCAGTATTGGTAACAGACAGACGCGAGATTGGGAGCATGGAAGGAGGTAAATAAAAATGGGCTAGGATGAAAACAGGTATTAGAGTCTAATTGTACACTGGGGAAATAACGTACCTTCTGAAGCTCTTCCATGGTCTTAGGAAGGTTAATCAAATCAGAAGCAGATTTTAGGTTGGCCTTTAGCTGATTCACAGCACTGGTCAGAAGAGCAATCTATATAAAAAATAAAAATAAAATAAAAAGATTCAGGAGGGGAGTATTATTTAAGAATACATAACGTTCCAGAACAATAGCGCCGGATGTCAGAGTGGAGAGAGGAAAGTTCCGGAGGTGCTCAGCAGTAGTGGAGTTTAAACATAAGCGGAAGTGACCGGTTTGCCCCAAAACAAGCAGCCCAGAGAAACCTGTTGGTTAGGTTGTGTTGAAAACAATAAAGATCAACAGCCACTTGCTGGAATATGAAGTTACACTACGTGACTAACTGAGGCGTTGAGAGGAAAGACTCACACCTGCCAAATTACAAAGCTACATTACATGGGATGTAGTCAAAACGTCGTTATGTCAACACTGCCAAAATGACAACAAGCAACATGTCAACATTTCCAGATTAACAGGTAAAATGTCAACATTGTCACAATGCAGACATTAGGGTTAGGCCTGCGAGCAGCAGGGTTAAGCTGCAGGGGGACGGCTGAGGGGGGTATCCAGCTGACAGGCTCAAAAGATGAACACACAGTCGACATGTTTTAAAAAAATAAATAAAATAAAAAATTAAACTTTTTCATACTTTACCGTCCTCGTGGACTACAACTGGGAATAGTAATCAGCTGATCACCAACATGTCGACATGTCATCACTATCTACATGATGACTGTCAATATTATGACCATGTTGACATTCTCACCCCACCACTACATAACTAACTTGTAGCACTAATTTTGAGTCTAAAGGGACAAGTGGAAAGACTCACACCATCGTACAAATCTACACTACGTGACTAACTGTGCAGCATTAGCCGTGTCTAGTGTGTGGGGCTGGGTATGATAAGCCGGCAGTCAGAAGACAGACTGCAGCATCTCGATGGTGAGAATCCAGACGGGGGCTTGGTAAGGATACTTAAACCTAACCTTTTACCCCCCGAAGCCTAACCCAAACCCTCCGTGGTGGTGCTTAAACCTAACCCACCCTTCCCGCAGCCTAAGCCTAACCATTCTCGCCCCGCAGCCTAACCCTAACCTCCTCCCCCCACGGCTTACCTGTCCACAGCCCCGGCAAACCCTCATTCAGGAGCCCGGCGGTCGGGATTCCGGTGCAGGGATTAGGATTCTCATCAGGATGCAGGCGTCAGGATTTTGACTGCCGGGATCCATAGACTGAGGTGCGGAGAGGAAAGACTCACACCATCAGCTACTCATTTACTGATGTACAAATCTACACTACATGACTAACTGTGCAGCATTAACAAGTGTCTGGAGAGGACCCACACCAGCTACCCACCTGCTTGTTCATCTCTGTGATGTTCGTCCACAGCATATTTAGACCCCGGTCCCCATTCACAATTTCATCCAGATGTTTCTGTTTCACAAGCAAATCTTCATTTATTTTGGGAAGCTCCTGTAACGAATTCTTTTGACTGGACTCGACTAACATGGAGAGGAGAAAGAAAAAAAAATATTTTACAATATATGTAAAACTAACTGCAAATCAACAGAGGGCATATGCACACACACAAACCCCCAAATACCGGCACTTTGTTAGACATTTTGGCCTTAATAAAGTATTTACAGTTGTGCTCATAAGTTTACATACCCTAGTAGAATTTGTGATTTTCTGGCCATTTGTCAGAGAATATGAATGATAACTCACAAACTTTTCTTTCACTAATGGTTAGTGGTTGGGTGAAGCCATTTATTGTCAAACAACTGTGTTTACTCTTTTTAAGTCATAATGACAACAGAAACTACCCAAATGACCCTGATCAAAAGTTTACATACCCTGGAGATTTTGGCCTGATAACATGCACACAAGTTGACACAAACGGGTTTGAATGGCTACTTAAAGGTAACCATCCTCACCTGTGATCTGTTTGCTTGTAATCAGTGTGTGTGTATAAAAGGTCAGTGAGTTTCTGGACTCCTGAAAGACCCTTGCATCTTTCATCCAGTGCTGCACTGACGTGTCTGGATTCTGAGTCATGGGGAAAGCAAAAGAATTGGCAAAGGATCTGCAGGAAAAGATAATTGAACTGTATAAAACAGGAAAGGGATATAAAAAGATATCAAAGCAATTGAGAATGCCAATCAGCAGTGTTCAAACTCTAATTAAGAAGTGGAAAATGAAGGATTCTGTGGAAACCAAATCACAGTCAGGTAGACCAACAAAAATTTCAGCCACAACTGCCAGGAAAATTTGTCGGGATGCAAAGAAAAATCCACAAATAACTTCAGCTGAAATACAGGACTCTCTGAAAAAAAGTGGTGTGGTTGTTTCAAGAAGCACAATAAGGAGGCATTTTAAGAAAAATGGGCTGCATGGTCGAGTCGCCAGAAGAAAGCCATTACTACGCAAATGCCACAAAGCATCCCACTTACAATACTCCAAACAGCACAGAGACAAGCCTCAAAACTTCTGGAACAAAGTAATTTGGAGTGATGAGACCAAAATGTAACTTTTTGGCTACAACCATAAACGTTACATTTGGAGAAGAGTCAACAAGGCCTATGATGAAAGGTACACCATTCCTACTGTGAAACACGGAGGTGGATCGCTGATGTTTTGGGGAAGTGTGAGCTACAAAGGCACTGGTAACTTGGTCAAAATTGATGGCAAGATGAATGCAGCATGTTATCAGAAAAAAACTGGAGGAAAATTTGCACTCATCAGCCCGGAAGCTGCGCATGGGACGTACTTGGACGTACCAACATGACAATGATCCAAAACACAAGGCCAAGTCGACCTGTCATTGGCTACAGCAGAATAAAGTGAAGGTTCCAAAGTGGCCATCTCAGTCTTCTGACCTTAATATCATTGAACCACTCTGGGGAGATCTCAAACGTGTAGTTCATGCAAGACAGCCCAAGAATTTACAGGAACTGGAGGCTTTTTGCCAAGAAGAATGGGCAGCTTTACCATCTGAGAAAATAATGAGCCTCATCCACAACTACCACAAAAGACTTCAAGCTGTCATTGATGTTAAAGGGGGCAATACACAGTATTAAGAACTGGGGTATGTAAACTTTTGATCAGGGTCATTTGGGTAGTTTCTGTTGTCATTATGATTTAAAAAGAGTAAACACAGTTGATTGACAATAAATGGCTTCACCCAACCACTAACCATGAGTGAAAGAAAAGTTTGTGAGTTATCATTCATATTCTCTGACAAATGGACAGAAAATCACAAATTCTGCTAGGGTATGTAAACTTATGAGCACATCTGTATATATTTTTTTCTGTGTGGGAGTTTTCAGGTTTTTCCATTGTAGAGATTCTTATTGGGTTAGATTCTAACACAACTCCTGACAATGGGCCTAGTTCTGTAAGGATTGCAAATCCTGCTAAGTATGTGTGTGACGTCTTGCAGCCACCGTGATGACACTCACACCACGCCCCTGTTTGGATGACGCCGCTCCCGTTTCCCGCAAGTGCTCACATTTTAGTAATTTTGGCAGTTGGATCGCAATAGGCTGAATCAGGCCCAGTATGGAGATATCCAAATTCTATGCCTGAGCATGTTAGCCAATGCTTTATAATTTAGGGCCTAATTCAGATCTGATCGCTGGGCTGTGTGTATTGCTGTCCTGCGATCAGATAGTCGCTGCCTACAGGGGGAGAGTATTTTTGCTGTGCAAGTGTGCGATCGCAAGTGTAGCTGAGCTGCACAAAATGAGTTTGTGCAGTCTCTGCGTAGCCCATGACTTACTCTTCCAGTGCGACTGAATCCTGCTGATCGGGGGTCGGAGCGGACGTCAGACACCCTCCCTGAAAATGCTTGAGCCCACCTGCGTTTTTCCGGACACTTCCTGAAAACGGTCAGTTGTCACCCACAAATGGCCTCTTCCTGTCAATCACCTTGCAAATGCCCATGTGAATAAATCCTTTGCACCATCCCATCGCTACCCGTGAAGCCCATTGTAGCCATCAGACACGCCGGCGCATTGCGGTGCATACGCATGCGCAGTTCGGATCTAATGACCCATTGTGCGCAAACGCAGAGCAGCAATCAGATCTGAATTACCCCCTTAATACCCAGAGTTTTTCTCACGGCAGGTAACTCGGAACCATGATCATCACTGGCAATTCATACAAGCCCCCAGGCGGTCCAACACAGGGACATTCATTCACAATCGCCCTCTGCATGCAAGTCAGGTTCCACCCAGTTCAAGCATGGCTTGTATACATATTTGGGAAACAAGTGGTTATAAATATGCCAATCTCCCTGTACTAGGCCTTTTTGGGGTTTAGGATTGGTATTTTCTTAATGCAAACGTATTGGCATAAAGTGGCATATAAAGCATAGCAATGCATGGCACTAGTTACTCGTATACAATACTTAGGGTACAAAATACAACATTTAGCACTATTTGCTACCTAATACACGATTACCGAATTAGGGGGGGGATTTCGATTAACTGTTGCGCCTGGGGCTATTCAATTATCCTCGAAAAGCTGGCGTGAGCTGTGGTTTATCGGGGATTATGTTTTTCCTGCCTCAGGCAGGAGAAAGAAATCCCCGAAAACGGGGCTGTTTCTCCAGAAGACACACAGGTTTCACTGAACCTGTGTGTTTTCGGTAGAAGAGGTGTGTTTTTTTTCTGGGCGGCCAAACTGGATTACCCGGAAAAAAAATACAGGATAAATAGATTGGGAAACTTCGCGAAAAACGTCAGATGTTTATTCTCTTTTAAACGAATTCCCCCGTAAAACATGCAGGATTCAGGAAAAAAGTACTCAAGAACGGAATCACTACCCGTGGCGAGTCGCAACAGACGTCTCGCTCCATATGGCGCAAAAAGTATAAATGTACAAGGACACATCTGTACATATGATCTCCAGGCACGGAAACAGATAAAATAAGAATTTACTTACCGATAATTCTATTTCTCATAGTCCGTAGTGGATGCTGGGGACTCCGTCAGGACCATGGGGAATAGCGGCTCCGCAGGAGACAGGGCACAAAAAGCAAGCTTTTAGGATCACATGGTGTGTACTGGCTCCTCCCCCTATGACCCTCCTCCAAGCCTCAGTTAGGTACTGTGCCCGGACGAGCGTACACAATAAGGAAGGATCTTGAATCCCGGGTAAGACTCATACCAGCCACACCAATCACACCGTACAACTTGTGATTTGAACCCAGTTAACAGTATGATAACAACGAAGAAGCCTCTGAAAAGATGGCTCACAACAATAATAACCCGATTTTTGTAACAATAACTATGTACAAGTATTGCAGACAATCCGCACTTGGGATGGGCGCCCAGCATCCACTACGGACTATGAGAAATAGAATTATCGGTAAGTAAATTCTTATTTTCTCTAACGTCCTAGTGGATGCTGGGGACTCCGTCAGGACCATGGGGATTATACCAAAGCTCCCAAACGGGCGGGAGAGTGCGGATGACTCTGCAGCACCGAATGAGAGAACTCCAGGTCCTCCTTAGCCAGAGTATCAAATTTGTAAAATTTTACAAACGTGTTCTCCCCTGACCACGTAGCTGCTCGGCAAAGTTGTAATGCCGAGACCCCTCGGGCAGCCGCCCAAGATGAGCCCACCTTCCTTGTGGAGTGGGCATTTACAGATTTAGGCTGTGGCAGGCCTGCCACAGAATGTGCAAGTTGGATTGTGCTACAGATCCAACGAGCAATCGTCTGCTTAGACGCAGGAGCACCCATCTTGTTGGGTGCATACAGGATAAACAGCGAGTCAGATTTTCTGACTCCAGCCGTCCTTGAAATATATATTTTCAATGCTCTGACAACGTCCAGCAACTTGGAGTCCTCCAAGTCGCTAGTAGCCGCAGGCACCACAATAGGCTGGTTCAAGTGAAAAGCCGAAACCACCTTAGGCAGAAACTGAGGACGCGTCCGCAGTTCTGCCCTGTCCGAATGGAAAATCAGATATGGGCTTTTGTACGATAAAGCCGCCAACTCTGATACTCTCCTGGCTGAAGCCAGGGCCAGTAGCATGGTTACTTTCCATGTAAGATACTTCAAATCTACCGATTTGAGCGGCTCAAACCAATGGGATTTGAGAAAATCCAAAACTACGTTGAGATCCCACGGTGCCACTGGAGGCACAATCGGGGGCTGTATATGTAGTACACCTTTGACAAAGGTTTGTACTTCAGGCACTGAAGCCAATTCTTTCTGGAAGAAAATCGATAAGGCCGAAATTTGAACCTTAATAGACCCCAATTTGAGGCCCATAGACAATCCTGCCTGCAGGAAATGTAGGAATCGACCCAATTGAAAATTCCTCCGTTGGGGCCTTCTTGGCCTCACACCACGCAACATATTTTCTCCAAATGCGGTGATAATGTTGTGCGGTCACTTCCTTCCTGGCTTTAATCAAGGTAGGAATAACTTCCTCTGGAATGCCCTTTTCTTTTAGAATCCGGCGTTCAACCGCCATGCCGTCAAACGCAGTCGCGGTAAGTCTTGGAACATACAAGGTCCCTGCTGAAGCAGATCCCTTCTTAACGGTAGAGGCCACGGCTCTTCCGTGAGCATCTCTTGAAGTTCCGGGTACCAAGTCCTTCTCGGCCAATCCGGAGCCACGAGTATTGTTCTTACTCCCCGTAGCCGTATAATTCTCAGTACCTTTGGTATGAGAGGCAGAGGAGGAAACACATACACGGACTGGTACACCCACGGTGTTACCAGAGCGTCCACAGCTATTGCCTGAGGGTCTCTTGACCTGGCGCAATATCTGTCCAGTTTCTTGTTGAGGCGGGACGCCATCATGTCCACCTTTGGTTTTTCCCAACGGTTCACAATCATGTGGAAAACTTCTGGGTGGAGGTCGTGTCTGCTGAGGAAGTCTGCTTCCCAGTTGTCCACTCCCGGAATGAACACTGCTGACAGTGCTATGACATGATTTTCCGCCCAGCGAAGAATCCTTGCAGCTTCTGTCATTGCTCTTCTGCTTCTCGTGCCGCCCTGTCTGTTTACGTGGGCGACTGCCGTGATGTTGTCCGACTGGATCAACACCGGCTGACCCTGAAGCAGCGGTTTTGCCAGGCTTAGAGCATTGTAAATCGCTCTTAGCTCCAGTATATTTATGTGAAGAGACGTCTCCAGGTTCGACCACACGCCCTGGAAGTTTCATCCCTGTGTGACTGCTCCCCAGCCTCGTAGGCTGGCATCCGTAGTCACCAGGACCCAGTCCTGTATGCCGAATCTGCGGCCCTCTAACAGATGGGCACTCTGCAACCACCACAGAAGAGACACCCTTGTTCTTGGTGACAGTGTTATCCGCTGATGCATGTGCAGATGCGATCCGGACCATTTGTCCAGCAGATCCCACTGAAATATTTGTGCGTGGAATCTGCCGAATGGAATTGCTTCGTAAGAAGCCACCATCTTTCCCAGGACTCTTGTGCATTGATGTACTGACACATTTCCTGGTTTTAGGAGGTTCCTGACAAGTTCGGATAACTCCCTTGCTTTCTCCTCCGGGAGAAACACCTTTTTCTGAACAGTGTCCAGAATCATTCCCAGGAACAGCAGACGTGTCGTCGGGGTCAATTGAGATTTTGGAAGATTCAGAATCCACCCGTGTTGTTGAAGCACTACTTGGGTTAGTGCTACTCCGACTTCCAGCTGTTCTCTGGACCTTGCCCTTATCAGGAGATCGTCCAAGTAAGGGATAATTAATACGCCTTTTCTTCGTAGAAGAACCATCATTTCGGCCATTACCTTGGTAAAGACCCGAGGTGCCGTGGACAAACCAAACGGCAGCGTTTGAAACTGATAATGACAGTTTTGTATCACGAACCTGAGATACCCTTGGTGTGAAGGGTAAATTGGGACATGCAGATAAGCATCTTTTATGTCCAGGGACACCATGAAGTCCCCTTCTTCCAGATTCGCTATCACTGCTCTGAGTGACTCCATCTTGAACTTGAATTTCTGTATGTACAGGTTCAAGGATTTCAGATTTAGAATAGGTCTTACCGAACCGTCCGGCTTCGGTACCACAAATAGTGTGGAATAATACCCCTTTCCCTGTTGTAGGAGGGGTACCTTGACTATCACCTGCTGAGAATACAGCTTGTGAATGGCTTCCAATACCGTCGCCCTTTCTGAGGGAGACGTTGGTAAAGCAGACTTTAGGAACCGGCGAGGGGGAGACTTTTCGAATTCCAACTTGTAACCCTGAGATACTACCTGCAGGATCCAAGGGTCCACCTGTGAGCGCGCCCACTGTGTGCTGAAAATCTTTAGTCGACCCCCCACCGCCCCTGAGTCCGCTTGCACAGCCCCAGCGTCATGCTGAGGGCTTTGTAGAAGCCGGGGAGGGCTTCTGTTCGTGGGAAGTAGTTGCTTGCTGCACCCTCTTACCCCTTCCTTTGCCTCTGGGCAAATATGACTGTCCTTTTGCCCGCTTGTTCTTATAGGAACGAAAGGACTGCGGCTGAAAAGACGGTGTCTTTTTCTGTTGGGAGGTGACCTGAGGTAAAAAAGTGGATTTTCAGGCTGTTGCCGTGGCCACCAGATCCGATAGACCGACCCCAAATAATTCCTCTCCTTTATACGGCAATACTTCCATATGCCGTTTGGAATCCGCATCACCTGACCACTGTCGCGTCCATAAACTTCTTCTGGCAGATATGGACATCGCACTTACTCTCGATGCCAGAGTGCAAATATCCCTCTGAGCATCTCGCATATAAAGAAAAGCATCCTTTAATTGCTCTATAGTCAATAAAATACTGTCCCTATCCAGGGTATCAATATTTTCAGTCAGGGAATCCGACCACACCACCCCATCACTGCACATCCAGGCTGAGGCTATTGCTGGTCGCAGTATAACACCAGTATGTGTGTATATACTCTTAAGGGTAGTTTCCAGCCTCCTATCAGCTGGATCCTTGAGGGCGGCCGTATCAGGAGACGGTAACGCCACTTGTTTTGATAAGCGTGTGAGCGCCTTATCCACCCTAGGGGGTGTTTCCCAGCGCGCCCTAACCTCTGGTGGGAAAGGGTATAATGCCAATAACTTCTTTGAAATTAGCAGTTTTCTATCGGGGTTAACCCACGCTTCATCACACACGTCATTCAATTCCTCTGATTCTGGAAAAGCTACAGGTAGTTTTTTCACACCTCACATAATACCCCCCTTTGAGGTACCTGCAGTATCAGAGATATGCAAAGCCTCCTTCATTGCCGTGATCATATAACGTGTGGCCCTATTGGAAAATACGTTTCTTTCTTCACCGTCGACACTAGATTCATCTGTGTCGGTACCTGTGTCGACTGACTGAGGTAAGGGACGTTTTACAGCCCATGACGGTGCCTGAGACGCCTGGACAGGTACTAACTGGTTTTCCGGCCGTCTCATGTCGTCAACTGACTTTTGCAGCGTGCTAACATTATCACGTAATTCCATAATTAAAGCCATCCATTCCGGTGTCGACTCCCTAGGGGGTGACATCACCATTACCGGCAATTGCTCCGCCTCCACACCAACATCGTCCTCATACATGTCGACACACACGTACCGACACACAGCAGACACACAGGGAATGCTCTTATCGAAGACAGGACCCCACTAGCCCTTTGGGGAGACAGAGGGAGAGTTTGCCAGCACACACCAAAGTGCTATAAAAATGTATATAAACAACCCTAAAAGGTGTTGTTTCTGTTATATGCGCTTAATATATAAAAATATCGCCAAAATATGCCCCCCTTCTCTGTTTTACCCTGTTTCTGTAGTGCAGTGCAGGGGAGAGTCCTGGGAGCCTTCCTCACAGCGGAGCTGAGCAGGAAAATGGCGCTGTGTGCTGAGGAGAATAGGCCCCGCCCCCTAAAACGGCGGGCTCTTCTCCCGGAGTTTGCGATATATGGCAGGGGTTAAATACATCCATATAGCCTCAAGGGCTATATGTGATGTATTTTAGCCATAGAAAAAGGTATTATACATTGCTGCCCAGGGCGCCCCCCCCAGCGCCCTGCACCCTCAGTGACCGCTGGTGTGAAGTGTGCCGACAACAATGGCGCACAGCTGCAGTGCTGTGCGCTACCTTATGAAGACTGAAAGTCTTCTGCCGCCTGTTTCCGGACCTCTGGACCTCTTCAACTTCGGCATCTGCAAGGGGGGTCGGCGGCACGGCTCCGGGACCGGACTCCATGGCTGGGCCTGTGTTCGATCCCTCTGGAGCTAATGGTGTCCAGTAGCCTAAGAAGCAAATCCATCCTGCACGCAGGTGAGTTCACTTCTCTCCCCTAAGTCCCTCGTAGCAGTGAGCCTGTTGCCAGCAGGACTCACTGAAAATAAGAAACCTAAAAAACTTTTTCTAAGCAGCTCTTTATGAGAGCCACCTAGATTGCACCCTGCTCGGACGGGCACAAAAACCTAACTGAGGCTTGGAGGAGGGTCATAGGGGGAGGAGCCAGTACACACCATGTGATCCTAAAAGCTTGCTTTTTGTGCCCTGTCTCCTGCGGAGCCGCTATTCCCCATGGTCCTGACGGAGTCCCCAGCATCCACTAGGACGTTAGAGAAAGTAAAAGCTTTAGACTAGCTGGTGTGCACTGGCTCCTCCCCCTATGACCCTCCTCCAAGCCTCAGTTAGGATACTGTGCCCGGACGAGCGTACATAATAAGGAAGGATTTTGAATCCCGGGTAAGACTCATACCAGCCACACCAATCACACCGTACAACCTGTGATCTGAACCCAGTTAACAGTATGATAAACGTAGGAGCCTCTGAAAATATGGCTCACAACAATAAACAACCCGATTTTTTTGTAACAGTAACTATATACAAGTATTGCAGACAATCCGCACTTGGGATGGGCGCCCAGCATCCACTACGGACTACGAGAAATAGAATTATCGGTAAGTAAATTCTTATTTTCTCTGACGTCCTAGTGGATGCTGGGACTTCCGTAAGGACCATGGGGATTATACCAAAGCTCCCAAACGGGCGGGAGAGTGCGGATGACTCTGCAGCACCAAATGAGAGAACTCCAGGTCCTCCTCAGCCAGGGTATCAAATTTGTAGAATTTAGCAAACGTGTTTGCCCCTGACCAAGTAGCTGCTCGGCAAAGTTGTAAAGCCGAGACCCCTCGGGAAGCCGCCCAAGATGAGCCCACTTTCCTTGTGGAATGGGCTTTTACAGATTTTGGCTGTGGCAGGCCTGCCACAGAATGTGCAAGCTGAATTGTACTACAAATCCAACGAGCAATCGTCTGCTTAGAAGCAGGAGCACCCAGCTTGTTGGGTGCATACAGGATAAACAGCGAGTCAGATTTTCTGACTCCAGCCGTCCTGGAAACATATATTTTCAGGGCCCTGACTACGTCCAGCAACTTGGAGTCCTCCAAGTCCCTAGTTGCCGCAGGTACCACAATTGGCTGGTTCATGTGAAACGCTGAAACAACCTTAGGGAGAAATTGAGGGCGAGTCCTCAGTTCTGCCCTGTCTGAATGAAAAATTAGGTAAGGGCTTTTATATGATAAAGCCGCCAATTCAGAGACACGCCTGGCTGATGCCAGGGCTAACAGCATGACCACTTTCCAAGTGAGATATTTCAATTCCACAGTGGTGAGTGGTTTAAACCAATGTGATTTTAGGAGACTCAACACTACATTGAGATCCCAAGGTGCCACTGGAGGCACAAAAGGAGGCTGTATATGCAGTACCCCCTTGACAAACGTCTGAACTTCAGGCACTGAAGCCAGTTCTTTTTGGAAGAAGATTGACAGGGCCGAAATTTGAACCTTAATGGACCCTAATTTTAGGCCCATAGATAGTCTTGTTTGCAGGAAATGCAGGAAACGACCCAGTTGAAATTCCTCTGTAGGGGCCTTCTTGGCCTCACACCACGCAACATATTTTCGCCAAATGCGGTGATAATGTTTTTCGGTTACATCCTTTCTGGCCTTGACCAGGGTAGGGATGACTTCATCTGGAATGCCTTTTTCCTTCAGGATCCGGCGTTCAACCTCCATGCCGTCAAACGCAGCCGCGGTAAGTCTTGAAACAGACAAGGTCCCTGCTGGAGCAGGTCCTTTCTGAGAGGTAGAGGCCACGGGTCCTCCGTGAGCATCTCTTGCAGTTCCGGGTACCAAGTTCTTCTTGGCCAATCCGGAGCCACGAGTATAGTACTTACTCCTCTCCTTCTTATGATTCTCAGTACTTTGGGTATGAGAGGCAGAGGAGGGAACACATACACCGACTGGTACACCCACGGTGTTACCAGAGCGTCCACCGCTATTGCCTGAGGGTCCCTTGACCTGGCGCAATATCTGTCCAGTTTTTTGTTGAGACGGGACGCCATCATGTCCACCTTTGGTTTTTCCCAACGGTTTACAATCACTTGGAAGACTTCTGGGTGAAGTCCCCACTCCCCCGGGTGGAGGTCGTGTCTGCTGAGGAAGTCTGCTTCCCAGTTGTCCACTCCCGGAATGAACACTGCTGACAGTGCTACCACATGATTTTCCGCCCAGCGGAGAATCCTTGCAGCTTCTGCCATTGCCCTCCTGCTTCTTGTGCCGCCCTGTCTGTTGACGTGGGCGACTGCCGTGATGTTGTCCGATTGGATCAATACCGACTGACCCTGAAGCAGAGGCCTTGCTTGACTTAGGGCATTGTAAATGGCCCTTAGTTCCAGGATATTTATGTGAAGAGACGTTTCCATGCTTGACCACAAGCCCTGGAAATTTCTTCCCTGTGTGACTGCTCCCCAGCCTCTCAGACTGGCATCCGTGGTCACCAGCATCCAATCCTGAATGCCGAATCTGCGGCCCTCTAGAAGATGAGCACTCTGTAACCACCACAGGAGAGACACCCTTGTCCTTGGAGATAGGGTTATCCGCTGATGCATCTGAAGATGCGATCCGGACCATTTGTCCAGCAGATCCCACTGAAAAGTTCTTGCATGGAATCTTCCGAATGGAATTGCTTCGTAAGAAGCCACCATTTTTCCCAGGACTCTCGTGCATTGATGCACTGACACTTGGCCTGGTTTTAGGAGGTTCCTGACTAGCTCGGATAACTCCCTGGCCTTCTCCTCCGGGAGAAACACCTTTTTCTGGACTGTGTCCAGAATCATCCCCAGGAACAGTAGACGTGTTGTTGGAATCAGCTGTGATTTTGGGATATTTAGAATCCACCCGTGCTGACGTAGCACTACCTGAGACAGTGCTACTCCGAACTCTAACTGTTCCCTGGATCTTGCCCTTATCAGGAGATCGTCCAAGTAAGGGATAATTAAGACGCCTTCTCTTCGAAGAAGAATCATCATTTCGGCCATTACCTTGGTAAAGACCCGGGGTGCCGTGGACAATCCAAACGGCAGCGTCTGAAACTGATAATGACAGTTCTGTACCACAA
This sequence comes from Pseudophryne corroboree, assembly GCF_028390025.1. Lineage (NCBI taxonomy): Eukaryota > Metazoa > Chordata > Amphibia > Anura > Myobatrachidae > Pseudophryne > Pseudophryne corroboree. The sequence continues at coordinate 76,184,524 of NC_086452.1, forward strand.
ACCTGAGGTACCCTTGGTGAGAAGGGTAGATTGGGACATGGAGGTAAGCATCCTTGATGTCCAAAGACACCATATAGTCCCCTTCTTCCAGGTTCGCTATCACTGCTCTGAGTGACTCCATCTTGAATTTGAACCTTTTTATGTAAGTGTTCAATGATTTCAGATTTAAAATCGGTCTCACCGAGCCGTCCGGCTTCGGTACCACAAACAGCGTGGAATAATACCCCTTTTCCTGTTGTAGGAGGGGTACCTTGATTATCACCTGCTGGGAATACAGCTTGTGAATAGCTTCCAATACTGCCTCCCTGTCGGAGTGAGACGTTGGTAGAGCAGACTTCAGGAACCGGCGAGGGGGAGACGTCTCGAATTCCAGTTTGTACCCCTGTGATACTACCTGCAGGATCCAGGGGTCCACTTGCGAGTGAGCCCACTGCGCGCTGAAATTCATTGAGACGGGCCCCCCACCGTGCCTGATTCTGCTTGTAAAGCCCCAGCGTATACTGAGGGCTTGGCAGAGGCGGGAGAGGGTTTCTGTTCCTGGGAACTGGCTGATTTCTGCAGCCTTTTTCCTCTCCCTCTGTCACGGGACAGAAATGAGGAACCTTTTGCCCGCTTGTCCACGAAAAGACTGCGCCTAATAATACGGCGTCTTCTCATGTTGAGAGGCGACCTGGGGTACAAACGTGGAATTCCCAGCTGTTGCCGTGGCCACCAGGTCTGAAAGACCGACCCCAAATAACTCCTCCCTTAATAAAGCAATACTTCCAAATGCCGTTTGGAATACACATCACCTGACCACTGACGTGTCCATAACCCTCTACTGGTAGAAATGGACAACGCGCTTAGACTTGATGCCAGTCGGCAAATATTCCGCTGTGCATCACGCATATATAAAAATGCATCTTTTAAATGCTCTATAGGCAAAAATATACTGTCCCTATCTAGGGTATCAATATTTTCAGTCAGGGAATCCGACCACGCCAACCCAGCACTGCACATCCAGGCTGAGGCGATTGCTGGTCGCAGTATAACACCAGTATGTGTGTAAATACCTTTTAGGATACCCTCCTGCTTTCTATCAGCAGGATCCTTAAGGGCGGCCATCTCAGGCGAAGGTAGAGCCCTTACAAGCGTGTGAGCGCTTTATCCCCCCTAGGGGGTGTTTCCCAACGCACCCTAACCTCTGGCGGGAAAGGATATAATGCCAATAACATTTTAGAAATTATCCGTTGATATCGGGGGAAACCCACGCATCATCACACACCTCATTTAATTTCTCAGATTCAGGAAAACTACAGGTAGTTTTTCCTCACCGAACATAATACCCCTTTTTTGGTGGTACTCGTATTATCAGAAATGTGTAAAACATTTTTCATTGCCTCAATCATGTAACGTGTGGCCCTACTGGAAGTCACATTCGTCTCTTCACCGTCGACACTGGAGTCAGTATCCGTGTCGGCGTCTATATCTGCCATCTGAGGTAACGGGCGCTTTAGAGCCCCTGACGGCCTATGAGACGTCTGGACAGGCACAAGCTGAGTAGCCGGCTGTCTCATGTCAACCACTGTCTTTTATACAGAGCTGACACTGTCACGTAATTCCTTCCAACAGTTCATCCACTCAGGTGTCGACCCCCTAGGGGGTGACATCACTATTACAGGCATTTTTCTCCTCATACATGTCGACACAAAAGTACAGACATACAGCACACACACAGGGAATGCGCTGATAGAGGACAGGACCCCACTAGCCCTTTGGGGAGACAGAGGGAGAGTTTGCCAGCACACACCAGAGCGCTATATATATATACAGGGATAACCTTATATAAGTGTTTTTCCCCTTATAGCTGCTGTATAGTTAATACTGCGCCTAATTAGTGCCCCCCTCTCTTTTTTTAACCCTTTCTGTAGTGTAGTGACTGCAGGGGAGAGACAGGGAGCTTCCCTCCAACGGAGCTGTGAGGGAAAATGGCGCCAGTGTGCTGAGGAGATAGGCTCCGCCCCTTTTTCGCGGACTTTTCTCCTGCTTTTTTATGGATTCTGGCAGGGGTTAAATGCATCCATATAGCCCAGGAGCTATATGTGATGCATTTTTTTTGCCATCCAAGGTGTTTTTATTGCGTCTCAGGGCGCCCCCCCCCAGCGCCCTGCACCCTCAGTGACCGAAGTGTGAAGTGTGCTGAGAGCAATGGCGCACAGCTGCAGTGCTGTGCGCTACCTTGTTGAAGACAGGACGTCTTCTGCCGCCGATTTTCCGGACCTCTTCTGCCTTCTGGCTCTGTAAGGGGGCCGGCGGCGCGGCTCTGGGACCCATCCAAGCTGGGCCTGTGATCGTCCCTCTGGAGCTAATGTCCAGTAGCCTAAGAAGCCCAATCCACTCTGCACGCAGGTGAGTTCGCTTCTTCTCCCCTTAGTCCCTCGATGCAGTGAGCCTGTTGCCAGCAGGTCTCACTGAAAATAAAAAACCTAATCTAAAACTTTCACTAAGAAGCTCAGGAGAGCCCCTAGTGTGCACCCTTCTCGTTCGGGCACAGAGATCTAACTGAGGCTTGGAGGAGGGTCATAGGGGGAGGAGCCAGTGCACACCAGATAGTCCTAAAGCTTTCTTTAGATGTGCCCAGTCTCCTGCGGAGCCGCTATTCCCCATGGTCCTTACGGAGTCCCCAGCATCCACTTAGGACGTTAGAGAAAACTACTGGTAGTTTTTTCACACCCCACATAATACCCTTTTTTGTGGTACTTGTAGTGTCAGAAATGTTCAATGCCTCCTTCATTGCCGTGATCATGTAACGTGTGGCCCTATTGGACATTACGTTTGTCTCCTCACCGTCGACACTGGATTCAGTATCCGTGTCTGGGTCTGTGTCGACCATCTGAGGTAACGGGCGTTTTAGCGCCCCTGACGGTGTCTGAGACGCCTGAACAGGCACTAACTGATTTGCCGGCCCACTCATGTCGTCAACAGTTTTTTGCAAAGTGCTGACATTGTCACGTAATTCTTTAAATACGACCATCCAGTCAGGTGTCGACTCCCTAGGGGGTGACATCACTAACACGGGCAATTGCTCTGCTTCCACATCATTTTCCTCCTCATACATGTCGACACAATCGTACCGACACCCAGCACACACACAGGGAATGCTCTGATAGAGGACAGGACCCCACTAGCCCTTTGGGGAGACAGAGGGAGAGTTTGCCAGCACACACCAGAGCGCTATATATATGCAGGGATAACCTTATATAAGTGTTACTCCCTTTTATAGCTGCTGTATTATATATTAGCTGCCAATAGTGCCCCCCCTCTCTTGTTTTACCCTGATTCTTGTAGCAGGACTGCAGGGGAGAGTCAGGGAGCCTTCCTTCCAGCGGAACTGTGAGGGAAAATGGCGCTCGTGTGCTGAGGAGATAGGCTCCGCCCCCTTCTCGGCGGCCTTTTCTCCCGCTTTTTTCAGGAAAACTGGCAGGGGTTAAATGCATCCATATAGCCCAGGAGCTATATGTGATGCATTTCTTTTGCCATATAAGGTTTTTATAGTATTTTATTGCGTCTCAGGGCGCTCCCCCCCAGCGCCCTGCACCCTCAGTGACCGGAGTGTGAAGTGTGCTGAGAGCAATGGCGCACAGCTGCAGTGCTGTGCGCTACCTTATTTGAAGACAGGGACGTCTTCTGCCGCCGCTTTCTCCGGACCTCTTCGCTCTTCTGGCTCTGTAAGGGGGCCGGCGGCGCGGCTCCGGGACCCATCCAGGCTGAACCTGTGATCGTCCCTCTGGAGCTAATGTCCAGTAGCCAAGAAGCCCAATCCACTCTGCAGTCAGGTGAGTTCGCTTCTTCTCCCCTTAGTCCCACGATGCAGTGAGCCTGTTGCCAGCAGGTCTCACTGAAAATAAAAAAAAACCTATTTAAAACTTTTACTCTAAGCAGCTCTGGAGAGCTACCTAGCATGCACCCTTCTCGGCCGGGCACAAAAATCTAACTGAGGCTTGGAGGAGGGTCATAGGGGGAGGAGCCAGTGCACACCAGCTAGTCTAAAGCTTTTACTTTTGTGCTCAGTCTCCTGCGGAGCCGCTATTCCCCATGGTCCTTACGGAAGTCCCAGCATCCACTAGGACGTCAGAGAAATACAAATAACACAATCACCAAATGACCCTGCCACCCACATTTTCTGGCCCATCCAAACGGCATCCTCCGTTCTGTGGTACAGGGTCACATTTTGTGTGTTATTACGCACTTATCCAGAATGAGTGATACTCTAAAAGAATACTAGGCGGCAGGCAGACCTGCTGAGTGACTCAGAAACTTGAAATGCAGATGTTTAGAAGCCACTGGATGGATTATAGGGGGTCATTCCGAGTTGATCGCTAGCTGCCGTTGTTCGCAGCACAGCAATCAGGCAAAAAAACAGCTTTTCTGCGCATGCGTATGGGCCACCGTGCGCACGCGCAAAGTACTTTCACACAAAACTATGCAGTTTTACACAAGGTCAAGCGACTCATTTCAGTCGCACGGCTGATCGGTGTGTGATTGACAGGAAAGGGGCGTTTCTGGGTGGTAACTGACCGTTTTCCAGGAGTGTGCTAAAAAACGCAGGCGTGTCAGAAGATAGCGCAGGCGTGCCTGGGGAAACGGGGGAGTGGATGGCCGAACGCAGGGCGTGTATGTGACGTCAAAACAGGAACTAAATAGTCTGAAGTGATCGCAAGGTAGGAGTAGGTCTGCAGCTACTCAGAAACAGCATGAACATTTTTTCGAGCAGTTCTGCTAACCTTTCGGTTGCACTTCTGCTAAGCTAAGATACACTCCCAGAGGGCGGCGGCTTAGCGTTTGCACTGCTGCTAAAAGCAGCTAGCAAGCGATCAACTCGGAATGAGGGCCAAGCTCCAGAGCTAGCATACCATTCTAAAGGGGCCCCTTCCAGCACCACAATGAACTATGGCATGTATGATTAAAGACAATGGCCCTAAGTAACAGCCTGCAAGTTGCAGGAACCAATGAAATTCCTGCAATTTAGCCCATAGATTGAAAGTTGCACAATAATTGCAGCTTTAAATCTATGGGCAGAATCGCACAAATCGTGCTGGTTCCTGTAACTCGAAGGTCATTGCATAAGGGCCATTATGTACGATATCCAAACAGAAAAATTCCAGCTGGGTGTGGGACAAATTACAGGATAACAACTACTCAATTATAGGGTAATAGATTAGGGATTCTGCAAGAGGCTCTACCATATTATAGAGCACAGATAGGCAGGCTCTGCTATTACAGCAGCTGTAAGACTTATGCACCTCAGCATGCCCCGACAAGGTTTTAGAAGGCCCTTGCATCAAAACTGTGGCAGGGCATGCGGATATGTGTTGTTCCAGAGCAGCTGGATTGCTGCATGTCGCCTACTCCTGTTATGGAGACAGGAAAACAACCACATCTCCTTGTTTATGTTCCTGTAAGGTTATCTTTCTTTTTGGATTAGATGTATAGACATCAACACAGATACACACAGATATGCCTGTTCCTCTTTAATATTGCCTCCACTTCCATCAATGGCCGCTCCCAATGAATACACTGATCTCCCCACAACTGGCCGAGTCAGGGTTGCCACATACCACCCTCCAGCAGAAGAGACAGCAGCTCTGCTGCACACTCCCACTGCCCGAGGCATTACACCTTTGTTTCCCATATTCTGGTACGCTCTCACCTCCAAGTGCATCGGCACTGAGGACTGACTACTACTACTAAACCTGTCAGAGCTTGGACTCAAACTGCCCCTCATCCACTTCCAACAATTTGGAGTCTTCAGTAATCCTACAATTCCCTTTGATAAATGTATGTGAGCCTATTAATGAATTTAAATCCTTAGCTATAAAGGATATGTGCATACAGGCATTTACTAATCTTGTGGGCTATATAATATATGCTATTTGACGTATGTTTTTTTTATGTGGCGCCTGGGGTCCTATGTCTACAGGAATGGATAGCCCTTTAATACAACTATGCGTCATGAAGGATTTATGTACTGAAGAAAAGTGTCTCATAAATACCACTAGATATGGTCCCACTGGCACCAGCCGTACCGGTGTGTGCTTCACACTCAGCCGGAGGATACAGGCTGAGAGGCTCAGCATCTTCCTCCTTTACTCACACATCCTCCTCCCCCTTGCAGCCCCGCGCGGCACCCTCCTCCCCCTTGCAGCCCCGCGCGGCACCCTCCTCCCCCTTGCAGCCCCGCGCGGCACCCTCCTCCCCCTTGCAGACCCGCGCGGCACCCTCCTCCCCCTTGCAGACCCGCGCGGCACCCTCCTCCCCCTTGCAGACCCGCGCGGCATCCTCCTCCCCCTTGCAGACCCGCGCGGCACCCTCCTCCCCCTTGCAGACCCGCGCGGCATCCTCCTCCCCCTAGCGCTCCTATTTCTCTCTGTGTTGTGCTCTTCAGTTCTGCTGATGCTGGCAAAATATATGCCACTTTATGCCCTCTGGGATGCATTATAGGTTTTATATGCTACGTTTGACATAATGTTTAAAAAATACCTTATTTAACAAGAAAACTCTTCGTTCCTAAGCATCTAAATTATATAATTTTAATAAATTGAAATTAGTCTAAGTGAAAAAGTAACTAAATCTATTTAATAATAATGCATGACCTGTCCCGTTTCAATCATGTGCCGTGAGAATCGGGGTGCACACCCGCACTCCCCCAACAGTTCTCACTGCTACAAAAGACAGACCGGACTAGTTTGCAGCCATGGGAGAACTCAGTCACAGTACCCAGCGTCCAGACGAATGAGCGTTCAAAAAACGTACTAGTACTTATATAATTGGAATAAAACATCTTTTAGTCATACCATAAAAACAATGTGTGCTTACTTGCTTTATACTGTTCTTTAAGTGTATCAATGTTCTCCTTCAGGGCAACTTGCATCCAGACGAGGCCAATACAAGTCACTGTGCATGCCGTCAGCACGATAAAGCCACAGAAGGGGTAACAGACCTTGCAGCACTGTAGAAGCCCCACCCTGGCAGAAAGATACAGAACTGGTTACATGTTTACTTGTAAATCAAGCTTGGAAATACATTTTCATGTAAACCTCAGAAGAGCAACAAAACAATGGGCCCAATTCAGACCTGATCGTAGATGTGCTAAATTTATCACATCTACGATCAGTCTTCAGACATGTGGGGGGACGCCCAGCACAGGGCTAGTCCACCCCGCATGTCAGGCCCGACCGCCCCGCACATGTACAAAAGCATCGCACAGCGGCAATGCTTTTGTACTGGTAGAGTAGCTCCCAGCCAGACAGACGTGACGCAGCCACCGCGCCCCCCCCCCCCCCCCAAATGGTCGGGGCACGCCTGCGTTTCTCGGACCACCCCCCCATATGCTGCCGGACCGCCCCCTCCCACCCAGCGACCGCCTCTGCCTATCAATCTTGCAGGGACGAACGCAGGCGCATGTGCAGTTCAGACCTGATCACTGCTGTGCGAATTAGCCCCAATACCCTAAAGAGGAAATCGTGACTGCAAGCCACCTTCTGTCGCGCCTTGGGTCCTGATGGAGAAAGAGCGCTATATAAATAAAATTATTATTATTATTATTATTATTCTGTAGCCACAAGCAATGCCTGGGTACAGCAAACTCGTGGGGTATAAATGGCTGGTACATTTTTTGGACTAGGGCAGTAGTTCTCAAACTTTTTTGAATCATGGCCAAAAGTTTTTTATTGAGAAATTTAAAAATAAATATTAAATTAAGTAAATTGTGTTTATAGGTCTGCCTTAGGCTCAGTTATGTGGTGAGGGAAAATATTTAGGTGTAATTCCAGGTAATTGCAGAGAGAGATAGATTTGGGTGGGGTGTGTTCAATCTGAAATCTAATTTGCAGAGTAAAAATAAAGCAGCCAGTATTTACCCTGCACAGAAACAAAATAACCCACCCAAATCTAACTCTCTATGCAAATGTTATATCTGCCCCCCCCCCCCCCCCTGCAGTGCACATAGTTTTGCCCAACTGCTAAAAAATGTCCTGCTGCGATCACCTTGCCTATTACATTGACCATAAATAATTTGAATTGGTCCTGGATCACCAATCCAAGGCACCCCTGCAAATGTCCCGAGGCACCCCAGGGAGCCACGGCACAACACAGTTTGAGAACCACTGGTCTAAGGAGTTAAACACGTCACCTATCTCAGGTTCCTGGGTTGCTATCACAGGCAAGTGGAAAGATAAAGAAAGGATGTATTGAGTAACACACAGCTCAGATAACATTAGTAAGTACTAACAGGATTTTTACACTTAAAAATCCTGTTGTCACTCTACTATGAATTATGTTATTTCTGTGAAACATTGTGAGAATTCTACCCTTCCGCTCCTTCAACGCTACAAAAACACTTACCAACTCTCAACTATTGCAGCCTTCTCTCAGGTCTGCCCCTCACCCACCTCCTTCATCTTCAATCTCTCATAGCTGCTAGGCTGATTTTTCTCTTACACCGCTTTTTCTGTCTCCCTCTCTGTCAATAACCCCACTGCCTCCCCAATATAAAAGATTCCCTCACATACAACATTAATACCACTCCCACTTACATCCAACTTCATCTCCCTGCTGCCCCCTCTGGCCGGCAGATGACCGCTGCCTCTCCACTGATTACCACCTCTCCACGTCCGCCTTCAAGACTTCTCCTGCGGTGCCCCAAAGCTATGGAATGCTCTCTCTCACTACATCAGACTCTCGCCCAGCCTCTATGTATTCAAACACTACCTCTAACCTTCTTGGCTAGTCCACTGCTACCACAATCACATGAACACCCTTCTCTTTTCACCTTTTTTAGATGTCCAGTGCAGCTTGTGTAATGGGTAAGATTACCGCCTCACAACACTGAGGCCTTGAATTTGATTCCCACCACAGCCCTAAGTGTGTGTGTGTGCGTGTGTGTGTGTGTGTGTGTGTGTACACATGTGGTAGGGAATACAGATTGTCAGCTCCACTGGGGCAGCTACTAATGTGAATATATTCTCTGTAAAGCTCTGTGGAATACTGTATACTATACTTAATGGCAGATGTAGGGTCAGCACAAGAATATCATAGGGAACCTGTAAATCAGATTAACATTACAAGGGGCTGACTTATCCCTTCACCATCTCTAACCACAAATAAAATGTCAACATCTGACCGACCATATTCTGCCTTAATCTGTTGAACAGAACAAATCTGCTTTGCAGCTTTCTACTGGAATGAAGAACGCTCCTGTAACTAGAACATTTTGGTCCACCCCTTGTATGATCCTGAGGTTCCTCATGGTAAAGGAAGCTCTTGGTGTCCCCTCCCCTATGACTGAGGTATACCACAGCCCATATCTCATTGGAGTCAATATGATCCTTCTTCAGAAAACCTTGCATCTTCTATACAACGCATTGGACACTTTGCGTTCCAGCACAATTAGTGGCTGATTACAAATCGAGAGCAAAGCAAAAACCAGTACCTTTGTATCTGGGACAAACTATGGGGCAGATGTATTAACCTGGAGAAGGCATAAGGAAGTGATAAACCAGTGATAAGTGCAAGGTGATAAATGCGCCAGCCAATCAGCTCCAATATGCAAATTAACAGTTAGGATCTGTTGCAACCAATGCAAGGAATGCAAATAGGTCTACTACGATATTCCGGATGTCGGGATCCCGACAGCCGGAATGCCGGCAGTGGGACGAATGCAAAAGAGCCCCTTGCGGCCTCGTTGCGCTCGCCACACTGAGGGCACGGTAGTGCGCGTATTAATTATCCTTCCAGGGATGTCATGGACACCCCAAGAGGGAGATTAGTTGTCGGTATCCCTGCGCCAGTATGCTGAGCGCCGGGGTATCAAATGCTTCCCAGTGCAAATACATGTATTCATTATGTTGCACGCAGGGTAAATACTGGCTGTGTCACATGTAGTCCACACATGCTGGACGGCTTTATTTTTACACTGCAAGTTAGATTTCACACAACCATCCTAAATCTCTCTGCACATTTGACATCTGCCCCACCTGCAGTGCCGGATGGTTTACAAAGTTACTCGTTTTTCTTTTGATTTCAGAATCATTCCCTTATAGTCAGCTTTAGCTCACCCTGTGTGGGATACATCAACGGTAAAAATGTGGTCATACCTCCAAAAATGCAGTTTTCGGAAGTTTGACTGCATTCCCCATATGTACAAAGCTTCAGAAAGCTAAACGTTCCAGAGCTTGGACGCAACAGGCAAAGCCATCGGGATGTAGTTATGTGAACAGCGGTCAGGAGACCGTCGGTCACAATACTTCCCCCTACATCACGCCACCTCACAATGCTGACCAACAGGGACTATTCCCACTCGTGGGTCACGCACACAACACCCAAGCCATCTATAGATGGAGTTGCCTAACAGAAGCCCCTGTAGTCTAAAGACACTGAAAGCAGACGGACAGATCGCATCAATTGCCATCTCTGCATTAAGCCCAAGTTCCCATCTTGATCAGCAGTTCAGGCCAGGTAGAGCATGACGGTCAGGAACACCCCGAGCTCCTTACAGTTTATGATAGAACTCAAAACCTTCATTTTGAAATTGTCCCCACAAAGCTGGGGATGTCAGGGACAACAGGTTCAGATCTGGCAGAAACAATCCATCTGATTCGTTAACCAGGTAGAGCGTTGAGTAGAACCCCAAGCCTGCTCTTCTGGAATGACCAAGGTGGTGCAGGACTGAATGACTTCACATAGGGACACAACAAGGGATGTATGATCGGTGCTGTGGCTCAGAGAACAAGGCCAAGGGGGCATTATGGTCCCTGCACCATGGTAAGGCAGCCCTTTATAATCTTATGGGTGCCTGCAGAGCCCCCTAGAGCTGCATGTGTGATATGATGATGTTGTGTTCCAACGGGGGCGCTGGCCCTGGGGAGTAGATGTGCCCTGCTTCTGGCGGCACTAGCTTCATATAGAGAAGAGTCGCTATTTAAACTGGGTTGGCAAGCAAATATTTGAGGGCATGGATATATGGATTTCTCTGTGAATATATTATATGGAATGTATAACAAAGTGTGACTAATACATATGGGAACAGCACCTGTAACACCAGCAGAGTGCGAGCGCGGGGACACCTAAATAAAGCGGGGATAAGCATGCACTGAGGGGACACCTAGAGAAAGCGGGGATAAGTATGCAGTGAGGGGGTACCTAGAGAAAGCTGGGATAAATATGCAATGAGGGGGCACCTAGATAGCGGGGATAAATATGCAGTGAGGGGGCACTTAGAGAAAGCGGGGATAAGCATGCAGTGAGGGGGCACCTAGAGAAAGCAGGGATAAGCATGCAGTGAGGGGGCACCTAGAGAAAGCAGGGATAAGCATGCAGTGAGGGGGCACCTAGAGAAAGCAGGGATAAGCATGCAGTGAGGGGGCACCTAGAGAAAGCGGGGATAAGCATGCAGTGAGGGGGCACCTAGAGAAAGCGGGATAAGCATGCAGTGAGGGGGCACCTAGAGAAAGCGGGGATAAGCATGCAGTGAGGGGGCACCTAGAGAAAGCGGGGATAAGCATGCAGTGAGGGGGCACCTAGAGAAAGCGGGGATAAGCATGCAGTGAGGGGGCACCTAGAGAAAGCGGGGATAAGCATGCAGTGAGGGGGCACCTAGAGAAAGCGGGGATAAGCATGCAGTGAGGGGGCACCTAGAGAAAGCGGGGATAAGCATGCAGTGAGGGGGCACCTAGAGAAAGCGGGGATAAGCATGCAGTGAGGGAGCACCTAGAGAAAACGGGGATAAGCATGCAGTGAGGGGACACCTAAATAAAGCGGGGATAAGCATGCAATGAGGGGACACCTAGAGAAAGCGGGGATAAGTATGCAGTGAGGGGGTACCTAGAGAAAGCTGGGATAAATATGCAATGAGGGGGCACCTAGATAGCGGGGATAAATATGCAGTGAGGGGGCACTTAGAGAAAGCGGGGATAAGCATGCAGTGAGGGGGCACCTAGAGAAAGCAGGGATAAGCATGCAGTGAGGGGGCACCTAGAGAAAGCAGGGATAAGCATGCAGTGAGGGGGCACCTAGAGAAAGCGGGGATAAGCATGCAGTGAGGGGGCACCTAGAGAAAGCGGGATAAGCATGCAGTGAGGGGGCACCTAGAGAAAGCGGGGATAAGCATGCAGTGAGGGGGCACCTAGAGAAAGCGGGGATAAGCATGCAGTGAGGGGGCACCTAGAGAAAGCGGGGATAAGCATGCAGTGAGGGGGCACCTAGAGAAAGCGGGGATAAGCATGCAGTGAGGGGGCACCTAGAGAAAGCGGGGATAAGCATGCAGTGAGGGGGCACCTAGAGAAAGCGGGGATAAGCATGCAGTGAGGGGGCACCTAGAGAAAGCGGGGATAAGCATGCAGTGAGGGAGCACCTAGAGAAAACGGGGATAAGCATGCAGTGAGGGGGCACCTAGAGAAAGCGGGGATAAGCATGCAATGAGGGGACACCTAGAGAAAGCGGGGATAAATATGCAATGAGGGGGCACCTAGAGAAAGCGGGGATAAATATGCAATGAGGGGGCACCTAGAGAAAGCGGGGATAAGCATGCAGTGAGGGGATACCTAGAGAAAGCGGGGATAAGTATGCAGTGAGGGGGCACCTAGAGAAAGCGGGGATAAGTATGCAGTGAGGGGGCTCCTAGAGAAAGCGGGGATAAGTATGCAGTGAGGGGACACCTAGAGAATGCGGGGATAAGCATGCAGTGAGGGGACACCTAGAGAAAGCGGGGATAAGCATGCAGTGAGGGGACACCTAGAGAAAGCGGGGATAAATATGCAATGAGGGGGCACCTAGAGAAAGCGGGGATAAGCATGCAGTGAGGGGATACCTAGAGAAAGCGGGGATAAGTATGCAGTGAGGGGGCACCTAGAGAAAGCAGGGATAAGTATGCAGTGAAGGGACACCCAGAGAAAGCGGGGATAAGCATGCAGTGAGGGGGCACCTAGAGAAAGCGGGGATAAGCATGCAGTGAGGGGGCACCTAGAGAAAGCGGGGATAAGCATGCAGTGAGGGGGCACCTAGAGAAAGCGGGGATAAGCATGCAGTGAGGGGGCACCTAGAGAAAGCGGGGATAAGCATGCAGTGAGGGGGCACCTAGAGAAAGCGGGGATAAGCATGCAGTGAGGGGGCACCTAGAGAAAGCGGGGATAAGCATGCAGTGAGGGGGCACCTAGAGAAAGCGGGGATAAGCATGCAGTGAGGGGACACCTAGAGAAAGCGGGGATAAGTATGCAGTGAGGGGGCACCTAGAGAAAGCAGGGATAAGTATGCAGTAAGGGGGCACATAGAGAAAGCGGGGATAAGCATGCAGCGAGGGGGCACCTACCTCCTGCAGCAGAAAGTCCAGATAAGCGTGCAGCGAGGGGACACTTACCTCCTGCAGCAGAAAGTCCAGATAAGCATGCAGCGAGGGGACACCTACCTCCTGCAGCAGAAAGCCTAGATAAGCATGCAGCGAGGGGGCACCTACCTCCTGCAGCATAAAGCGGGGATAAGCATGCAGCGAGGGGGCGCCTACCTCCTGCAGCAGAAAGTCCAGATAAGCATGCAGCGAGGGGACACCTACCTCCTAGCAGGGATAAGCATGCAGGGGGAGGGGGGACACCTAACTCCTGACCTGAAACAGAAAGTCGGCATAAGCACAGTGTTCCTCCCACCGCCCCCGGGCCGGGATACCTACCTCCTGCAGCGGAAGTGCCGGTCCCCCAGCGAGCTGTAGCCGTCCTCCTCCTCTTCAGTGTCGGTGTCAGAGTCGGAGGCCGGGGGCTCAGTGCGCAGTAGCCGGTGCCCGCTACCCTTCTTCGGCTTCTTCCTGCCGCCGTCCCCGGCCAGGCCGATCAGAGCGTTCAGCTCCTTCCGCTTCTTCATCTTCTTGTGCGGGGTCGGGGGCGGCGGGGGCCCGGCGGACAGAGCTCCGGAGCCCATGGGAACGGGGCAGAACCGGGGTCACATAGACTCTGACCCGTGCTCAGTTCTCCCTTCCGGCTGCTGCTGTCCCCGTCACAGGGGAGGGAGGCGGCTCCATCCTGGCTCCCCTCCTCCCGCACCGCGCTGCGGCTGCGTCTCACTGTCACCGGCTGCCTGCTGTGTGTGTGCGCGGTGCTGCTGCTGCTGCCGGGCCCGGTGCTCGCTCGGTGGCTGCGGCCGGTGGGGGTGTGTGACTGCGATTACGGCCATATGTGCCATGTAGGGGGGTGGGGAGTGTGACTGCGCCCTATAGGTGCCATAGGGTGTGTGACTGCGCCCTATGGGTGCCATGTAGGGGTATTGGGAGTGTGACTTTGCCCTATATGTGCCATGTAGGAGGATGGGGAATATAACTCATACTTGCCTACTTTTGAAAATGCATTTCAGGGAGATTGTGAAAGTAACACTTATCAGCGCGGACGAGTACTACTACATCGGGGAGGCGTGTCATGAAAATGACTTGCATCCAAATGTAAATGAGCCCCAAAGTTAGTAAGATCTATTTGTTGAAAAAAAGACACTGATATTTTGCAGGATTTGTTTGTGTATTGTGTCTTACAAGAGGTTCAATACACTGTAAGTGGCCATAGGGATCCATTGTGCCTTATAACCAATGCAGGGAAATGGCACTAAGGATCCCATTTGAATGTATGTATCTCTGATTTATTTTTCCCCCAAGAATGAGGGAGATTGATGGACTTTTCAGGGAGTGAGGGAGATTGCTGCTATTTCAGGGAGTCTCCTGCAGAATGAGGGAGGGTAGGCAACTATGATATAACTGCGCCCTATATGTGCCATATAGGGGGCATACTTGCCTACCTGACCCTCCCCATGAGGGAGAAAATGCTCTGTTCCTGGACTTTCCTGGTAATGTATGATTGCCATCACCTGTGGTGAGCTAGGTAATTGATAAGAAAGGTGTTTCACCACAGGTAATGGTAATCATACATTACCAGGAAAGTCCAGGAACAGAGCATTTTCTCCCTCATGGAGAGGGTCAGGTAGGCAAGTATGATAGGGGGATGGGGGGAGGGGTGACTGCGCTGTATGTGCCATGTAGGGGGGTGGGGGACTACACCACTGGGACAGGGACTGATGTGAATGGGCAAACATTCTCTGTAAAGCGCTGTGGAATATGTGTGCACTATATAAATAACTGGTAATAAATTCACATGTGCCAAGTAGGGGGATGGGGAGTGTACACGCGGTATGTTCCATGTAGAGAGATGGGCTATGTGACTGTGCCCTATATGTGCCATGTAGGGAGATGGGGAGTGTGACTGTGCCCTATATGTGCCATGTAGGGGGATGGAGAGTGTGACTGTGCCCTATATGTGCCGTGTATGGGATTGGGGTTGTAGTAGGGGGATAGGGAGTGTGACTGTGCCCTATATGTGCCGTGTATGGGATTGGGGTTGTAGTAGGGCGATGGGGAGTGTGACTGTGCCCTATATGTGCCATGTAGGGGGGTGGGGTGTGTGACTGCGCTGTATGTGCCATGTAGTGGGATGGAGAGTCTGACTGCACCCGATATATGCTATGTAGGGGGATGGGGAGTGTGACTGTGCTATATATGCCATGCAGGGGAATGGGGAGTGTGACTTTGCTCTATATGTGCCATGTAGGGGGACTATCTGTTCTACTTGGTCCTGGTGCGCCGTGGTCCTTCCCGGTCCTCCATCTTCATCCTGGCGGGGAGCATACTCTGGCCAAAACAATAAAATGATACCTTTCCGGCTACAGCATAAAAAGGCCATGAAGGACTATAAACATTAATTATTTCTGTGTAATATAATCCAGTACTGCACTCACCTTTTTTCACGAACACTTAAACTGTCCCATAAGTGCTAGCATTCCTAGAAGCAAGAGAGGCAGACAAATCTCCTGCTACAATGCAGAGTGCCCATAGTAAGAAGGCAACTGTATGATGGAGGGCTCATACACATACATTTGTGGGTGCAGGGAAATTATATAAGGATGGGGGCTGCCTAACTTAATAGTGAGGTAATGGTGGTACTTGTAAATTTACGGTGGGGTGATGGGACTTTCTATTTATTGCTGGATGCTTTGGGTGCTATTAATTGATGTGGGGCTGAATTGTGGGAAGGAGTGTGAATACCCCTTTGCCACTGATATGAAAATCCCGGGTTATTGCATGTGAACCCGGGATTTTTGTCAGTGGAAAATAATAATAATAATATAATTTATATAGCGCTCTTTCTCCAATAGGACTTAAGGCGCTTAACAGATAGATTGAGCAAAAAATAGTACAGAAACAATGATGTACAGAAAAGCTTTTCATAAAATACATAGAGCATGGAGATACTAAAGGAACATTATGGAAATGCTGAGTAAACAGGAAAGTCTTGAGTCTGTTTTTGAAGGATTCTAGTGAAATGTTTGAAAGGGAGCGCTAAATGGATATAAAGCGCAAATCCTGTGAATTAAAAAAGGGGTTAATAAAATGTTTGACAGCCCTTTTAGGTGTTGGGAGTCCGTAAAAGATCCGTCTCTGTTGAGGCTTCTGTATATTGCCGGTGGTCAGGACCGCATATACCTGTAGGTAGTGTGCAGAGGTTAGCAGTGGGATCCTATCTGTCCCTATTGCTGCCTACCTTTTCAAATGGTGTTCACAGTGCCTCTCCGTACGGCTGGTTCCCGTTAAAGTTTTCTCTCTCACCCGTCAGCGCAGGGGAGATGGCGTATTGGAGTGCTGGATCTGATCTCTGGTGCTTACCAACGTGTTTCGGGCTATTGAGCCCTTTGAATATAAATATATGTTTTTATAGGGATGCATTCAATATCCCGGCATACCGGCACCTATTATTCCTCTTGGGGTGTCCAAGACACCCCTGGCGGGGAGAATTGTAACAGAAATATACATCAATGAGCTTTGGAACTCAGATAATGTGTGGGTGTATTGTTTTCTCTTATGGGATGCAATGTTTTGCGATGTATAGCGCACATTCATAGCACATGGTAATAAGATGTGCAGGCGTCCACAGTATATATTAGAGCTGGCATTTTAAATATTTGTTAGAAAGCAATTTGAGTTTTACAGATGGGGCTCGTCGGGATATCACGTTCTTAATGATGCACTGTACATTACAAACGCATCTGTGGTTGACCAGCGAACGGTGGATGCATCGCGACACTGACGAATCACATCCGTGTGTTCTGTTGTGTTACCAGTAAGCCGCTTATATGAAATTCAAGGGACAGTGTGTTTCTCACAATATTTAAGATGCTACAGCGTATTTTTATTGTTGCAAAACAAAGTTCAAATAAGTCATATTGTGCTTGATTTAGATTGGATTGTTTATCTGTAAAGTAGATTTAAAGTACATTTAAAAGTTGCTGCATAGTCATAATATAGCTGTGTTAGCATGCTGAGAAAAATTTGTATACTTTTTAAACTCAGGCCTAAAGTAACTCTTGGTGCCTGTGTGGAGTGTGATTTCTTTGTGACAAAGGAGCTGCATGGTCTGTCTTCCATTTTGGCCTAGCCACATGGCCTGTCCATCATCTTGTGTAAGCCTCATGGATGTGGAAGGGGGAGGAGCAGTGGCCATTTTAGGAAGGTCACTTTCTAAATAGCTGATTTTCAGTCTGGTTGGAACAATCAGTTTCCTTTGTCACAAAGTTTCCACATATCTACAAATCCAGCACCGTTTATGAGTTACCAATGAATTTATTTAACCCATGCCATAATCAATTACAAATAGTTTCAATTGGGCCTAGTGAGAGTAAATGGTGAGATAAGTTAATGTTTTTTCTTGTCTGTGTGTAATTACCTTACATCAATTGGGGGGCTGCACACAGATAGAAGAAAAAAAGTTTTTTTTTCTTTCTTTTCTTCCAAGATTTGTAGAGTCTGTTTACTAGGGTAAGATAGCCATTGAAATGCAAATTAACTTGTGTAACTACTTTTTTTTAGTACAGGCAAGGCAAATATCTTTGATATGCAAATTAGAGGCAGTGAAGAGGTGACGTGTCTCATAGGAGTGCAGTAAATGGTATATATATATATATATATATATATATATATATATATATATATATATATAATATTATAATTATGTGTATATTTATATAAGTGTATGTTCTGCAAGATGGCTATCCAATCTGACTCATATCATTTAAATTATAGATTATTGCAGTTATTATAGATCTGTGTGAAATCGGATACATTGTTTGCTATATATATATATATATTTGAATTAGCGTGTTAAGGGAGTAATTATAAAAACATGAAACGCAGTTCTGACCTAGTCGCTTAGGTTTATACGGAAACAACTGTGTGTTGTGTTTGTGAGCGATAGTAGTTTTATTGCTCACATTTATAGAGATTGTGTGGTTTATTGAGCTGCGAACGCACGTTTGTACACGTACCGGCAAAGTACAGGAGCTTGAACGTGGCGCAGGGTCGCACACGTGACGCAAAGGCACGCACGGTCGCGTGGTTATGTAAGGTTGCGTAGATTTGCGGGCGCAAAGTAAAACCACACGATAGTTGTTCAATTAAAGGCGGGATAGTATATTTAATACAATAGCACATAACTATACGATTTCAAAAGCAGATTAGTGTGAGACTTTGTTTAGACGGTACTGCCTCTGGTTTAAAACCATCAAAGGGAGTGAAATTTTCTGTACAGAAGAGAAAAACAAGGTGTATCTGAGTGAGTGAAAGCAGGAGTGAGTGGAGTTGAACCTCGGAAATTCGGGTCCCGTGGTGACACCAAGTAAGTGGAGGCTTGGTGGCGTGAGGCGGCTGACTTACGTTAATACAAATAGAGAAATACGCAAATCGTGAGGAGATTTGCAGATAAGCGTGATATAGAATTGTGCATTGAGAAGTATAGAAATTGTGAATTGAAGTTTAAAGGTTTTGTGTTACGCTCCGGCTGAGGAGCGCAGCTTGTATAATCGACTCCAGTGATCGTAGGGCGGATAGGTAACCAGTACCTATACGCTGTGCGATTGGACCGCATGTTTGTGGGTGCGATACGTGGCACAACTTGCTACGCCTTTGCGAGCTTTTGCGTAAACCACGGTATCATTAGCGCCGTGTACACCATACGCAAGCGTGATTTGTGTATTGTATAAAGGGAAGTTTTCGCTGGTCTCTCTCAGGAAAATCTTCAACGGTAGATA
Organism: Pseudophryne corroboree; assembly: GCF_028390025.1. Taxonomy (NCBI): domain Eukaryota; kingdom Metazoa; phylum Chordata; class Amphibia; order Anura; family Myobatrachidae; genus Pseudophryne; species Pseudophryne corroboree. The sequence goes on from NC_086452.1 coordinate 76,203,661, forward strand.
TTCACTGGAAAAGGTAAGTAACTCCTAAAACTTCCAGTGAATAGTAGCCAGGTAGGGGTCACTATTGGAGTGAGTCGTGGTACGTCAGCGGAGAAGGAGTGGGTGGAAGCGCTCAGAGAACTTTCACTGTCTATTGTGTTGTGCATTGGGGATTGTGTTAACAAAACAACAAGTCTGCGATGGGATCCAATTGCACAAGCAGTGGGCGTTTGGTAGCCAGGGTTCAGGCTGTAGAATTGCGGCCCAGGGGGTCAGCAAGGTTTATTATGTGTGCGAAATATGGTGCACACATGGAGGCTTTTTGTAATGAATGGGTACAAATGACTGCTGATGATAGGGCATCATTCCCTGGGGTCGGTGAGTTTGATCCTAAGGTATTGCAGGTAGTATATCTAACCAAAGTCATATAAGACAAGAACGGAAATATAAGAACTGTTTGAACTTGTAGTAACAATAAACAAGTAGGAAGAAAAAGAGAAAGCAGTTACGTCCAGCATACAAACTATAGAAAATAATTGACATATTGATACCCGGGTCATATTATGTCAGCTGATTTCCATCCCTGTTTCCTTTCATGTTTCCTTACATTCTCACACACACCCCGACCTGGGGGTCGTCATGGGGGTGGTGTTGGGATCCTCTTACCCTCAAGCTACACATACCAACTTATACCTCCAGAACCATCTCTTACATTCTCTACATTTGAGGTCCATGCAATTCGCCTCTACCAACCCACTAATCTTCGAGTTGCTGTCATTTACCGTCCACCTGGCATTTCCTCTAAATTCCTCGACAACTTTGCTTCCTGGCTACCTCACTTCCTCTCTTCTGACATTCCCACCATTATCCTAGGTGATTTCAACATCCCTATCGATAACCCCACAAAACCACCTGCCTCTAAACTCCTTAACCTCACATCTTCACTTGGTCTCTCCCAGTGGACCAACTCACCCTCCCATGTGAACGGGAGCTCACTGGATCTGGTTTTCACTCACCGCTGTGTTATTTCTGATTTCTCCAATTCCCCTTTTCCCCTCTCTGACCACCACTTGCTCTCATTCAACTTATCTATCTCTGCTCCCCCATCTCTCCCTCCTAAGGCTACCATCACTAAGCGTAATATTGAGGCTATTGACACCTCATCCCTATCCTCCCTGTTTGACTCGCTTCTCTCTCCTCTTCTCTCTCTCACATGCCCTGAACAAGCCACATCTCTATACAATGCATCTCTTACTTCAGCCCTTGACTCTGTTGCTCCACCAACCACTATTCACCCTCGCAGATCAACACCTCAACCCTGGCACACCAAATGCACCAGATATCTACAAAAATGCTCACGTACTGCCGAGCGACACTGGAGGAAATCACGCTCTCAAGCAGACTTCCTCCATTTCAAATTCATGCTCTCATCCTACAGTGCTGCCCTTTCCCTTGCTAAACAATCATACTTCAAAATCCTCATCTCTACCCACTCTTCCAACCCCCGGCGCCTCTTTGCCACTGTTAACTCCCTCCTCTGCCCACCACCACCTCCTCTCCCTTCCTCATTGTCTGCTCTTGACTTTGCCACTTACTTCACATCCAAGATTGACTCCATACGTCAGGACATCACATCCCACCAGTCCAGCAACCAGCCACCACCCATCCTTTGCCACCCCTCCCCTACCCTCTTACCAACTCTGACATCTTTCTCCCTAGTATCTGGTGAGGAAGTCATGGCCCTCATACACTCCTCCCCCCCCACAACCTCCCCACTCGACCCTATCCCCTCCCACCTCCTTCGCTACCTCTCCCCTTCTGCCTGTTCCCATCTTGCCCACCTTCTCAATCTCTCCCTCTCATCAGGCACTGTCCCCTCTGCCTTCAAGCATGCTCTTGTCTCCCCTATTCTTAAAAAACCCACCCTTGATCCTAACACTCTCTCCAACTATCGACCGATCTCTCTCCTCCCCTTTGCCTCCAAACTTCTTGAGCGTATTGTCTATAATCGCCTTACTGCCTTTCTTTCCTGTCACTCACTGCTTGACCCATACCAGTCTGGTTTCCGCTCTCTCCACTCCACTGAAACTGCCCTCACAAAAGTCTGCAATGACCTCCATGCCGCCAAATCTAAGGGCCACTACTCTCTGCTTATTCTTCTTGACCTCTCTGCTGCTTTTGACACTGTGGACCACCCTCTTCTTCTGCAAATCCTTCACTCTCTTGGTCTACGTGATACTGCCCTCTCCTGGCTGTCCTCCTACCTCTCCGATCGTTCCTTCTCTGTCTCCTCTCATGATGCTACCTCGCCCCCACTTCCACTAACTGTTGGTGTCCCCCAAGGTTCTGTTCTTGGGCCTCTCCTTTTCTCTCTCTATACGTCCTCTTTAGGTGAACTCATTAGTTCTTTTAATTTCCAGTATCACCTCTATGCTGATGACACTCAAATCTACCTCTCCTCCCCTGATCTCTCCACGGCTCTCCTCACTCGTGCCTCTAACTGTCTTTCTGCTATCTCTTCCTGGATGTCCCAGCGCTTTCTTAAACTCAACATGTCTAAGACTGAGCTGATCATCTTCCCACCCTCCCGCACAACCTCACCTCCCACAATCTCATTATCCATTGATGGCACGACTATCTCCTCTAGCCCCCAAGTACGCTGTCTTGGTGTAATCCTTGACTCCTCCCTCTCCTTCAAACCACACATTCAGCACCTCTCACAAACCTGTCATTTTCATCTCAAAAACATTTCCAGGATCAGACCTTTTCTCACCCAGGATGCCACTAAGATCATTATTCACTCACTGATTATTTCCAGACTGGACTACTGTAATCTCCTCCTAACTGGCCTCCCTGACAATTACCTCTCTCCACTCCAGTCTATCCTCAATGCTGCTGCTCGGCTCATCTTCCTCACCAAACGCACTACATCCACCTCCCCTCTCCTACTAGCCCTTCACTGGCTTCCCTTCCCCTTCAGAATCCAATTCAAACTTCTCACTCTCACTTACAAAGCTCTCACCCAATCCTCTCCCATTTACATCTCTGACCTTATCTCCCTTTACTCTCCCACCCGTCCTCTTCGCTCTGCTAATGCACGCCGCCTCTCCTGTCTCCTGATTACTTCCTCCCACTCCTATCTCCAAGATTTTTCACGTGCTGCTCCCTTCCTTTGGAATTCTTTACCTCTCCCCCTCAGACTCTCCACCTCTCTACAAAACTTCAAACGGGCTCTCAAGACCCATTTCTTTACCAAACCCAGCCAAATCTCATCCTAACCCCCTGTTCCATGCTCTCTATGTACCCCATCTGTGTCACCCCTGTCTGTCTACCCCTACCCCTAGAATGTAAGCTCTCACGAGTAGGGCCCTCTTCCCTCACGTGCTCACCCTTTTCTTCTTTAATAATTCTCAACTGCCCAAATCACAGTTTTTGGGCCACCTGGAACTTATCTCTGTCATTTACTGGTGTAGTTATGCATAGTTACCCTGTACTTGTCCAAAATTGATTTCAACTGTAAGTCACTGTTTTGATTATGTGCATATGTACTCTGTAATTGGGCGCTGCGGAACCCTTGTGGCGCCATATAAATAAATGATAATAATAATAATAATAAATGGTATGGCTGGTTGTCAATTTGTATTTTATTTTAAATAAAGGGGTTGCTTTGCCCTAATTGGCTCCCTTTTTTAATTTTCATATTTACTATACGAGTGATATTCATCCTTACCACATTGGTTGAAGAAAAAACAGCGTTTCCAACAAAGAAACTTTTATGTGTTTTCTAATTCGCTTATACAAGTAAGCATACATGTACAGATTTTCTGTTCCATTGGCATGACATCACTTTGGGTGATCCTATAAGAAGGTGTACGTCTGAATTTTCTTGGGACAATTCTTCATCACCTATTCTTCCCCCCTGCACAGTGGAAAGAACTATTTTACATAGACAGTATTACACTATGGCCCTCATTCCGAGTCGTTCGCTCGGTATTTTTCATCGCATCGCAGTGAAATTCCGCATAGTGCGCATGCGCAATATTCGCACTGCGACTGCGCCAAGTATCTTTGCTATGAAGATAGTATTTTTACTCACGGCTTTTTCCTCGCTCCGGCGATCGTAATGTGATTGACAGGAAATGGGTGTTACTGGGCGGAAACACAGCGTTTTATGGGCGTGTGGCTGAAAACGCTACCGTTTCCGGAAAAAACGCAGGAGTGGCCGGAGAAACGGGGGAGTGGTTGGGCGAACGCTGGGTGTGTTTGTGACGTCAAACCAGGAACGACAAGCACTGAACTGATCGCACAGGCAGAGTAAGTGTGGAGCTACTCTAAAACTGCTAAGTAGTTTGTGATCGCAATATTGCGAATACATCGGTCGCAATTTTAAGATGCTAAGATACACTCCCAGTAGGCGGCGGCTTAGCGTGTGTAACTCTGCTAAATTCGCCTTGCGACCGATCAACTCGGAATGAGGGCCAATGTTGTGTTCTATGTTTTTTTTGTTTCATGTAATACCATTACCCTGGTAAGAAACATCCAATCAAGGGGACATTTGGAGCGCAGAAAGTGAGGTTGTACTTTGTTGTATATTGTCAGTGTGTCTTTGATATTACAGAGCTCACCCTTTTAGTCATCATTTGAATTTGATATTTAATTCACCTACATGCCTGGCAGGTAGGGAAGTGTGTGTAGGTAAGGTAATAGGTGACTGTTTCCGTGACTGAGGCTGTTCAAACTGACAGAATGACGGAAGCCTAGTGTAGCAGCTGCCAGGGCAATGCTATAACACAGGTGCTACTTTAGTTGTTTACTGTCTTGCTCATGCATGCATTTTATTAATTGTTCCTTTTTAAATATAGCAGTAGTTTAAAAAATTACATTTCCCATATTCCATGTGTTCTATCTGTGTCAGACGAGCTGTGCGTATTGTCAAAGTCGAAAAATATTGCAGTACACACATCACATACAAACAACACACAGATGGCCTCCGCGCATGTACTTGTTCTGCTGTGCGTGCACATATTCGCAATTTGCGTAGGGTCGCTCCCGCGGTCGTGCGCATCAGCGCGTGGTATGGATATTTACGGTAGAGTTTGTGTACACATGGAGAGCTATCAAAACACATTACATATTTAATCCAAATAGTGCACAATGTACACATAGTCCCCCTGCACCACACCAGAAAATAACAGTTTAAATGATTCCAGAACATAGGGATTCACCTTTACAGGATAAGAGGGGACAGACTAAGGTTATATGGTGGTGTTTGGTATCCAGCTGTAGGGTATTTTAAGAGTAACATTCCGGTGTTGGTCTGCGAAGATTGCATGTTCCTGCGGATAGTTATGTGCAGAAGCAGAATATAGATCTAAACTGTATTTACTGTATATTATGTATGCGGTGGGAATCCAGAGGAGACCACCCACAAGAGCAGTTGAGAAAGACATCGCCTACCTTTTCAAATTGACCTATGACCTCTCCTGTACTGTAAAAGTGCATTCCTGTGTCCAATGGACAAAGGGATTACAGTATCCATTGTATTGCTTTTGAAAGAATTGTATAAATAAAGCCTGCTGCAGCCTGGCCTGGCACAAGACTCACAAAGTTATCTATCAGATGACCGGGGACCGGCCGGGTTGCGCAAGCGATTCCAATCACGTATGTACATTGACTGTAGCCATTATTCTGTTATATTGTCTTGTATTGTAGAGTATGATTTGTATTGTTAACCCCCTTTCAACAAATATTACGCTGTGGTTTCGGAACCCAGTGGTTTAACTACAAATCGGTGTTGTGTCTTCCTTTTCCTGCTAAGGTTTAAGAGTGTATTAGTAACGCATCGCATTGCTGTATAAGGTTTAAAGTGTATCACTGGGTGTGTGCGCGCTGTTTGTACGCTAAGTCCGTACAGTGATACGGGACTCCGTACGCAAACAGTGTATAAAGTACGTAGCGTGTGTATTAAGTAAAAGCGGCCACAGCGGCTAAAGGTTTAAAGTGTATTTAAGGTGTTGCCATATAGACCATTACATAACAATATAATTTAGTAGGTACCAAAGTTAGAACAAATTATGTAAATTAAATAATATGATTTATTACCCAATGTGATTTTAACCAGTTAAGAGTGTGTGTATATATATATATTATTGTAAGGTATAACTTAAATAGGTTTGAATGTATTAGTCTTATGTTTTGAGAATTTAGTAGCATGTATTTCTGTGTGTTTTACTGCAAGATTATGGGTCATTATGTAAGAGACAGGTTTTCTCTGTGTAAGCCATATAGGCAGAATACACAATACATTGAGCATTACACAAATTCATCCCTTCCATGCCATTATTCATATCTGAATTAATGAAAGGATTAACGTCTGATCTGCGCTATACCAAGTACAATTAAATCAAAGTTTACATGATATGTAGATATATGTATACTGTATACTTGATTCACACACAGCAAATACATAATTATAACTTGGTGGATAAAGTCAATAGGTCACCTAGCTCAGGTCTCATAATATGCAAACAGTTACTGGTATGAACAGGGTACATTGGAATTCACAATCAAAGATATTCATACCTTTAGAAAGTATATCAACCAGCTGGCCTATTGTCCAGTTATACTGCTGGCCAGAGGCAATGATAATATAGGATAAAACGCACTATAAACAGGTCCCAATCATTTATGCTAACACCCTAGGGCCTAGGCGAAATAGATCGTTTACACATCCATACAAAGGTAGATCTCTGATGGATAAAGAAATACCAAATTTTATGATCCCAAATTCCCTACATGCTCACCACCGTGGGACGGAGTTAGCAGAGAACGTTTTATTACACTTTGGAATCTGTCAAAACCTATAATTATGTAATTCATTGGAAACTGTGGGGATATACTAGTTTTGAATTGGTAGAATATAGGATAAAAGGGGCAGTCTGATAGCTAGAGAGTTAGAAGGAGAGGAGGAAGGAACGAAGTCCAGAGGGAGTCAGGATCCTAAGACGGTAGCTATGAATTATGCCCTCACATATTCTTGCAAGTGTATAGTATGTGTATTAATTGTTTAAGTTTGTAAAACTGTTTGTGTCTTATGTATGTACCATGGTTAAGGAGGCATAGATAAATTATAAGATTTATTATCATTGTGTTATCTTATCTTGTAATTTGTATCACCTATAATAAATGTACTAGACAAAATAGAGCTGGTATTCCAAGTCTTGAACTCATTTTCGGAATCACTAAAGTTATACATGAAATCTGCATATATTATATAAGGCTCTGCAAGTTGGGACAATTGACTTGTAGTCATAAAGTATAGTACTTATATGTTCAATGAGCCAGGATTATATATCTCTGTAAAGTATATTTAGGCTTTGCCTGGAAATATTTCCTGGACAGTAGAGATATAGCTCCTTTAATCTGAGCCAATCACAGGTATTAAATAGAAACGTCCACGCATAACATATTGTGTGATTGGACCAGTACTAAACATCACCCCTTTTGTTATGAGCCCACCTATTTGTAAGCCTATTATAATATATTTGCAGATATAAAATACATAAACCATTATATCAATATATGATATAATAAATATATGTTATATAAGATTCCATAAATCTACAAAGGTATAGCTTTCTTTCCTGTAATATAATCGACATTATCAGTATACATAAGTAAACAAGGCGACAACATGATACAGTCTCACATTTGTATGGTGCGTGTGCTGTACATATTTGTCCACGTTATTCCAGTTATAATGTTGCCAGAGTATTCCTTGCTGGTTAGAGGTGAGAGTGAGACCTGATTCTAGTATATGCTGGAATAGAGATCTTGCAGTAAAAAGCTGCAGTTTGCATTTTTATTCTGCAATTGATGTTTTCTCTGACGTCCTAAGTGGATGCTGGGGACTCCGTCAGGACCATGGGGATTAGCGGCTCCGCAGGAGACAGGGCACAAAAATAAAAGCTTTAGGACTAGGTGGTGTGCACTGGCTCCTCCCCCTATGACCCTCCTCCAAGCCTCAGTTAGGTTTTTGTGCCCGGCCGAGAAGGGTGCAATCTAGGTAGCTCTCCTGAGCTGCTTAGAATAAAAGTATAGACTTAGGTTTTTTTATTTTCAGTGAGTCCTGCTGGCAACAGGCTCACTGCATCGAGGGACTAAGGGGAGAAGAAGCGAACTCACCTGCGTGCAGAGTGGATTGGGCTTCTTGGCTACTGGACATTAGCTCCAGAGGGCGATCACAGGCCCAGCCATGGATGGGTCCCGGAGCCGCGCCGCCGGCCCCCTTACAGAGCCAGAAGAGTGAAGAGGTCCAGAAATCGGCGGCAGAAGGCATCTTGTCTTCAAGAAAGGTAGCGCACAGCACTGCAGCTGTGCGCCATTGCTCTCAGCACACTTCACACTCCGGCCACTGAGGGTGCAGGGCGCTGGGGGGGGGCGCCCTGAGACGCAATGAAAACACTATTTATGGTAAAAAATACATCACATATAGCTCCTGGGCTATATGGATGTATTTAACCCCTGCCATTTTACCTCATAAAAAGCGGGAGAAAGGCCGCCGTGAAGGGGGCGGAGCCTATCTCCTCAGCACACAAGCGCCATTTTCCCTCACAGCTCCGCTGGAAGGACGTCTCCCTGACTCTCCCCTGCAGTCCTGCACTACAGAAACAGGGTAAAAAAGAGAGGGGGGGGGGCACTAATTTGGCATATAAAAACATATAGCAGCTATAAGGGAGAAACACTTACTTATAAGGTTGTCCCTATACATATATAGCGCTCTGGTGTGTGCTGGCAAACTCTCCCTCTGTCTCCCCAAAGGGCTAGTGGGGTCCTATCCTCTATCAGAGCATTCCCTGTGTGTGTGCTGTGTGTCGGTACGCGTGTGTCGACATGTATGAGGAGGAAAATGGTGTGGAGGCGGAGCAATTGCCTGTATTAGTGATGTCACCCCCTAGGGAGTCGACACCTGACTGGATGGTCTTATTTAAGGAATTACGTGATAGTGTCAGCACTTTACAAAAAACTGTTGACGACATGAGACAGCCGGCAAATCAGTTAGTGCCTGTCCAGGCGTCTCAAACACCGTCAGGGGCTCTAAAGCGCCCATTACCTCAGTCGGTCGACACAGACACGGACATTGACTCCAGTGTCGACGGTGAAGAAACAAACGTATTTTCCAGTAGGGCCACACGTTACATGATCACGGCAATGAAGGAGGCTTTGCATATTTCTGATACTACAAGTACCACAAAAAAGGGTATTATGTGGGGTGTGAAAAAACTACCCGTAGTTTTTCCTGAATCAGAAGAATTAAATGAAGTGTGTGATGATGCGTGGGTTTCCCCCGATAAAAAATTGCTGATATCTAAGAAATTATTGGCATTATACCCTTTCCCGCCAGAAGTTAGGGCGCGTTGGGAAACACCCCCTAGGGTGGATAAGGCACTCACACGCTTATCAAAACAAGTGGCGTTACCGTCTCCGGATACGGCCGCCCTCAAGGAGCCAGCTGATAGGAAGCTGGAAAATGTCCTAAAAAGTATATACACACATACTGGTGTTATACTGCGACCAGCGATTGCCTCAGCCTGGATGTGCAGCGCTGGGGTGGCTTGGTCGGAGTCCCTGACTGAAAATATTGATACCCTTGACAGGGACAGTATTTTATTGACTATAGAGCGTTTAAAAGATGCGTTTCTATATATGCGTGATGCACAGAGGGATATTTGCACCCTGGCATCAAGAGTAAGTGCGATGTCCATTTCTGCCAGAAGATGTTTATGGACACGACAGTGGTCAGGTGATGCGGATTCCAAACGGCACATGGAAGTATTGCCGTATAAAGGGGAGGAGTTATTTGGGGTCGGTCTTTCGGACCTGGTGGCCACGGCAACAGCTGGAAAATCCACCTTTTTACCCCAACTCACCTCTCAGCAGAAAAAGACACCGTCTTTTCAGCCTCAGTCCTTTCGTCCCCATAAGGGCAAGCGGGCAAAAGGCCAGTCATATCTGCCCCGGGGTAGAGGAAAGGGAAAAAGACTGCAGCAGACAGCCCCTTCCCAGGAACAGAAGCCCTCCACCGCTTCTGCCAAGTCCTCAGCATGACGCTGGGGCCTTACAAGCGGACTCAGGTGCGGTGGGGGGTCGTCTCAAGAGTTTCAGCGCGCAGTGGGCTCACTCGCAAGTGGACCCCTGGATCCTACAGGTAGTATCCCAGGGGTACAGATTGGAATTCGAGACGTCTCCCCCTCGCAGGTTCCTGAAGTCTGCTTTACCAACGTCTCCCTCCGACAGGGAGGCAGTATTGGAAGCAATTCACAAGCTGTATTCCCAGCAGGTGATAATCAAAGTACCCCTCCTACAACAGGGAAAGGGGTATTATTCCACACTATTTGTGGTACCGAAGCCAGACGGCTCGGTGAGACCTATTCTAAATCTGAAATCTTTGAACACTTACATACAAAGGTCCAAATTCAAGATGGAGTCACTCAGAGCAGTGATAGCGAACCTGGAAGAAGGGGACTATATGGTGTCCCTGGACATCAAGGATGCTTACCTTCATGTCCCAATTTGCCCTTCTCACCAAGGGTACCTCAGGTTCGTAGTACAGAACTGTTATTATCAGTTTCAGACGCTGCCGTTTGGATTGTCCACGGCACCCCGGGTCTTTACCAAGGTAATGGCCGAAATGATGATTCTTCTTCGAAGAAAAGGCGTCTTAATTATCCCCTACTTGGACGATCTCCTGATAAGGGCAAAGTCCAGGGAACAGTTGGAGGTCGGAGTAGCACTATCTCGGGTACTGCTACAACAGCACGGGTGGATTCTAAATATTCCAAAATCGCAGCTGATCCCGACGACACGTCTGCTGTTCCTAGGGATGATTCTGGACACAGTCCAGAAAAAGGTGTTTCTCCCGGAGGAGAAAGCCAGGGAGTTATCCGAGCTAGTCAGGAACCTCCTAAAACCAGGAAAAGTGTCAGTGCATCATTGCACAAGGGTCCTGGGAAAAATGGTGGCTTCTTACGAAGCGATTCCATTCGGCAGATTTCACGCAAGAACTTTTCAGTGGGATCTGCTGGACAAATGGTCCGGATCGCATCTTCAGATGCATCAGCGGATAACCCTGTCTCCGAGGACAAGGGTGTCTCTTCTGTGGTGGCTGCAGAGTGCTCATCTACTAGAGGGCCGCAGATTCGGCATTCAGGATTGGATCCTGGTGACCACGGATGCCAGCCTGAGAGGCTGGGGAGCAGTCACACAGGGAAGAAATTTCCAGGGAACGTGGTCAAGTCTAGAGACTTCTCTCCACATAAATATACTGGAGCTAAGGGCAATTTACAATGCTCTAAGCCTAGCAAGACCTCTGCTTCAAGGTCAGCCGGTGCTGATCCAGTCGGACAACATCACGGCAGTCGCCCACGTAAACAGACAGGGCGGCACAAGAAGCAGGAGGGCAATGGCAGAAGCTGCAAGGATTCTCCGCTGGGCGGAAAATCATGTGATAGCACTGTCAGCAGTGTTCATTCCGGGAGTGGACAACTGGGAAGCAGACTTCCTCAGCAGGCACGATCTCCACCCGGGAGAGTGGGGACTTCACCCAGAAGTCTTCCACATGATTGTGAACCGTTGGGAAAGACCAAAGGTGGACATGATGGCGTCCCGCCTCAACAAAAAACTGGACAGGTATTGCGCCAGGTCAAGGGACCCTCAGGCAATAGCTGTGGATGCTCTGGTAACACCGTGGGTGTACCAGTCAGTGTATGTGTTCCCTCCTCTTCCTCTCATACCCAAGGTACTGAGAATTATAAGACGGAGAGGAGTAAGAACTATACTCGTGGCTCCGGATTGGCCAAGGAGGACTTGGTACCCGGAACTTCAGGAGATGCTCACAGAGGACCCATGGCCTCTGCCGCTAAGAAGGGACTTGCTTCAGCAAGGACCCTGTCTGTTCCAAGACTTACCGGGGCTGCGTTTGACGGCATGGCGGTTGAACGCCGGATCCTAAGGGAAAAAGGCATTCCGGAAGAGGTCATACCTACCCTGGTCAAAGCCAGGAAGGAGGTGACCGCACAACATTATCACCGCATTTGGCGAAAATATGTAGCGTGGTGTGAGGCCAGGAAGGCCCCCACGGAGGAATTTCAACTGGGTCGATTCCTGCATTTCCTGCAAACAGGAGTGTCTATGGGCCTCAAATTGGGGTCCATTAAGGTTCAAATTTCGGCCCTGTCGATTTTCTTCCAGAAAGAATTGGCTTCAGTTCCTGAAGTCCAGACATTCGTCAAGGGAGTACTGCATATACAACCCCCTTTTGTGCCTCCAGTGGCACCGTGGGATCTCAACGTAGTTCTGGGATTCCTCAAATCACATTGGTTTGAACCGCTCAAATCTGTGGATTTGAAATATCTCACATGGAAAGTGACCATGCTGTTGGCCCTGGCCTCGGCCAGGCGAGTATCAGAATTGGCGGCTTTGTCTCACAAAAGCCCATATCTGATTTTCCATTCGGACAGGGCAGAACTGCGGACTCGTCCCCAGTTTCTCCCTAAGGTGGTGTCAGCGTTTCACCTGAACCAACCTATTGTGGTGCCTGCGGCTACTAGGGACTTGGAGGAATCCAAGTTGCTGGACGTTGTCAGGGCCCTGAAAATATATGTTTCCAGGACGGCTGGAGTCAGGAAAACTGACTCGCTGTTTATCCTGTATGCACCCAACAAGCTGGGTGCTCCTGCTTCTAAGCAGACGATTGCGCGTTGGATTTGTAGTACAATTCAGCTTGCACATTCTGTGGCAGGCCTGCCACAGCCAAAATCTGTAAATGCCCATTCCACAAGGAAGGTGGGCTCATCTTGGGCGGCTGCCCGAGGGGTCTCGGCTTTACAGCTTTGCCGAGCTGCTACTTGGTCAGGGGCAAATACGTTTGCAAAATTCTACAAATTTGATACCCTGGCTGAGGAGGACCTGGAGTTCTCTCATTCGGTGCTGCAGAGTCATCCGCACTCTCCCGCCCGTTTGGGAGCTTTGGTATAATCCCCATGGTCCTGACGGAGTCCCCAGCATCCACTTAGGACGTTAGAGAAAATAAGAATTTACTTACCGATAATTCTATTTCTCATAGTCCGTAGTGGATGCTGGGCGCCCATCCCAAGTGCGGATTGTCTGCAATACTTGTACATAGTTATTGTTACAAAAATCGGGTTGTTATTGTTGTGAGCCATCTTTTCAGAGGCTCCTCTGTTATCATGCTGTTAACTGGGTTCAGATCACAAGTTGTACAGTGTGATTGGTGTGGCTGGTATGAGTCTTACCCGGGATTCAAAATCCTTCCTTATTGTGTACGCTCGTCCGGGCACAGTATCCTAACTGAGGCTTGGAGGAGGGTCATAGGGGGAGGAGCCAGTGCACACCACCTAGTCCTAAAGCTTTTATTTTTGTGCCCTGTCTCCTGCGGAGCCGCTAATCCCCATGGTCCTGACGGAGTCCCCAGCATCCACTACGGACTACGAGAAATAGAATTATCGGTAAGTAAATTCTTATTTTTTCTGTCATATCAGAGGGTTCGTAGTAACTCACTTGATACCATTAAATGCTTCTTGCTTTGTTTTTGTTTTTTGCACTTAATATCTTTAAAAACAAAAAAGCATGGAAACCTCATTAATACTAAAAAATAAGAGACGATGGTGCTGTTTCTGCATGCTACAGTACTGTACTTAATAGCTGTATGCATCATCCAGTCACAAACTAACCGCACTCACTCTGTGACATCACCAACCAATCACACACTACCCTGCTACATATCTGTGTGACTGCGCTGCGCTCACTGGGGGTAATTCTGAGTTGATCGCAGCAGGAATTTTGTTAGCAGTTGGGCAAAACCATGGGGGTAATTCTGAGTTGATCGCAGCAGCAAGTTTGATAGCAATTGGGCAAAAGCATGTGCACTGCAGGGGGGGCAGATATAACATTTGCAGAGTTAGATTTGTTTCTGTGCAGGGTAAATACTGGCTGCTTTATTTTTACACTGCAATTTAGATTTCAGTTTGAATACACCCCACTAAAATCTAACTCTCTCTGCACATATTATATCTGCCCCTCCTGCAGTGCACATGGTTTTGCCTAATTGCTAACAAAATTGCTGCTGCGATCAACTCAGAATTAGGACCCATGTGCACTGCAGGGGGGGCAGATATAACATGTGCAGAGAGAGTTAGATTTGGGTGGATTATTTTGTTTCTGTGCAGGGTAAATACTGGCTGCTTTATTTTTACACTGCAATTTAGATTGCAGATTGAACACACCCCACCCAAATCTTACTCTCTCTGCACATGTTATATCTGCCCCCCCTGCATTGCACATGGTTTTGCCCAACTGCTAACAAAATTCCTGCTGCGATCAACTCAGAATTACCCCCACTATGCGACATCATCCAGTTACACACTAACCTACATATTCGTGTGACTGTGCTGTGCTCACTATGCAACATCATCATCCAGTCACACACTACTGTAACCTGTTACATAGGCTGTGTGACTGCGCTGCGCTCACCATGTGACATCATCATCCAGTCACACACTACTGTAACCTATTACATAGACTGTGTGACTGCGCTGCGCTCACCATGTGACATCATCATCCAGTCACACACTACTGTAACCTATTACATAGACTGTGTGACTGCGCTGCGCTCACCATGTGATATCATCATCCAATCACACACTACTGTAACCTATTACATAGGCTGTGTGACTGCGCTGCACTGACCATGTGACATGATCATCCAGTCACACACTACTGTAACCTATTACATAGACTGTGTGACTGCGCTGCGCTCACCATGTGACATCATCATCCAATCACACACTACTGTAACCTATTACATAGACTGTGTGACAGCGCTGCGCTCACCATGTGACATCATCATCCAATCACACACTACTGTAACCTATTACATAGACTGTGTGACTGCGCTGCGCTCACCATGTGAAATCATCATCCAATCACACACTACTGTAACCTATTACATATGCTGTGTGACTGCGCTGCGCTCACCATGTGTCATCATCATCCAATCACACACTACTGTAACCTATTACATATGCTGTGTGACTGCGCTGCGCTCACCATGTGTCATCATCATCCAATCACACACTACTGTAACCTATTACATAGCCTGTGTGACTGAGCTGCGCTGACCATGTGACATGATCATCCAGTCACACACTACTGTAACCTATTACATAGGCTGTGTGACTGCGCTGCGCTCACCATGTGACATCATCATCCAGTCACACACTACTGTAACCTATTACATAGACTGTGTGACTGCGCTGCGCTCACCATGTGAAATCATCATCCAATCACACACTACTGTAACCTATTACATAGCCTGTGTGACTGAGCTGCGCTGACCATGTGACATGATCATCCAGTCACACACACTACTGTAACCTTTTATGTAGGCTGCGTGACTGCGCTGCGCTCACTATGTGACATCATCCAATCACACACTACTGTAACCTATTACATAGGCTGTGTGACTGCACTGCGCTCACCATGTGACATCATCATCCAATCAAGCCATCCAATCACACACTACTGTAACCTATTACATAGCCTGTGTGACTGCGCTGGGCTCACCATGTGACATCATCATCCAATCACACACTACTGTAACCTATTACACAGGCTGTGTGACAGCGCTGCGCTCACCATGTGACATCATCCAGTCACACACTACTGTAACCTTTTATGTAGGCTATGTGACTGCGCTGCGCTCACCATGTGACATCATCATCCAATCACACACTACTGTAACCTATTACATAGCCTGTGTGACTGTGCTGCGCTCACCATGTGACATCATCATCCAGTCACACACTACTGTAACCCATTACATAGCCTGTGTGACAGCATTGTGCTCACCATGTGACATCATCATCCAATCACACACTACTATAACCTATTACACAGGCTGTGTGACAGCGCTGCGCTCACCATGTGACATCATCATCCAATCACACACTACTGTAACCTATTATGTAGGCTGTGTGACTGCGCTGCGCTCACCATGTGACATCATCATCCAATCAAACTCAACTGTAACCTATTACATATGCTGTGTGACTGTGCTGTGCTGACCATGTGACATCATCATCCAGTCACACACTACTGTAACCCATTACATAGCCTGTGTGACAGCATTGTGCTCACCATGTGACATCATCATCCAATCACACACTACTATAACCTATTACACAGGCTGTGTGACAGCGCTGCGCTCACCATGTGACATCATCATCCAGTCACACACTACTGTAACCTATTACATAGCCTGTGTGACTGCGCTGCGCTCACCATGTGACATCATCATCCAGTCACACACACTACTGTAACCTTTTATGTAGGCTGTGTGACTGCGCTGCGCTCACTATGTGACATCATCCAATCACACACTACTGTAACCTATTACATAGCCTGTGTGACTGCGCTGCGCTCACCATGTGACATCATCATCCAGTCACACACACTACTGTAACCTTTTATGTAGGCTGTGTGACTGCGCTGCGCTCACCATGTGACATCATCCAATCACACACTACTGTAACCTATTACATAGGCCGTGTGACTGCGCGGCGCTCACCATGTGACATCATCATCCAATCACACACTAACCTTTTATGTAGGCTGTGTGACTGCGCGGCGCTCACCATGTGACATCATCATCCAATCACACACTACTGTAACCTATTATGTAGGCTGTAACCTATTATGTAGGCTGTAACCTATTATGTAGGCTGTGTGACTGTGCTGCGCTGACCATGTGACATCATCATTCAGTCACACACTACTGTAACCGATTACATAGCCTGTGTGACAGCACTGTGCTCACCATGTGACATTTATCATCCAATCACACACTACTATAACCTATTACACAGGCTGTGTGACAGCGCTGCGCTCACCATGAGACATTATCATCCAGTCACACACTACTGTAACCTTTTACGTAGGCTGTGTGACTGCGCTGCGCTCACTATGTGACATCACCATCCAGTCACACACACTACTGTAACCTATTACATAGCCTGTGTGACTGCGCTGCGCTCACCACGTGACATCATCATCCAGTCACACACTACTGTAACCTATTATGTAGGCTGTGTGACTGCGCTGCGCTCACCATGTGACATCATCCAATCACACACTACTGTAACCTATTACATAGGCTGTGTGACTGCGCGGCACTCACCATGTGACATCATCATCCAATCACACACTACTGTAACCTATTATGTAGGCTGTGTGACTGCGCTGCGCTCACCATGTGACATCATCATCCAATCAAACTCAACTGTAACCTATTACATATGCTGTGTGACTGTGCTGTGCTGACCATGTGACATCATCATCCAGTCACACACTACTGTAACCTATTACATAGCCTGTGTAACAGCACTGTGCTCACCATGTGACATTATCATCCAATCACACACTGCTGTAACCTATTACACAGGGCAGGCTGTGTGACAGCGTTGCGTGAGTTACCAATATGAAGGGAAGAGTTGTTCGGGTTATGAGCTCCTAATTGCCCCTGGGCTACTTATTATCATCACGTATGTACAACCTTTTGAATCTATCACCCAAATATGTTTCACTCTCCTATGCGTCATATTGTTTCATGATGCGCTGGCGATAACAGAGACATGAAGAAAGTATGTTATGCATCAGACAGTATGAGCACAGGTCACAGCAATCCCTCTCCTGATGTGTGTGGGAGTTAATTCACAAGGTCAAATGTAACAGACTTTGCTATTTTCAGGACATTTTTACAACAGTATTTCCCGAGAAGCGGTCACCATACTGCTAGTCAAGATCCCGGACGTCACAATGCCGGGGGAAAGAAGGCCCTGCTCTTGCAAGCTTACAATCTAAAAGAGCTATCATGGCCATACATTTCATAGTGTCATACCTCCCAACATTGGTGATATGGGGATCGGGATTTTTGCGTGGCACAGGCGCACCCGATCTCAAAAAGGGAGAGTGTCCTATGTTCAAAGGGGCCGTGGTTTTGCGGGAGTACCTGCGATCATGAGCCACACCTCCTGTTTTCATCACTGTGGGGGGCATGCCTACCTGTCGTACTGTGTAAAAGGGGACTCCCGGACTCTACCTAGCTTAATCTGTGATAGGGGCTCTACCTGGAGTAATGTGTAAAATGGGGCTCTACCTGGCTTAACGTGTGACAGGGGCTCTACTTGGAGTAATGTGTGATGGGGGCTCTACTGTGCATAATGTGTGTAAGTGGCATAATGTGAATAATGGAGACTACTGTGTAGCGTAAAATGAATTGCTGTGATTTTGTGACCACACCCCTTCCCCATGAAGCTACGCCCCTATATTTTTGTTGCGCACCTACGACGCGCACTGGCCCTGTTTTGTATATGGGGGGGTGCAAGAAACAGCCGATGCTGTTTCTTGCACACACAGCTAAAATGTCTAGTTACGGCACTGGTACAGTAATAGAATTAGAGATGTGCCCTTGAAATTTTTCGGGTTTTGTGTTTTGGTTTTGGGTTCGGTTCCGCGGCCGTGTTTTGGGTTCGACCGCGTTTTGGCAAAACCTCACCGAATTTTTTTTGTCAGATTCGGGTGTGTTTTGGATTCGGGTGTTTTTTTCAAAAAACCCGAAAAAACAGCTTAAATCATAGAATTTGGGGGTCATTTTGATCCCAAAGTATTATTAACCTCAAAAACCATAATTTCCACTCATTTTCAGTCTATTCTGAATACCTCACACCTCACAATATTATTTTTAGTCCTAAAATTTGCACCGAGGTAGCTGTGTGAGTAAGATAAGCGACCCTAGTGGCCGACACAAACACCTGGCCCATCTAGGAGTGGCACTGCAGTGTCACGCAGGATGGCCCTTCCAAAAAACACTCCCCAAACAGCACATGACGCAAAGAAAAAAAGAGGCGCAATGAGGTAGCTGTGTGAGTAAGATAAGCGACCCTAGTGGCCGACACAAACACCGGGCCCATCTAGGAGTGGCACTGCAGTGTCACGCAGGATGGCCCTTCCAAAAAACACTCCCCAAACAGCACATGACGCAAAGAAAAAAAGAGGCGCAATGAGGTAGCTGTGTGAGTAAGATAAGCGACCCTAGTGGCCGACACAAACACCGGGCCCATCTAGGAGTGGCACTGCAGTGTCACGCAGGATGGCCCTTCCAAAAAACACTCCCCAAACAGCACATGACGCAAAGAAAAAAAGAGGCGCAATGAGGTAGCTGTGTGAGTAAGATAAGCGACCCTAGTGGCCGACACAAACACCGGGCCCATCTAGGAGTGGCACTGCAGTGTCACGCAGGATGGCCCTTCCAAAAAACACTCCCCAAACAGCACATGACGCAAAGAAAAATTAAAGAAAAAAGAGGTGCAAGATGGAATTGTCCTTGGGCCCTCCCACCCACCCTTATGTTGTATAAACAGGACATGCACACTTTAACCAACCCATCATTTCAGTGACAGGGTCTGCCACATGACTGTGACTGAAATGACGGGTTGGTTTGGACCCCCACCGAAAAAGAAGCAATTAATCTCTCCTTGCACAAACTGGCTCTACAGAGGCAAGATGTCCACCTCATCATCATCCTCCGATATATCACCGTGTACATCCCCCTCCTCACAGATTATCAATTCGTCCCCACTGGAATCCACCATCTCAGCTCCCTGTGTACTTTGTGGAGGCAATTGCTGCTGGTCAATGTCTCCACGGAGGAATTGATTATAATTCATTTTAATGAACATCATCTTCTCCACATTTTCTGGAAGTAACCTCGTACGCCGATTGCTGACAAGGTGAGCGGCGGCACTAAACACTCTTTCGGAGTACACACTTGTGGGAGGGCAACTTAGGTAGAATAAAGCCAGTTTGTGCAAGGGCCTCCAAATTGCCTCTTTTTCCTGCCAGTATAAGTACGGACTGTGTGACGTGCCTACTTGGATGCGGTCACTCATATAATCCTCCACCATTCTTTCAATGGGGAGAGAATCATATGCAGTGACAGTAGACGACATGTCCGTAATCGTTGACAGGTCCTTCAGTCCGGACCAGATGTCAGCATCAGCAGTCGCTCCAGACTGCCCTGCATCACCGCCAGCGGGTGGGCTCGGAATTCTGAGCCTTTTCCTCGCACCCCCAGTTGCGGGAGAATGTGAAGGAGGAGATGTTGACAGGTCGCGTTCCGCTTGACTTGACAATTTTCTCACCAGCAGGTCTTTGAACCCCAGCAGACTTGTGTCTGCCGGAAAGAGAGATCCAAGGTAGGTTTTAAATCTAGGATCGAGCACGGTGGCCAAAATGTAGTGCTCTGATTTCAACAGATTGACCACCCGTGAATCCTTGTTAAGCGAATTAAGGGCTCCATCCACAAGTCCCACATGCCTAGCGGAATTGCTCCGTGTTAGCTCCTCCTTCAATGTCTCCAGCTTCTTCTGCAAAAGCCTGATGAGGGGAATGACCTGACTCAGGCTGGCAGTGTCTGAACTGACTTCACGTGTGGCAAGTTCAAAGGGCAGCAGAACCTTGCACAACGTTGAAATCATTCTCCACTGCGCTTGAGACAGGTGCATTCCACCTCCTATATCGTGCTGAATTGTATAGGCTTGAATGGCCTTTTGCTGCTCCTCCAACCTCTGAAGCATATATAGGGTTGAATTCCACCTCGTTACCACTTCTTGCTTCAGATGATGGCAGGGCAGGTTCAGGCGTTTTTGGTGTTGCTCCAGTCTTCTGTACGTGGTGCCTGTACGCCGAAAGTGTCCCGCAATTCTTCTGGCCACCGACAGCATCTCTTGCACGCCCCTGTCGTTTTTTAAAAAATTCTGCACCACCAAATTCAAGGTATGTGCAAAACATGGGACGTGCTGGAATTTGCCCAGATTTAATGCACACACAATATTGCTGGCGTTGTCCGATGCCACAAATCCACAGGAGAGTCCAATTGGGGTAAGCCATTCCGCGATGATCTTCCTCAGTTGCCGTAAGAGGTTTTCAGCTGTGTGCGTATTCTGGAAACCGGTGATACAAAGCGTAGCCTGCCTAGGAAAGAGTTGGCGTTTGTGAGATGCTGCTACTGGTGCTGCCGCTGCTGTTCTTGCGGCGGGAGTCCATACATCTACCCAGTGGGCTGTCACAGTCATATAGTGCTGACCCTGCCCTGCTCCACTTGTCCACATGTCCGTGGTTAAGTGGACATTGGGTACAGCTGCATTTTTTAGGACACTGGTGACTCTTTTTCTGAGGTCTGTGTACATTTTCGGTATCGCCTGCCTAGAGAAATGGAACCTAGATGGTATTTGGTACCGGGGACACAGTACCTCCAACAAGTCTCTAGTTGGCTCTGCAGTAATGATGGATACTGGAACCACGTTTCTCACCACCCAGGATGCCAAGGCCTCAGTTATCCGCTTTGCAGCAGGATGACTGCTGTGATATTTCATCTTCCTCGCAAAGGACTGTTGGACAGTCAATTGCTTGGTGGAAGTAGTAAAAGTGGTCTTACGATTTCCCCTCTGGGATGACCATCGACTCCCAGCAGCAACAACAGCAGCGCCAGCAGCAGTAGGCGTTACACGCAAGGATGCATCGGAGGAATCCCAGGCAGGAGAGGAATCGTCAGAATTGCCAGTGACATGGCCTGCAGGACTATTGGCATTCCTGGGGAAGGAGGAAATTGACACTGAGGGAGTTGGTGGGGTGGTTTGCGTGAGCTTGGTTACAAGAGGAAGGGATTTACTGGTCAGTGGACTGCTTCCGCTGTCGCCCAAAGTTTTTGAACTTGTCACTGACTTATTATGAATGCACTGCAGGTGACGTATAAGGGAGGATGTTCCGAGGTGGTTAACGTCCTTACCCCTACTTATTACAGCTTGACAAAGGCAACACACGGCTTGACAAATGTTGTCCGCATTTCTGTTGAAATACTTCCACACCGAAGAGCTGATTTTTTTGGTATTTTCACCAGGCATGTCAACGGCCATATTCCTCCCACGGACAACAGGTGTCTCCCCGGGTGCCTGACTTAAACAAACCACCTCACCATCAGAATCCTCCTTGTCAATTTCCTCCCCAGCGCCAGCAACACCCATATCCTCCTCATCCTGGTGTACTTCAACACTGACATCTTCAATCTGACTATCAGGAACTGGACTGCGGGTGCTCCTTCCATCACTTGCAGGGGGCGTGCAAATGGTGGAAGGCGCATGCTCTTCACGTCCAGTGTTGGGAAGGTCAGGCATCGCAACCGACACAATTGGACTCTCCTTGTGGATTTGGGATTTCGAAGAACGCACAGTTCTTTGCGGTGCTTTTGCCAGCTTGAGTCTTTTCATTTTTCTAGCGAGAGGCTGAGTGCTTCCATCTTCATGTGAAGCTGAACCACTAGCCATGAACATAGGCCAGGGCCTCAGCCGTTCCTTGCCACCCCGTGTGGTAAATGGCATATTGGCAAGTTTACGCTTCTCCTCCGACAATTTTATTTTAGATTTTGGAGTCCTTTTTTTACTGATATTTGGTGTTTTGGATTTTACATGCTCTGTACTATGACATTGGGCATCGGCCTTGGCAGACGACGTTGCTGGCATTTCATCGTCTCGGCCATGACTAGTGGCAGCAGCTTCAGCACGAGGTGGAAGTGGATCTTGATCTTTCCCTAATTTTGGAGCCTCAACATTTTTGTTCTCCATATTTTAATAGGCACAACTAAAAGGCACCTCAGGTAAACAATGGAGATGGATGGATACTAGTATACTTATGGATGGACGAGCGACTGCCGACACAGAGATAGCTACAGCCGTGGACTACCGTACTGTGTCTGCTGCTAATATAGACTGGATGATAATGAGATGAAATCAATATATATTATATCACACTAGTACTGCAGCCGGACAGGTAGATATATTTATTATGTAATGACTGATGACGGACCTGCTGGACACTGTCAGCTCAGCAGCACCGCAGACTGCTACAGTAAGCTACTATAGTAGTATGTATAAAGAAGAAAGAAAAGAAAAAAACCACGGGTAGGTGGTATACAATTATGGATGGACGAACGACTGCCGACACAGAGGTAGCTACAGCCGTGGACTACCATACTGTGTCTGCTGCTAATATAGACTGGATGATAATGAGATGAAATCAATATATATTATATCACACTAGTACTGCAGCCGGACAGGTAGATATATTTATTATGTAATGACTGATGACGGACCTGCTGGACACTGTCAGCTCAGCAGCACCACAGACTGCTACAGTAAGCTACTATAGTAGTATGTATAAAGAAGAAAAAAAAAAAAACACGGGTAGGTGGTATACAATTATGGATGGATGAGCGACTGCCAACACAGAGGTAGCTACAGCCGTGGACTACCGTACTGTGTCTGCTGCTAATATAGACTGGATGATAATGAGATGAAATCAATATATATTATATCACACTAGTACTGCAGCCGGACAGGTAGATATATTTATTATGTAATGACTGATGACGGACCTGCTGGACACAGTCAGCTCAGCAGCACCGCAGACTGCTACAGTAAGCTACTATAGTAGTATGTATAAAGAAGAAAGAAAGAAAAAAAAACCACGGGTAGGTGGTATACAATTATGGATGGACGAGCGACTGCCGACACAGAGGTAGCTACAGCCGTGGACTACCGTACTGTGTCTGCTGCTAATATAGACTGGATGATAATGAGATGAAATCAATATATATATATATAATATCACTAGTACTGCAGCCGGACAGGTATATATATTTATTATGTAATGACTGATGACGGACCTGCTGGACACTGTCAGCTCAGCAGCACCGCAGACTGCTACAGTAAGCTACTATAGTAGTATGTATAAAGAAGAAAGAAAAAAAAAAACCACGGGTAGGTGGTATACAATTATGGATGGACGAGCGACTGCCGACACAGAGGTAGCTACAGCCGTGGACTACCGTACTGTGTCTGCTGCTAATATAGACTGGATGATAATGAGATGAAATCAATATATATATATATATATATAATATCACTAGTACTGCAGCCGGACAGGTATATATATTTATTATGTAATGACTGATGACGGACCTGCTGGACACTGTCAGCTCAGCAGCACCGCAGACTGCTACAGTAAGCTACTATAGTAGTATGTATAAAGAAGAAAGAAAAAAAAAAACACGGGTAGGTGGTATACAATTATGGATGGACGAGCGACTGCCGACACAGAGGTAGCTACAGCCGTGGACTACCGTACTGTGTCTGCTGCTAATATAGACTGGATGATAATGAGATGAAATCAATATATATATATATATATATAATATCACTAGTACTGCAGCCGGACAGGTATATATATTTATTATGTAATGACTGATGACGGACCTGCTGGACACTGTCAGCTCAGCAGCACCGCAGACTGCTACAGTAAGCTACTATAGTAGTATGTATAAAGAAGAAAGAAAAAAAAAACCACGGGTAGGTGGTATACAATTATGGATGGACGAGCGACTGCCGACACAGAGGTAGCTACAGCCGTGGACTACCGTACTGTGTCTGCTGCTAATATAGACTGGATGATAATGAGATGAAATCAATATATATATATATATAATATCACTAGTACTGCAGCCGGACAGGTATATATATTTATTATGTAATGACTGATGACGGACCTGCTGGACACAGTCAGCTCAGCAGCACCGCAGACTGCTACAGTAAGCTACTATAGTAGTATGTATAAAGAAGAAAGAAAAGAAAAAAAAACACGGGTAGGTGGTATACAATATTATATATATATTATATACAATTATATATATATATATATATATATATATATTAAACTGGTGGTGACTGGTGGTCAGGTCACTGGTCACACTATCAGCAACTTGCAAGTAGTACTCCTAAGCAGACAATCACAATATATATTATACTGGTGGTCAGTGTGGTCACAATGGCAGTGTGGCACTCTGGCAGCAAAAGTGTGCACTGTACGTTATATGTACTCCTGAGTCCTGCTCTCAGACTCTAACTGCTCCCCACTGTCAGTGTCTCCCCCACAAGTCAGATAATATACAGTCACACTATCTATCACTTCAGCAAGTAACTAGTACTCCTCCTAATGCTCCCCAAAATTACTACTGTGTCTCTCTCTACTGTCTCACTCTCTTCTCTATAAACGGAGAGGACGCCAGCCACGTCCTCTCCCTATGAATCTCAATGCACGTGTGAAAATGGCGGCGACGCGCGGCTCCTTATATAGAATCCGAGTCTCGCGATAGAATCCGAGCCTCGCGAGAATCCGACAGCGGGATGATGACGTTCGGGCGCGCTCGGGTTAACCGAGCAAGGCGGGAAGATCCGAGTCGCTCGGACCCGTGTAAAAAAACATGAAGTTCGGGCGGGTTCGGATTCCGAGGAACCGAACCCGCTCATCCCTAAATAGAATGTTCACGTAATTGCAACATAATCAGAGGTGGGTGCAGACTCAGATACGCCTGCCTGAAGGTATATCAGGACCCTGGTGCAAGGGTCGGCAGGAGAACAACACACTGGTCATCTCCCCATGTTTTCCTCAACCAGTCCAGGCTATGACTGCATGTGCAGAAAACGTCTTGTGAGTATTGCTTGCAGCCCCGTCAGCTGCAGCATGCTTAACATGCTCTGGCATTTGAGGGACGGCACCCGGCACCATTCTTCAAAATGGAGGAGTGTTGTCCACAGGCGTGACAAGTACAGGGTAGGCTTCCTGGACCCATGCTGAATAAGGCCCTATATGTAATACGGGTGGTTTTCAGTATGCAGGCGTTCGGGCTCCCGGCGCCGGGAGCCCGACAGCTGGCATACCGACACTTATTCTCCCTAGTGGGGGTCCACGACCCCCCTGGGGGCAGAATACCACAGTGCCCGTAGCGTGGCGAGCGCAGCGAGCCCGCAAGGGGCTCATTTGCACTCGCCACACTGTCGGTAAGCCAGCGGTCGGGCTCCCGGCGCCGGCATATCGTAGTGAACCCATGTAATACATAATGGAGGTTCATAGCACTGTTCTTTGTGCTGTGATGATGGATCTTCCACTGGTGGAGAACGTTTCCACAACGTAGGCACTTTCTGTTGGCTCCCACGTGCTGTAACCTTGCTACGTGTGTAGCGATCACAAGAACAAAGAGCGACCACATAGACACACTGTATTGACTGAGCTTGGCGTGACAATTCACCAGCAAGACATCCGACAAGGGTGATAAAGAAGGGAGGGAGAAAGTGATGCATATGCAGTGTGTGTGTGAGAGCTTCACTCGGGCGTAACATTAAGGATCCATGTCCTGGAAAGGAGACCAACACAAACTCCCATTGTCAGACTCTGAAATACAATACATGTTAAAGATGGGCGAGTGCCCACACTCTTGTAAATTAAAAATAAAATGTGTCCCACCATCATGGGACACCCTGTATAACTGCAGACCATCTGGCTGTGCGTATGCGGAGGCCCGCCGACCTTCCATGCACTTTCTGTAGAGGAGCTGACGCCAGCTGGACGTGCAAATTCACATGCCCGCCTTGCTGGGGATACTGACCGACACGTCGAGCTTCTGATCAGTATGTGTGTACGATTACCTTGATCGGGCGCGACGGCGGTTACACCGACGCGTCGCCAGGTGTGTACTCAGCATTATGGTGGGTGCACACTGATAGATATATTTGCAGATCAATTGATCTGCAGATATATCTATGGACGGATCGGGCAGTGTGTTGTGCATACACACTGCCCGATCCGTCGGGGACTGACGTCATGAACTGGGCGGGCGTGAACACACACCCGCCCAGTTCAGCTGTCAATCACCACCAGCTGCCGCAGCATGTGTCTGGGCGGTCGGCTGGTCGCCCGTACACACACAGCAATACGCCAATATATCGATTTATTGGCCATCAGCTGGGCTGTAGGGCCGATGTGATGTCTGTGAACGATGGAGTCCACAGACATATCGCCCGTACACACTGGTCGACGGACCCGCGATATATCGAGCGGCCGATATATCGGCCAGTGTGTACGGGCCTTTAGTCTGCACACAGACATTTTACTGCGCATGCTCGGCGGGGAAACGCGTATATTCATGCTTCTGTTTTGTAAATTGCAGCCAACTCCACGTGCACCCCAAGCATGTGTAAATCTGTAAGTTAGCGCAAAACATTACACAAATCACTGCAAAATAATAGAAGCTCTGAGTGATCCTAAAGTTTAGAGTAAAACATTCAAACAGCAAGGACAACCTATAGCGATATAACATGCAGAGTGTAATGCTGCTGGGATAATCAGTCCCTAACATGGTGCCTCTGGTTCCTCTCCGCCTCATTTCCCTCTGTGTCTGTGAGGCACAGAGCACCAGCACAGGCTGTCCATCGGCGGCCGCCTCCTGCCATTACAGCGGTCTGGCCAGCAGGGGGAGCCGCCTCCCGCATCCGGCAGCAGCATCACTTCCCCCGGACACACGGGTTCCCTGGCTGTAGCAGCTGTACCTGTGCTGGAGTCTGGACACTCAGTATCTGCAGGTCTGCTGCCGACATGCCGCGCTCTGAGACCGGGATCCCGGTGCTGTGCACAGCCGGCGTCCTTCTCCTGACCCTCGGCCCATTGCTGGTGTCGGGGGATGCGGGCCTGAGCCGCGGTAAGTCTGGCTTGGTGCGGGTCTCAGGGGGTCTGGGTGTTGGTAATGTGCATATGTGAGGTCTGCGTGCAGGGCACAGCCATCCATTCATTGTACTTGTGGCTCCTCTGCCTTTACTGCTTGGTAGGGATTCTTACTAAAATGCACTCATGTTACTGTGCAAGGGGAGAGATGTATGAAACCTTCCAAAGAGCAGAAAAGTGGTTGCCCATAGCAACTACCTGCTTCTTACTCCTTTTTTGTTTGTTTGTTTGTTTATAGACTAGATAAATGATGGAGTTGCTATGGGAAAGTACTCCACTTTTGCACTCTCAAAGGTTTGTACAGATATATCCTCATACATCAAGTCTCATTACGCCATGCAGTGCCAGATGCCTGGTGTGAGTGAGCTGCCAGGTCCCGTGCAACTCTGCCAGCATCGGGCATATTTTTTTAATGCATTATATTCGGGACTAGGACGCACGAGGAGGCTATGCTGATATATAACACTTGTATATTGTGTGTGACTGAGTCTGTACACGGCGCAGAACAGACCTTGTATTGCACAAAAATCTGCGGCTGCTACATTGTAGCACTTCATATGCAGTTTCGGAGATTCGGTGGCAGACCGATATTCAAGTGTCACATATTAAAGTAACCAGCTGATGCGTCCTAGATGCATTACGTTGTGAATAAGACGCAATTTGGGCTAAAAAAGACGCCCAGCGCTAGAAAATTCTCATGTGACTTGGCGTGACTGTAGCAAGCTGTTTTAGGATCTATGTGTACATTTGGGTGGTCTTCAGTATGCCAACTGACGGGATCCCGGCGCACAGTATACCAGCGCCGGAATCCCGACAGCCGGCATACCGACACTTATTCTCCCTCGTGGGGGTCCACGACCCCCCTGGAGGGAGAATCGCGCACCACCGTGCCCGTAGCGTGGCAAGCCCGCAAGGGGCTCATTTGCGCTCGTCACACTGCCGGTAAGCCGGCGGTCGGCTCCCGGCGCCGGTATGCTGGTCGCCGGGAGCCCAGCCGGCGGCATACCCTACTACATTCCGTCAGTATGAGTTCAGTGCCTGGGGATCAGTAGGGCTGGGTGGCGTGTTGCGGGGAAGAGCAGTGTGCCATTAGTGATTCTAGCTGGTTTTATATCATGCTTTTTTTTTTTTTTTGTTTCATTAATACCTCTAAACCAGATAAATTCTCAGAGATCTGTTTGACTTGTCATCTAGGCTTTGGAGACCACATCCACTGGAGAACGTTGGAAGATGGGAAGCGGGAAGCAGCCAGCAGGTAATGTATTATACAAGTCACAGGTGCAAGTCTTCTACAGGAACTCGGTCGGAATGCTATATAAACATTACTGTAGTGTCTCCAGCTTGAGCATACAGCACTCTTGAGGGCCCACTTACATCACATGAACATGGCAGACGCTGTACTTGTCTGACCTGCTAAAGCGGAATCTCTGATTTTCTGGATGATTACAGATGGAGCACCCATCCCTAGGGACAAATAAGTGTCCTTGGCACTTGCCGTAGAGTTTGTTCTATTGTGTTTACCTAAGGAACAATGCGTAAGCTTAACGATGAGAGAGACATAGCAGGTATTTTGCAAATGTAACAATCAGTGGTTGAGAAGAGAGACAGACTATGACAGATTTCTGAATGAAAACACAATTTTCAATGTTGCAACTTTTTATTCCCTGTTAAAGCTACTAGTGTGGGGCACCCAAGTCGTTCTTGTGCTGTCTTCCCAGTCCTTGTAATGTAGAGAGAGGCGTTATTACTAGTCTGAAGACTAAAGCACGTCCGTAAAACACAATGGGGCATATTTATTGATATTTGCGGCCGGCTCCTGACCACAAAGATTACGTATCGCAACAGTAAGAAAACTTTTTGTCTAAACCATGGGTCTTCAACCTGTGGCCCTCCAGCTGCTATGGAACTATACATTCTAGCATGCCCTGACTCAGTTTTAGCATGCCTTAATAGCAAAACTGTGGCAGGGCATGCTGGGATGTGTAGTTCCACAGCAGCTGGGGGGCCGCAGGTTGAAGACACGGTCTAAACATATCGTTAGTGCATTGCCGAGACAAAGGCTCCTATAGGGATCGGTGTGACGTAAACTGATCTCATATGTAATCTCTTTACCTCCTGCTTTGCCCTCAGCTGTGCTATTGTGCATTTGCTGACGTTTGGTTGCTATAAGCAAGCAGACAGCACCTATGGGCTGCTATGGGCTTAGCTGTCAGGCCATGCTCCTGATTACTTTGCATTCCAGATCATGGCAATTCTGCCAGTATAGCAGTTCCCATAGAAGACTATGGGGGCTGCTGTGGGAAATGGAGGGACAGCGGCAGATATTGGAGATATTTGCTGCAATCTCTCCATCTTACATCCTGGGGATCTATATTTGCGGGGGACCCCAAAAACACCTATTTCTTTATCCCACAAATATACTTTAATAAATATTGGTGTGTTGAATATACAGGAGCTGATGCAAAGTTGAACATAAATTGGTAGTACAGGTTGAGTATCCCATATCCATATATTCCGAAATACGGAATATTCCGAAATACGGACTTTTTTGAGTGAGAGTGAGATAGTGAAACCTTTGTTTTTTGATGGCTCAATGTACACAAACTTTGTTTAATACACAAAGTTATTAAAAATATTGTATTAAATGACCTTTAGGCTGTGTGTATAAGGTGTATATGAAACATACATGAATTGTGTGAATGTAGACACACTTTGTTTAATGCACAAAGTTATAAAAAATATTGACTAAAATGACCTTCAGACTGTGTGTATAAGGTGTATATGTAACATAAATGCATTCTGTGCTTAGATTTAGGTACCATCACCATGATATCTCACTATGGTATGCAATTATTCCAAAATACGGAAAAATCCGATATCCAAAATACCTCTGGTCCCAAGCATTTTGGATAAGGGAGACTCAACCTGTAATTGTTTCTGTATTTTGTGCATAGAAATAAATACGTATATTCGCTCATATTCAGAGTTGTACACATGTTGCGGTGCACCCAGCCTGCTCGTTACCATCATCAGGGCACGCTGGCGCAGCCTATTCTTGTTGTATAAAGATCTGTTTGCTTCTCTCCAACTCTGCATTGCCTGCAGACAGCCGTCACAGCCTCACTGACCTTTACCTGTGTAAGACTGTCCCTTTAGTCGCTCGTATTTGTATCCACTTAGGTTTTTTTTTCAGAGATGAACGCAGATGGCTGCATACACATCCAGATCTGTGTTCATCTCTGCACATGTGAGTCCGCCTCCCGATGCGTTCGTAATCTAATTGCGAACGCATAAGATCTAAGGTTGACCTCTGTTTACGCTGTCAGGTAGTCAGCGCCCTTTTTTTTTTTTTTTTCTCTGACGTCCTAGTGGATGCTGGGAACTCTGTAAGGACCATGGGGAATAGCGGCTCCGCAGGAGACTGGGCACATCTAAGAAAGATTTAGGACTACCTGGTGTGCACTGGCTCCTCCCACTATGACCCTCCTCCAGACCTCAGTTAGAATCCTGTGCCCGGCTCGAGCTCCTAGAAAGAAAGTGTATATTTTAGGTTTTTTATTTTACAGTGAGACCTGCTGGCAACAGGCTCACTGCAACGAGGGACTAAGGGGAGAAGAAGCGAACCTACCTAACTGTGGGTAGTTTGGGCTTCTTAGGCTACTGGACACCATTAGCTCCAGAGGGATCCACCGCAAGGAACCGGCCATTGATGTTCGGTCCCGGAGCCGTGCCGCCGGCCCCCTTACAGAGCCAGAAGCAAGAAGAGTCCGGAAAATCGGCGGCTGAAGACATCAGTCTTCTCCAAGGTAGCGCACAGCACTGCAGCTGTGCGCCATTGCTACTCATACACACTTCACACTTCGGTCACTGAGGGTGCAGGGCGCTAGGGGGGGCGCCCTGAGCAGCAATAAATACACCTTGGCTGGCAAATATATCACAATATATAGCCCCAGAGGCTATATATGTGATAATTACACCTGCCAGAATACAGAAAACAGCGGGAGAAAAGTCAGCCGAAAAAGGGGCGGAGCTATCTCCTTCAGCACACTGGCGCCTTTTCTCCCTCACAGCTCCGCTGGAAGGAAGCTCCCTGGCTCTCCCCTGCAGACTACACTACAGAAAGGGTAAAAAAAAAGAGGGGGGGCACTAAATTTAGGCGCAATATACATATACAGCAGCTATAAGGGGATAGCATTTAATTAATCCCTATATTATATAGCGCTCTGGTGTGTGCTGGCATACTCTCACTCTGTCTCCCCAAAGGGCTTTGTAGGGTCCTGTCTTCTATCAGAGCATTCCCTGTGTGTGCGGTGTGTCGGTACGGCTGTGTCGACATGTTTGATGAGGAGGCTGATGTGGAGGAGGAGCAGGTGCCTATAAATGTGTTGTCACCCCCTGCGGGGCAGACACCTGAGTGGATGGACTTGTGGAAGGAATTACGCGAAAGAGTCGACTCCTTACATAAAAAATTTGACGACATGCCAAATGCGGGACAGCCGGCTTCTCAGCTCGTGCCTGCCCAGGCGTCTCAAAGGCCATCAGGGGCTCTAAAGCGCCCGCTACCTCAGATGGCAGACACGGATGTCGACACGGATACTGATACCAGTGTCGACGACGAAGACGCAAATGTAATGTCCACTAGGGCCACTCGTTATATGATCGAGGCAATGAAAAATGTTTTACACATTTCTGATGTAACCCCAGGTACCACAAAAAAGGGTATTATGTTTGGGGAGAAAAAAGTACCCGTAGTCTTTCCCCCTTCTGAAGAATCAAATGATGTGTGTGAGGTAGCGTGGGCTTCCCCCGATAGAAAAATGGTGATTTCAAAAAAATTACTAATGGTGTACACTTTCCCGCCAGAGGATAGGTCACGTTGGGAAACACCACCTAGGGTGGATAAAGCGGTTACACGTCTATCAAAAAAGGTGGCACTACCGTCTCCGGATACGGCCGCCCTAAAGGAACCTGCTGATAGAAAGCAGGAGGCTCTCCTGAAGGCTATATTATATACACACACTGGTGTTATACTGAGACCAGCTATTGCTTCAGCCTGGATGTGCAGTGCTGCAGCTGCGTGGCCAGAATCCCTGTCAGAAAACATTGACACCCTAGAAAGGGACACTATATTGCTTAACATAGAGCATATTAAAGACGCGGTCTTTTACATAAGAGATGCACAGAGGGATATTTGCCGGCTGGCATCTAAAATCAGTGCACTGTCCATTTCTGCCAGGAGAGGGTTATGGACCCGGCAGTGGACAGGGGATGCAGATTCTAAAAGGCACATGGAAGTTTTGCCTTACAAGGGTGAGGAGTTGTTCGGGGATGGTCTTTCGGACCTGGTGTCCACAGCAACGGCTGGGAAGTCAGCTTTTTTACGACATGTCCCCTCACAACCAAAGAAAGCACCGTATTATCAGGTGCAGTCCTTTCGTCCCCAAAAGAGCAGGCGAGGTAGAGGCGCATCCTTTCTGCCCAGAGGCAGAGGTAGGGGGAAAAAGCTGCAGCATTCAGCCATTTCCCAGGAACAAAAGTCCTCCCCCGCTTCATCTGCTAAGTCCGCCGCATGACGCTGGGGCTCAACAGGCGGTGCCAGATACGGTGGGGGCCTGTCTCAAAAACTTCAGCAATCAGTGGGCTCGCTCACAAGTAGATCCCTGGATCCTTCAAGTAGTATCTCAGGGGTACAAGCTGGAATTCGAGACATTGCCACCCCGCCGTTTCCTCAAATCTGCCTTACCAATGACTCCCTCAGACAGGGAGGCTGTGTTAGAGGCAATTCACAAGCTGTATTCCCAGCAGGTGATAGTCAAAGTGCCCCTACTTCAACAAGGACGGGGTTACTATTCCACAATGTTTGTGGTACCGAAACCAAACGGTTCTGTGAGAATCATTTTAAATTTAAAATCTTTGTACACCTATATAAAAAAATTCAGGTTCAAGATGGAATCGCTCAGGGCGGTTATTGCAAGCCTGGAAGAGGGGGATTACATGGTATCTCTGGACATCAAGGATGCTTACCTACATGTCCCCATTTACCATCCTCACCAGGAGTACCTCAGATTTGTGGTACAGGATTGTCATTACCAATTCCAGACGTTGCTGTTCGGCCTGTCCACGGCACCGAGGGTATTTACCAAGGTAATGGCCGAAATGATGATACTCCTTCGAAAAAAGGGAGTTTTAATTATCCCATACTTGGACGATCTCCTGATAAAAGCGAGATCCAGAGAGCAGTTGTTAGTGGGCGTAGCACTATCTCAGGAGGTGCTACACCAGCATGGTTGGATTCTGAATATTCCAAAGTCACAGCTGGTTCCTGCGACACGTCTACTGTTCCTGGGAATGATTCTAGACACAGTCCAGAAAAAAGTGTTTCTCCCAGAGGAGAAAGCCAAGGAGCTGTCGTCTCTAGTCAGAGGCCTCCTAAAACCAAAACAGGTGTCGGTGCATCACTGCACGCGAGTCCTGGGAAAGATGGTAGCTTCCTACGAAGCGATCCCATTCGGCAGGTTCCATGCCAGAATATTTCAGTGGGACCTCTTGGACCAATGGTCCGGATCGCATCTTCAAATGCATCGGCTGATAACCCTGTCTCCAAGGACCAGGGTGTGTCTCTTGTGGTGGCTGCAGAGTGCTCATCTCGTGGAGGGCCGCAGATTCGGCATACAGGACTGGGTCCTGGTGACCACGGATGCCAGCCTTCGAGGCTGGGGAGCAGTCACGCTGGGAAGAAACTTCCCTACACATAAATGTTCTGGAACTGAGGGCCATTTACAATGCCCTGAGTCAGGCAAAGGCCCTGCTTCAAAACCAACTGGTTCTGATCCAGTGAGACAACATCACGGC
Organism: Pseudophryne corroboree; assembly: GCF_028390025.1. Lineage (NCBI taxonomy): Eukaryota > Metazoa > Chordata > Amphibia > Anura > Myobatrachidae > Pseudophryne > Pseudophryne corroboree. The sequence continues at coordinate 76,238,233 of NC_086452.1, forward strand.
TGTCGCCCATGTAAACCGACAGGGCGGCACAAGAAGCAGGGCAGCGATGGCAGAAGCCACAAGGATTCTCCGATGGGTGGAAAATCACGTGTTAGCACTGTCAGCAGTGTTCATTCCGGGAGTGGACAACTGGGAAGCGGACTTCCTCAGCAGACACGACCTATACCCGGGAGAGTGGGGACTTCATCCAGAAGTCTTCCAACAGATAGTAAACCATTGGGAAAAGCCACAGGTGGACATGATGGCGTCCCGCCTAAACAAAAAACTAGAAAAATATTGCGCCAGGTCAAGGGACCCTCAGGCGATAGCTGTGGACGCTCTAGTGACACCGTGGGTGTACCAGTCGGTTTATGTGTTCCCTCCTCTTCCTCTCATACCCAAGGTACTGAGGATAATAAGGAAAAGAGGAGTAAGAACTATACTCATTGTTCCGGATTGGCCAAGAAGGTCTTGGTACCCGGAACTTCAAGAGTTAATCTCAGAGGACCCATGGCCTCTGCCGCTCAGACAGGACCTGCTGCAGCAGGGGCCCTGTCTGTTCCAAGACTTACCGCGGCTGCGTTTGACGGCATGGCGGTTGAACGCCGGATCCTAAAGGAAAAGGGCATTCCGGAGGAAGTCATTCCTACGCTGATTAAAGCCAGGAAAAATGTAACTGCAAAACATTATCACCGCATATGGCGAACATATGTTGCTTGGTGTGAGGCCAAAAAGGCCCCAACAGAGGAATTTCAACTGGGTCGATTTCTACACTTCCTACAGACAGGAGTGACTATGGGCCTGAAATTAGGCTCCATTAAGGTACAGATCTCGGCTCTGTCGATTTTCTTCCAGAAAGAACTAGCTTCGCTACCTGACGTTCAGACATTTGTAAAAGGAGTGCTGCATATTCAGCCCCCTTTTGTGCCTCCAGTGGCACCTTGGGATCTCAACGTGTTGTTGAGTTTCCTAAAATCACATTGGTTTGAGCCACTAAAAACCGTGGATCTAAAATATCTCACGTGGAAAGTGGTCATGTTATTGGCCTTGGCTTCGGCCAGGCGTGTATCAGAATTGGCGGCTTTGTCATGTAAAAGCCCTTATCTGATTTTCCATATGGATAGGGCTGAAATGAGGACGCGTCCCCAGTTTCTCCCTAAGGTGGTGTCAGCTTTTCACTTGAACCAACCTATTGTAGTGCCTGCGGCTACTAGGGACTTGGAGGATTCCAAGTTACTGGACGTAGTCAGGGCCTTGAAAATTTATGTTTCCAGGACGGCTGGAGTCAGGAAAACTGACTCGCTATTTATCTTGTATGCACCCAACAAGCTGGGTGCTCCTGCTTCTAAGCAGACTATTGCTCGCTGGATTTGTAGCACAATTCAGCTGGCGCATTCTGCGGCTGGACTGCCGCATCCTAAATCAGTAAAGGCCCATTCCACAAGGAAGGTGGGCTCATCTTGGGTGGCTGCCCGAGGGGTCTCGGCTTTACAATTTTGCCGAGCTGCTACTTGGTCAGGGGCAAATACGTTTGCAAAATTCTACAAATTTGATACCCTGGCTGAGGAGGACCTGGAGTTCTCTCATTCGGTGCTGCAGAGTCATCCGCACTCTCCCGCCCGTTTGGGAGCTTTGGTATAATCCCCATGGTCCTTACGGAGTTCCCAGCATCCACTAGGACGTCAGAGAAAATAAGATTTTACTCACCGGTAAATCTATTTCTCGTAGTCCGTAGTGGATGCTGGGCGCCCGTCCCAAGTGCGGACTGTCTGCAATACTTGTATATAGTTATTGCCTAACTAAAGGGTTATTGTTGAGCCATCTGTTGAGAGGCTCTGTTATGTTCATACTGTTAACTGGGTATATTATCACGAGTTATACGGTGTGGCTGGTATGAGTCTTACCTGGGATTCAAAATCCTTCCCTATTGTGTCGGCTCTTCCGGGCACAGTATCCTAGCTGAGGTCTGGAGGAGGGTCATAGTGGGAGGAGCCAGTGCACACCAGGTAGTCCTAAATCTTTCTTAGATGTGCCCAGTCTCCTGCGGAGCCGCTATTCCCCATGGTCCTTACGGAGTTCCCAGCATCCACTACGGACTATGAGAAATAGAATTACCGGTGAGTAAAATCTTATTTTTTTTTATCGGAGCAGCCTCCCAACACCGCGTATCTGCCCCAAAAATGCCCGCCGCCATCAATCACATTGCGGTTGCATCCATCGACGAGTGAGTCCGCACAGCTGCTGCGCATGCGCTGTTTGCAGCCACCGGCAAACTGCGCTGCACACCGCAACAGTGGCTGGGTCTGAATGACCCCCTTAGTTCCAGAGCATGCGTAGCGTGAAAACACACATAATATGATCTGTATCCAGGTTCACGTTCAACTCTGCATCAGATCCAAAATGTTGGGCAGCTCTTTGTGTGTTGTTTTGTACCAGGAAGAAAGACAATGGTGCAAACCAGTTAATGTTCTCTTTCTGTTTGCAGTGGATTACCGATTATGATGATCATCCATAAAACCTGGTGTGGAGCTTGCAAATGTAAGGAAGCATAACGACCTTCACAGTGTCCTTCCACCTGAGTTATTGCTTTTATTTTTTTTAGCTTCATGGAGGTAAAAGGGAGCAGCCTATGAGTTTTCGTGTATATCATTATCCAGGTGTGATATACCAGTCAGTATAGCATTTGCATTGTGTTATAAGGCTTGCAACTCTGCAAGTCGTGTTTTGGGGATTTTTGTCTGTGGAAGCAGAATTACTGACCCAGCATCATAGATGCACTCACCTGTAGGGATGGCCGATAATCATTGATCGCTGTAAACCATCAATGGTCTATGACTGATGTCGAATGGTTTTATCAATGATGGCGAAGAACCAGACGGTTTCCCACCATCAGTGGTAGCCATGGACCCAATGTTTTTACATTGACACACTGCTGCTGCACAGATCTGCTAGTCGCTCTCGGCTTTTACATACACAGTGTGCTGTGCAGGGAATGGGATGGCCCGCCTCTGAAAGGCAGAGCTGTCATTCAAACCCCAGCCCCGCCCCCAGTTCTTGCACAGAAACACATGTGCAAAAAACACTGATGGCTAAGCAATTAATGGTACTGCATAGAACAGTTACTTACCATCGATGATTTGTGCCACCATCGATGGTGGCACAACAATGGCCATCCGTGCCTGTGCATGATTGAAGGAATCCACAAAACATGACGTGGTGCTACTTGAAGACTGGGGTTGAGAATCCCTGCACTGACGTTTGCTGTGTGTTACTTTGGTGGTGCAATATGCTGCATGTGTGTTCTCTTTGCTGCTGTGAGGCAGAGAGTCCACTGTATCTTAAGCTGCGGACGCACTTTAGCAATCACTTGGCTGATCGGGTGAAATGCAGCCAAGTAGTGTGTACCCAGCTTTGACCCCCTGTGACCCTGTACACACGGAGCTAGAAAAAGCTTGGCATATGCGGTCTGCTATGTGATTGGGAGCCTGACATCTAAAATATTATACAGCACATAAGGTGCGACCTCCCGGTCTGACACTTGTAGGAGGGTTATAAACTGTTTATCGGCTTACGCCTACAGTATATAGTCGTAGGGTGATCAGCAGATATTGGGTGATCAGGCTGGCAATTGTATAGGGGTGTACAATTGTATAGGGGTGTACCCTGCTTTACCCTCAGTAGTAAAGACTTTTCTCTGACTTCCTAGTGGATGCTGGGAACTCCGTAAGGACCATGGGGAATAGACGGCTCCGCAGGAGACTGGGCACAACTAAAGAAAGCTTTAGATCTATCTGGTGTGCACTGGCTCCTCCCCCTATGACCCTCCTCCAGACCTCAGTTAGATTTTTGTGCCCGGCTGAGCTGGATGCACACTAGGGGCTCTCCTGAACTCCTAGAAGAAAGTATAGTTTAGTTTTTTTATTTTCAGTGAGATCTGCTGGCAACAGACTCACTGCAACGTGGGACTAAGGGGAGAAGAAGCGAACCTACCTGCTTGCAGCTAGCTTGGGCTTCTTAGGCTACTGGACACCATTAGCTCCAGAGGGATCGAACACAGGACCCGACCTCGTCGTCCGGTCCCGGAGCCGCGCCGCCGTCCCCCTTACAGAGCCAGAAGCAAGAAGGTGGTCCAGAAAATCGGCGGCAGAAGACTTTGGTCTTCAACAAGGTAGCGCACAGCACTGCAGCTGTGCGCCATTGCTCCTCATGCACACCTCACACTCCGGTCACTGATGGGTGCAGGGCGCTGGGGGGGGCGCCGCCCTGAGCAGCAATACTAACACCTTGGCTGGCAAAAAATACACCATATATAGTCCCAGAGGCTATATAGGTGTAAATTAACCTCTGCCAGAATTACAGAAAAAGCGGGAGAAAGTCAGCCGAAAAAGGGGCGGAGCCATCTCCCTCAGCACACTGGCGCCATTTTCCCTCACAGCTCCGCTTGAAGGATCGCTCCCTGGCTCTCCCCTGCAGTCCTGCACTACAGGAGGGTTAAAAAGAGAGGGGGGGCACTAAATTTAGGGCGCAGTATATGTAATACAAGCAGCTATAGGGGAAAACACTCTGTATAGTGATATCCCAGTGTTATATAGCGCTCTGGTGTGTGCTGGCATACTCTCCCTCTGTCTCCCCAAAGGGCTTTGTGGGGTCCTGTCCTCTATCAGAGCATTCCCTGTGTGTGTGCGGTGTGTCGGTACTGCTGTGTCGACATGTATGATGAGGAAAATGATGTGGAGGCGGAGCAAATGGCGGTAAATGTGATGTCACCCCCTGCGGGGTCGACACCTGAGTGGATGGACTTATGGAAGGAATTACGTGACAGTGTCAGCTCCTTACATAAAAGGTTTGACGACATGGGACAGCCGGCTACTCAGCTTGTGCCTGTCCAGGCGTCTCAAAAGCCATCAGGGGCATTGAAAAGCCCGCTACCTCAGATGGCAGACACAGACGTCGACACGGATACCGACTCCAGTGTCGATGACGAGGAGACCAATGTAACTTCCAATAGGTACACCCGTTACATGATTGAGGCAATGAAAAATGTATTACACATTTCTGATATTACCCCAGGTACCACTAAAAAGGGTATTATGTTTGGTGAGAAAAAACTACCAGTAGTTTCTCTGACGTCCTAGTGGATGCTGGGAACTCCGTAAGGACCATGCGGAATAGCGGCTCCGCAGGAGACTGGGCACAAAAGTAAAAGCTTTATGACTAGCTGGTGTGCACTGGCTCCTCCCCCTATGACCCTCCAAGCCTCAGTTAGATTTTTGTGCCCGAACGAGAAGGGTGCATGCTAGGTGGCTCTCCTGAGCTGCTTAGAGTAAAAGTTTAAATAGGTTTTTTATTTTCAGTGAGTACTGCTGGCAACAGGCTCACTGCATCGTGGGACTAAGGGGAGAAGAAGCGAACTCACCTGCGTGCAGAGTGGATTGGGCTTCTTGGCTACTGGACATTAGCTCCAGAGGGACGATCACAGGTTCAGCCTGGATGGGTCCCGGAGCCGCGCCGCCGGCCCCCTTACAGAGCCAGAAGAGCGAAGAGGTCCGGAAAAATCGGCGGCAGAAGACGTTCCTGTCTTCAAATAAGGTAGCGCACAGCACCGCAGCTGTGCGCCATTGCTCTCAGCACACTTCACACTCCGGTCACTGAGGGTGCAGGGCGCTGGGGGGGAGCGCCCTGAGACGCAATAAAACACAGTTTAAACCTTATATGGCTAAAGAAATGCATCACATATAGCTCCTGGGCTATATGGATGCATTTAACCCCTGCCAGTTTTCCTAAAAAAAGCGAGAGAAAAGGCCGCCGTGAAGGGGGCGGAGCCTATCTCCTCAGCACACAAGCGCCATTTTCCCTCACAGCTCCGCTGGAAGGACGGCTCCCTGACTCTCCCCTGCAGTCCTGCACTACAGAAACAGGGTAAAACAAGAGAGGGGGGGCACTATTTGGCAGTTAATATAAATACAGCAGCTATAACAGGGAGAAACACTTATATAAGGTTATCCCTATACAGATATAGCGCTCTGGTGTGTGCTGGCAAACTCTCCCTCTGTCTCCCCAAAGGGCTCGTGGGGTCCTGTCCTCTATCAGAGCATTCCCTGTGTGTGTGCTGGGTGTCGGTACGATTGTGTCGACATGTATGAGGAGGAAAATGATGTGGAAGCGGAGCAATTGCCTGTTTTAGTGATGTCACACCTGACTGGATGGTCGTATTTAAGGAATTACGTGACAATGTCAGCACTTTGCAAAAAAACTGTTGACGACATGAGACAGCCGGCAAATCAGTTAGTGCCTGTCCAGGCGTTTCAAACACCGTCAGGGGCTCTAAAGCGCCCGTTACCTCAGATGGTCGACACAGACCCAGACACGGATACTGACTCCAGTGTCGACGGTGAGGAGACAAACGTAATGTCCAGTAGGGCCACACGTTACATGATCACGGCAATGAAGGAGGCGTTGAACATTTCTGACACTACAAGTACCACAAAAAAGGGTATTATGTGGGGTGTGAAAAAACTACCCGTAGTTTTTCCTGAATCGGATGAATTGAATGAGGTGTGTGATAAAGCGTGGGTTTCCCCCGATAAAAAACTGCTGATTTCTAATAAATTATTGGCACTATACCCTTTCCCGCCAGAGGTTAGGGCGCGTTGGGAAACACCCCCTAGGGTAGATAAGGCGCTCACACGCTTATCAAAACAAGTGGCATTACCGTCTCCTGATACGGCCGCCCTCAAAGAACCAGCTGATAGAAGGCTGAAAAATATCCTAAAAGGTGTATACACACATACTGGTGTTATACTGCGACCAGCAATCGCCTCAGCCTGGATGTGCAGCGCTGGGGTGGCTTGGTCGGATTCCCTGACTGAAAATATTGATACCCTGGATAGGGACAGTATATTATTAACTATAGAGCATTTGAAGGATGCATTACTATATATGCGAGATGCACAGAGGGATATTTGCACCCTGGCATCAAGAGTAAGTGCGATGTCCATTTCTGCCAGAAGAGGGTTATGGACGCGACAGTGGTCAGGTGATGCGGATTCCAAACGACATATGGAAGTATTGCCGTATAAAGGGGAGGAGTTATTTGGGGTCGGTCTATCGGACCTGGTGGCCACGGCAACGGCTGGAAAATCCACCTTTTTATCCCAGGTCACCTCTCAGCAGAAAAAGACACCGTCTTTTCAAACTCGGTCCTTTCGTCCCCATAAGGGCAAGCGGGCAAAAGGCCACTCTTTTCTGCCCCGGGGCAGAGGAAGGGGAAAAAGACTGCACCAGGCAGCCTCTTCCCAGGAGCAGAAGCCCTCCCCCGCTTCTGCCAAGTCTTCAGCATGACGCTGGGGCTTTACAAGCGGACTCAGGCACGGTGGGGGCCCGTCTCAAAAATTTCAACGCGCAGTGGGCTCACTCGCAAGTGGACCCCTGGATCCTGCAGGTAATATCACAGGGGTACAAATTGGAATTCGAGACGTCTCCCCCTCGCCGGTTCCTGAAGTCTGCTCTACCAACGTCTCCCTCCGACAGGGAGGCAGTATTGGAAGCTATTCACAAGCTGTATTCCCAGCAGGTGATAATCAATGTACCCCTCCTACAACAGGGAAAGGGGTATTATTCCACGCTGTTTGTGGTACCGAAGCCGGACGGCTCGGTGAGACCAATTTTAAATCTAAAATCCTTGAACACTTACATAAAAAGGTTCAAATTCAAGATGGAGTCACTCAGAGCAGTGATAGCGAACCTGGAAGAAGGGGACTATATGGTATCTCTAGACATCAAAGATGCTTATCTCCATGTCCCAATCTACCCTTCTCACCAAGGGTACCTCAGGTTTGTGGTACAAAACTGTCATTATCAGTTTCAGACGCTGCCGTTTGGATTGTCCACGGCACCCCGGGTCTTTACCAAGGTAATGGCCGAAATGATGATTCTTCTTCGAAGAAAAGGCGTCTTAATTATCCCTTACTTGGACGATCTCCTGATAAGGGCAAGGTCCAGGGAACAGTTAGAGGTCGGAGTAGCACTATCTCAGGTAGTGCTACGTCAGCACGGGTGGATTCTAAATATCCCAAAATCGCAGCTGATTCCAACAACACGTCTACTGTTCCTAGGGATGATTCTGGACACAGTCCAGAAAAAGGTGTTTCTCCCGCAGGAGAAGGCCAGGGAGTTATCCGAGCTAGTCAGGAACCTCCTAAAACCAGGCCAAGTGTCAGTGCATCAATGCACGAGAGTCCTGGGAAAAATGGTGGCTTCTTACGAAGCGATTCCATTCGGAAGATTCCATGCAAGAACTTTTCAGTGGGATCTGCTGGACAAATGGTCCGGATCGCATCTTCAGATGCATCAGCGGATAACCCTATCTCCAAGGACAAGGGTGTCTCTCCTGTGGTGGTTACAGAGTGCTCATCTTCTAGAGGGCCGCAGATTCGGCATTCAGGATTGGATGCTGGTGACCACGGATGCCAGCCTGAGAGGCTGGGGAGCAGTCACACAGGGAAGAAATTTCCAGTGCTTGTGGTCAAGCATGGAAACGTCTCTTCACATAAATATCTTGGAACTAAGGGCCATTTACAATGCCCTAAGTCAAGCAAGGCCTCTGCTTCAGGGTCAACCGGTATTGATCCAGTCGGACAACATCACGGCTGTCGCCCACGTAAACAGACAGGGCGGCACAAGAAGCAGGAGGGCAATGGCAGAAGCTGCAAGGATTCTTCGCTGGGCGGAAAATCATGTGATAGCACTGTCAGCAGTGTTCATTCCGGGAGTGGACAACTGGGAAGCAGACCTCCTCAGCAGACACGACCTCCACCCGGGGGAGTGGGGACTTCACCCAGAAGTCTTCCACGTGATTGTAAACCGTTGGGAAAAACCAAAGGTGGACATGATGGCGTCCCGTCTCAACAAAAAACTGGACAGATATTGCGCCAGGTCAAGGGACCCTCAGGCAATAGCGGTGGACGCTCTGGTAACACCGTGGGTGTACCAGTCGGTGTATGTGTTCCCTCCTCTGCCTCTCATACCCAAAGTACTGAGAATCATAAGAAGGAGAGGAGTAAGAACTATACTCGTGGCTCCGGATTGTCCAAGAAGAACTTGGTACCCGGAACTTCAAGAGATGCTCACGGAGGACCCGTGGCCTCTACCTCTAAGAAAGGACCTGCTCCAGCAGGGACCTTGTCTGTTCCAAGACTTACCGCGGCTGCGTTTGACGGCATGGCGGTTGAACGCCGGATCCTGAAGGAAAAAGGCATTCCAGATGAAGTCATCCCTACCCTGATCAAAGCCAGGAAGGATGTAACCGCAAAACATTATCACCGCATTTGGCGGAAATATGTTGCGTGGTGTGAGGCCAAGAAGGCCCCTACAGAGGAATTTCAACTGGGTCGTTTCCTACATTTCCTGCAAACAGGACTGTCTATGGGCCTAAAATTAGGATCCATTAAGGTTCAAATTTCGGCTCTGTCGATCTTCTTCCAGAAAGAACTGGCTTCAGTGCCTGAAGTTCAGACGTTTGTCAAAGGGGTACTGCATATACAGCCTCCTTTTGTGCCTCCAGTGGCACCTTGGGATCTCAATGTAGTTTTAGGGTTCCTAAAATCACATTGGTTTGAACCACTCACCACTGTGGAATTAAGATATCTCACATGGAAGGTGGTCATGCTGTTAGCCCTGGCTTCAGCCAGGCGTGTCTCAGAATTGGCGGCTTTATCATATAAAAGCCCTTACCTAATTTTTCATTCAGACAGGGCAGAATTGAGGACTCGTCCTCAATTTCTCCCTAAGGTGGTTTCAGCGTTTCACATGAACCAGCCTATGGTGGTACCTGCGGCTACTAGGGACTTGGAGGACTCCAAGTTGCTTGACGTAGTCAGGGCCCTGAAAATATATGTTTCCAGGACGGCTGGAGTCAGAAAATCTGACTCGCTGTTTATCCTGTATGCACCCAACAAGCTGGGTGCTCCTGCTTCTAAGCAGACGATTGCTCGTTGGATTTGTAGTACAATTCAGCTTGCACATTCTGTGGCAGGACTGCCACAGCCAAAATCTGTTAAAGCCCATTCCACAAGGAAAGTGGGCTCATCCTGGGCGGCTGCCCAAGGGGTCTCGGCTTTACAACTTTGCCGAGCAGCTACTTGGTCAGGGGCAAACACGTTTGCTAAATTTTACAAATTCGATACCCTGGCTGAGGAGGACCTGGAGTTCTCTCATTCGGTGCTGCAGAGTCATCCGCACTCTCCCGCCCGTTTGGGAGCTTTGGTATAATCCCCATGGTCCTTACGGAGTTCCCAGCATCCACAAGGACGTCAGAGAAAATAAGAATTTACTTACCGATAATTCTATTTCTCGTAGTCCGTAGTGGATGCTGGGCGCCCATCCCAAGTGCGGATTGTCTGCAATACTTGTATATAGTTATTGTTACAAAAAATCGGGTTGTTTATTGTTGTGAGCCATCTGTTCAGAGGCTCCTACGTTTATCATACTGTTAACTGGGTTCAGATCACAAGTTGTACGGTGTGATTGGTGTGGCTGGTATGAGTCTTACCCGGGATTCAAGATCCTTCCTTATTATGTACGCTCGTCCGGGCACAGTATCCTAACTGAGGCTTGGAGGAGGGTCATAGGGGGAGGAGCCAGTGCACACCAGCTAGTCATAAAGCTTTTACTTTTGTGCCCAGTCTCCTGCGGAGCCGCTATTCCCCATGGTCCTTACGGAGTTCCCAGCATCCACTACGGACTACGAGAAATAGAATTATCGGTAAGTAAATTCTTATTTTTTCCTGCATCTGAGGAATTAAATGAGGTGTGTGAAGAAGCGTGGGCTTCCTCCGAAAAGAAATTAGTAATTTCTAAAAGGTTATTAGCAACGTACCCTTTCCCGCCAGAGGATAGGTCACGTTGGGAAACACCCCCTCGGGTAGATAAAGCGCTTACACGTTTGTCAAAGAAGGTGGCACTTCCGTCTCCGGCCGCCCTAAAGGAACCTGCTGATAGACAGCAGGAGGCTACCCTTAAGTGTGTGTATGTATATATATATATATATATATATATATATATATATATATATATATATATATATATATATATATATATATATATAATATATATGTGTGTGTGTGTGTGTGTATATATATATATATATATATATATATATATATATATATATATATATATATATACATATACACACGCACTATACTGCGACCAGCTATTGCCTCAGCATGGATGTGCAGTGCTGGAGCTGCGTGGTCAGATTCCCTGTCGGATAATATTGATATTGATACCCTGGATAGGGACAATATTTTGCTGACAATAGAGCATATAAAAGACGCTGTCTTATACATGCGTGATGCACAGAGGGATATTTGCCGGCTGGCATCAAAAATAGGCGCAATGTCCATTGCCGCCAGGAGATAAAAACAAGAGGGCTAGAGGCGCATCCTTTCTGCCGAGAGGCAGAGGTAGAGGGAAAAAGCTGCAGCATACAGCCAGTTGCCAGGAGCAGAAGTCCTCCCCCGCTTCCGCTAAGTCCACCGCATGACGCTGGGGCTCCTCAGGCGGACCCGGGTACGGTCGGGGCCCGTCTCAGAATTTTCAGCACACAGTGGGCTCGCTCACTGGTGGATCCCTGGATCCTTCAAGTAGTATCTCAGGGGTACATGCTGGAATTCGAGACGTCTCCCCCCCCCCCGCCGTTTCCTAAAATCTGCCTTACCAGCAACTCCCTCAGCCAGGGAGGCAGTGTTGGAGGCTATACACAAGCTGTATTCACAGCAGGTGATTATCAGGGTACCCCTCCTCCCTCCTATTCCACGATGTTTGTGGTACCGAAACCGGACGGTTCGATGAGACCCATTTTAAATTTGAAATCCTTGAACACATGTATAAAAAGATTCAAGTTCAAGATGGAATCGCTCAGGGCTGTTATTGCAAGCCTATACGAGGGGGATTACATGGTCTCCCTGGACATCAAGGATGCTTACCTGCATGTCCCCATTTACCCTCCTCACCAGGAGTACCTCAGATTTGTGGTACAGGACTGTCACTATCAGTTCCAGACGCTGCCGTTTGGGTTATCCACGGCACCGAGGGTCTTTACCAAGGTAATGGCCGAAATGATGATAATCCTTCAGAGGAAGGGAGTTTTAATTATCCCGTACTTGGACGATCTCCTGATAAAGGCGAGATCCAAGGAACAGTTGTTGGTAGAGGTAGCACTTTCTCGGGAAGTGCTACAACAGCACGGCTGGATTCTCAATATCCCAAAGTCACAGCTGGTCCCGACGACACGTCTTCTGTTCCTGGGAATGATTCTGGACACAGACCAGAAAAAAAAGTGTTTCTTCCAGTGGAAAAAGCCGAGGAGTTGTCATCTCTAGTCAGAAACCTCCTAAAACCAGGACAGGTGTCGGTGCATCAATGCACGCGAGTCCTGGGAAAGATGGTAGCTTCATACAAACCAATTCCATTCGGCAGGTTCCACGCAAGAACTTTTCAGTGGGACCTGTTGGACAAGTGGTCCGGATCGCATCTTCAGATGCATCGCCTAATAACCCTGTCTCCAAGAACCAGGGTGTCTCTGCTGTGGTGGCTGCAGAGTGCTCATCTTCTAGAGGGCCGCAGATTCGGAATACAGGACTGGGTCCTGGTGACCACGGATGCCAGCCTTCGGGGCTGGGGAGCAGTCACACAAGGAAGAAATTTCCAGGGACTGTGGACAAATCAGAAATTTTCACAACACATAAATATTCTGGAGCTAAGGGCCATTTACAATGCCCTAAGCCAAGCAAGACCCCTGCTTCAAAACCAGCCGGTGCTGATCCAATCAGACAACATCACGGCGGTCGCCCATGTAAACAGACAGGGCGGCACAAGAAGCAGGAGGGCAATGGCAGAAGCCACAAGGATTCTCCGATGGGCGGAAAATCACGTGTTAGCACTGTCAGCAGTGTTCATTCCGGGAGTGGACAACTGGGAAGCAGACTTTCTCAGCAGGCACGACCTCCACCCGGGAGAGTGGGGACTTCATCCAGAAGTCTTCCAAATGAGTGTAAACCGTTGGGAAAGACCACAGGTGGATATGATGGCGTACCGCCTCAACAAAAAAAACTAAAAAGATATTGCGCCAGGTCAAGGGACCCTCAGGCGATAGCTGTGGACGCTCTAGTGACACCGTGGGTGTACCAGTCGGTTTGTGTTCCCTCCTCTGCCTCTCATTCCCAAGGTACTGAGAATTATACGAAAGGGAGGAGTGAGAACTATACTCGTGGTTCCGGATTGGCCAAGAAGGGCTTGGTACCCGGAACTTCAAGAGATGCTCTCAGAGGACCCATGGCCTCTACCGCTACGGCGGGACCTGCTGCAGCAGGGGCCCTGCCTGTTCCAAGACTTACCGCGGCTGCGTTTGACGGCATGGCGGTTGAACACCGGATCCTGAAGGAAAAGGGCATTCCGGAGGAAGTCATCCCTACCCTGATCAAAGCCAGGAAGGATGTAACTGAAAAACATTATCACCGCATTTGGCGGAAATATGTTGCTTGGTGTGAGGCCAGAAAGGCCCCAACGGAGAAATTTCAACTGGGTCGTTTCCTACATTTCCTGCAAGCAGGGGTGACGATGGGCCTCAAATTGGGGTCCATTAAGGTCCAGATTTCGGCTGTCGATTTTCTTCCAGAAAGAACTGGCTTCACTGCCTGAAGTTCAGACATTTGTCAAGGGAGTTCTGCATATTCAGCCTCCTTTTGTGCCTCCAGTGGCACCTTGGGATCTCAATGTGGTTTTGGGGTTCCTGAAATCACATTGGTTTGAGCCACTTAAAATCGTGGATTTGTAATATCTCACATGGAAAGTGGTTATGCTGTTGGCCCTGGCTTCGGCCAGGCGTGTATCAGAATTGTCTGCTTTGTCTTGTAAAAGCCCTTATCTGATTTTCCATATGGATAGGTAAGAGTTGAGGACTTGTCCTCAGTTTCTACCGAAGGTGGTATCAGCTTTTCACTTGAACCAACCTATTGTGGTGCCTGCGGCTACTAGGGATTTGGAGGATTCCAAGTTACTGGACGTAGTCAGGGCCCTGAAAATTTATGTTTCCAGGACGGCTAGAGTCAGGAAAACTGACTCGCTGTTTATCCTGTATGCACCCAACAAGCTGGATGTTCCTGCTTCTAATCAGACTATTGCTCGCTGGATTTGTAGCACTATTCAGCTTGCGGATTCTGCGGTAGGGCTGCCGCAGCCTAAATCAGTAAAAGCCCATTCCACAAGGAAGGTGGGCTCATCTTGGGCGGCTGCCCGAGGGGTCTCGGCACTGCAACTTTGCCGAGCGGCTACTTGGTCAGGGTCTAACACTTTTGCTAAATTTTACAAATTTGATACCCTGGCTGAGGAGGACCTTGAGTTTGCTCATTCGGTGCTGCAGAGTCATCCGCACTCTCCCGCCCGTTTGGGAGCTTTGGTATAATCCCCATGGTCCTTACGGAGTTCCCAGCATCCACTAGGACGTCAGAGAAAATAAGAATTTACTCACCAGTAATTCTATTTCTCGTAGTCCGTAGTGGATGCTGGGCGCCCATCCCAAGTGCGGATTGTCTGCAATACTTGTAAATAGTTATTGTTAACAAATCGGCTTATTGTTGACAGCCATCTGTTCAGAGGCACCGTTGTTATCATACTGGTAAACTGGGTTTAATATTACGAGTTATACGGTGTGGCTGGTATGAGTCTTACCCGGGATTCAAAATCCTTCCTTATTGTGTCAGCTCTTCCGGGCACAGTATCTTAACTGAGGTCTGGAGGAGGGTCATAGGGGGAGGAGCCAGTGCACACCAGATAGACCTTAAGCTTTCTTTAGTTGTGCCCAGTCTCCTGCGGAGCCGTCTATTCCCCATGGTCCTTACGGAGTGCCCAGCATCCACTACGGACTACGAGAAATAGAATTACCGGTGAGTAAATTCTTATTTTCTCTTACGTTCTAGAGGATGCTGGGGACTCCAAAAGGACCATGGGGTATAGACGGGATCCGCAGGAGCTTGGGCACACTAAAAAGACTTTGACTGGGTGTGAACTGGCTCCTCGCTCTATGCCCCTCCCCCAGACCTCAGTTAGACTTTGTGCCCAGGAGTGACTGGACACACACTAGGGAAGCTCTCCTGAGTTTCTCTAGAAAGACTTTTGTTAGGTTTTTTATTTTCAGTGAGACCTGCTGGCTACAGGCTCCCTGCATCGAGGGACTGAGGGGAGAGAAGTCAGACCTACTTCTGCTTAGTTAAGGGCTCTGCTTCTTAGGTTACTGGACACCATTAGCTCCAGAGTGTTCAATCACTTGGTTCGCCTAGCTGCTTGTTCCCGGAGCCGCACCGTCACCCCCCTCACAGAAGCCAGAAGCCAAGTGAGTATTAGAAGATCCAAAGACTTCAGTGACTGCAGAAGACTTCAGTAACGAGGTACAGCGCAGTGGTGCTCCCACACACACCACCAACGGCACTCACAGGGTGCAGGGCGCCGGGGGGTGGGGATGGGGTGGGGTGCCCTAGGCAGCAGTTGCTGAGGTTTTTAAAACTGGTGAAAGCCATATTCGGTGCACCGTATATAAGACCCCCGCCAGTATAAAGAATTTCAATTTGAACGGGACTGAAGCGCGCCGGGAAGGGGCAGGGCTTAGCCGCACAGCTCACCAGCGCCATTTTGTACTCTCCACAGCCGCTGCAGAGAACGCTGGCCCGGACCTCCAGGTTCCTCGCAAGTAACAGGGAGCAAAACGGGGGGGGGGGCACAAATAATTTTTGTGCTTTTATTGTTCTTATACAGCGCTACTGACATATTATTGTGGTGTAGTATATGGGCGCTGGGGTGTGAGTTGGCATACTCCCTCTGTGTTTCTCTCTCCAGGCTGTCCCCTTTATTGGCCAGTGTGTGTGTTGGGTGTCTGTACTTGGTGTCGGCATGTCTGAGGTTGAGTGTTCCTCCCTGGAGGAAGTTACTGGGGGCGCAGAAAAGGAGATGGAAATGGCTCTGTCGACACAGCCGACTGCTGATTGGGTTGCTATGTTGAGTACACTTAATGCTAATGTGGCTTTGTTGTCTAAGAGGCTTGATAAATCTGATTCTCAGACACAAACATGGAGAAAATCCATGGAGGATGCTTTGGCTCAGGTGCAGACCCCCTCAGGGTCACAAAAACGTTAATTTACACAGATGGTAGATAAAGATGCCGACACGGACTCTGATTCCAATGTCGATTTTAATGAGGCTACTTTACACCCAAGGGTAATTAAGAGTATTCAGTACATGATTGTGGCTATTAAAGATGTCTTGCGTATCTCTGATGAACCGGCTGTTCAGGAAACAAGGATTTGCCTTTTTAAAGGGAAAAAACCTGTGGGAATTTTCCTCACTCTCATGAAATGAATGCTCTTTGTGAAAAAGCTTGGGAGTCGCCGGACAAGAGGTGGCAGATTCCCAAGAGAATTTTTATGGCGTATCCTTTCCCCTCTGATGAAAGGGAAAAATGGTAGTTGTCTCCGAATGTCGACAAGGCTCTATCCCGTTTGTCCAAGAAGGTGGCGCTTCCGTTCCCTGACACGGCTGCTCTCAAGGATCCAGCAGATCGCAAGCTGGAGACGTCTTTGAAGGCCATTTTCGTTAATACTGGTGCATTGCTCAGACCTGCTGTGGCCTCTTTATGGGTGACTAGTGCTATTGCTAAATGGGCTGATAATTTAGCTTCTGATATGGATACCCTTTATAAAGATAATATATTCTTTTGACTCTTGGTTATATAAATGATGCGGCGAGGGATGTTGGCCTCTTGGGATCAAGAGCCAATGCCATGGCGGTCTCGGCCGGGAGGGCACTGTGGATCAATCAATGGAATGCTGATGCCTACTCCAAGAAAAATATGGAAGCTCTCCCCTTCAAAGGTAGTGTCTTGTTTAGTGACGGCCTGGCTGACCTGGTGTCTACCGCTACTGCGTGTAAGTAATCTTTTATTCCTTCTGTTCCCACACAGCAGAAAAAGGCACCCCATCAACAGATGCAGTCCTTTCGACCTAATAAATACAAACAAGGTAAAGGCTTGTCCTTCCTCGCTTCAAAGGGTAGAGGAAGGGGAAAGAAGTCGCCTGCAGGATCAGGCACCCAGGACCAAAAGTCCTCCCCCGCCTCTATCAACTCCACCCTGCGGGAGTCTGTGCCGGTGGGGGGCCGTCTCCGGATCTTCAGTCAGGTCTGGTTTCAATCAGAACTGGATCCTTGGGTCTTAGACAAAGTGTCCCAAGGGTACAAGCTGGAGTTTCAGGAGATGCCCCCCCGCCACTTTTTCATATCTGCCTTGCCAGTTTCTCTTCCAGAAAGAGTAGTAGTAAATGCTGCGATACAAAAGTTGTGTCAACAGAGGGTCATTGTTCCCGTCCCAACGGGGGGGGGAGAGTTCTATTTGAGCCTCTTTGTCGTACCGAAGCTGGACTTTTCGGTCAGACCGATTCTGAACCTAAAATCCCTCAAGCCATACTTGAAAACTTTCAAGTTCAAGATGGAATCTCTTCGAGCTGTGATCTCCAGCCTAGAAGGTGGGGGATTTTATGGCATCAGTCGACATAAAGGTTGCCTACTTACACGTCCCGATTTATCCTCCGCATCAGGCCTTTCTGAGATTTGTGGTGCAGGATTGTCATTACCAATTTCAAACGTTGCCATTTGGGCTTTCCACGGCCCCGAGGGTTTCCACCAAGGTTATGGCAGAAATGATGGTACTCCTTCGCAAGCGAGTGGTCACAATTATCCCGTACTTGGACAATCTCCTGATAAAGGCGAGGTCAAAGGAACAATTGTTAAAGAATGTGGAACTCTCCCTGACAGTTCTGCAACATCACGGTTGGATTTTAAATTTGCCAAAGTCTCCGTTAATTCCGACGACTCGGCTGCCTTTCCTGGGCATGATCCTAGACACAAAGCTTCAGAGAGTGTTTGTTTCTTCCGGAGGACAAAGCTCTAGAAATACAGACCATGGTCAAGGAGCTTTTGAGACCGACAAGAGTGTCGATTCATCAATGCACTCGAGTGCTAGGGAAGATGATGGCGGCTTACGAGGCCATTCCGTTTGGCAGGTTTCATGCCAGGGTGTTTCAGTGGGACCTACTGGACAAATAGTCCGGGTCTCACCTACACATGCATCAGAAAATAAGTCTATCTTCCAGGGCCAGGATCTCTCTCCTGTGGTGGCTGCAAAGCTCTCACCTCCTAGAGCAGAGGTTCTCAAACTCGGTCCTCAAGGGCACACACGGTGCATGTTTTGCAGGTAACCCAGCAGGTGCACAGGTGTATTAATTACTCACTGACACATTTTAAAAGGTCCACAGGTGGAGCTAATTATTTCACTTGCGATTCTGTGAGGAGACCTGCAAAACATGCACTGTGTGTGCCCCCGAGGACAGAGTTTGAGAACCTCTGTCCTAGAATGACGCTGTTTCGGAATTCAGGACTGGGTCCTGCTCACCACAGATGCAAGTCTCCGAGGCTGGGGCGCAGTCGCACAGGGAAGAACTTTCCAGGGAAAATGGTCAAGCCAGGAATCTTCTCTCCACATAAATGTTCTCGAGTTAAGAGCCATTTACAACGGCCTCCTGCAAGCGAAGAGCTTTCTTCAGGGTCTCCCGGTACTGATCCAGTCGGACAACATAACATCAGTGGCGTATGTAAACCGCCAAGGCGGAACAAGGAGCAGGGCGGCAATGGCAGAAGCCACAAGGATTCTCCGCTGGGCGGAACAGCACGTGAGCGCTCTGTCAGCAGTCTTCCTCCCGGGCGTGGACAACTGGGAGGCAGATTTTCTCAGCAGACACGATCTCCATCCAGGAGAGTGGGCTCTTCATCAAGAGATATTTGCAGAAGTGACAAGGCGTTGGGGAATTCCTCTGATAGACATGATGGCGTCTCGCCTCAACAAGAAACTTCCAAAGTATTGTTACAGGTCAAGAGACCCCCAAGCCTGTGCAGTGGACGCCCTGGTAAATCCGTGGGTGTTTCAGTCGGTGTATGTTTTCCCTCCACTTCCTCTCATTCCAAAGGTGTTGAGGATCATAAGGCGAACAAGGGTTCGGGCAATACTCGTCGCTCCAGATTGGCCACGGAGGGCCTGGTACCCGGATCTTCAGGAATTACTAGTGGAAGATCCCTGGCCGCTTCCTCTAAGAGAGGACCTGTTAGGGCAGGGGCCCTGCCTATTTCCGGACTTACCGCGGCTGCGTTTGACGGCGTGGAAGTTGAACGCCAGATTTTAGCTCAGAAGGGTATTCCCGGGGAGGTCATCCCCACTCTCCTTAAAGCTAAGATAGAGGTCACGGCGAAACATTATCACCGTATTTGGAGAAAATGTGTCGTGGTATGAAACCAAAGCAGCTTCTGCGGAGGAGTTTCACTTGGGTCGTTTCCTCCATTTCTTGCAGGCAGGCATGGATGCAGGCCTGAAGTTGGGTTCCATCAAAGTGCAGATTTCGGCCTTATCTATTTTCTTTCAAAGGGAATTGGCCGTCCTTCCTGAGGTTTAGACTTTCGTGAAGGGAGTGCTGCATATCCATCCTCCATTTGTGCCACTCGTGGCGCCGTGGATTCTTGAAATGGTGTTGCAGTTTCTTATGTCTCACTGGTTTGAGCCTTTGCGTAAGGTTGAGTTGAAGTTTCTCACTTGGAAAGTGGTCATGTTTTTGGCTCTGGCGTCTGTCAGACGAGTTTTCGAGTTAGCGGCCTTGTCTCACAAAAGACCGTATTTGATTTTATATTCGGATAGAGCGGAATTGAGGACTCGTCAACCGTTTCTGCCGAAGGTGGTCTCTTCGTTTCACATAAACCAACCTATTGTGGTGCCTGTGGCTACGGATGTTGTGGCGGTCCCAAAGTCTCTTGATGTTGTCAGAGCTTTGAAAATTTGTGTCGCCAGAACGGCTCTTACTAGGAAGACAGAGGCTCTGTTTGTCCTGTATACTTCCAACAAGATTGGAAATCCTGCTTCTAAGCAAACTATTGTCGCTGGATTTGTAGTACGATCCAGCAAGCTCATTCTTCAGCAGGGCTGCCGTTGCCGAAGTCAGTAAAGGCCCATTCTACCAGGAAGGTGGGCTTATCTTGGGCGGCTGCCCGAGGGGTCATGGCGCTTCAACTTTGCCGAGCAGCTACGTGGTCGGGTTCAAACACTTTTGCTAAATTTTACAAGTTTGATACCCTGGCTGATGAGGACCTCATGTTTGCTCAATCGGTGCTGCAGAGTCATCCGCACTCTCCCGCCCGGTCTGGAGCTTTGGTATAGACCCCATGGTCCTTTTGGAGTCCCCAGCATCCTCTAGGATGTAAGAGAAAAAAGGATTTTAATACCTACCGGTAAATCCTTTTCTCCTAGTCCGTAGAGGATGCAGAGCGCCCATCCCAGTGTGGACTGTTCCTTGCAGTTAGGTTGACACTGGTTATTTTCGGTTACACGTGCGTTGTGTATCAGTTATGTTCAGCTTGTTGCTGTTGTTAGTTCATACTGTTATCTGGTTTTATGCTACTCCAGTTGTACGGTATGTTTGTGGTCTTGGCTGGTATGTTTCTTGCCCTTCGTTTAACAAAAATCCTTTCCTCGAAATGTTAGTCTCTCCTGGGCACAGTTCCTATAACTGAGGTCTGGGGGAGGGTCATAGAGGGAGGAGCCAGTTCACACCCAGTCAGTCTTTTTAGTGTGCCCAAGCTCCTGCGGATCCCGTTTATACCCCAAGGTCCTTTTGGAGTCCCCAGCATCCTCTACGGACTAGGAGAAAAGGATTTACCGGTAGGTCTTAAAATCCTATTTTAACTGCATTCTACATCAGGGATTGGGCCTGCTACACTGGCTTTATAGAACTGTAGGTGATTTATGCATCATTTACCCCAAACATAATATGTTCCGTGTTTCTCCTGCAGCGCTGAAGCCGAAGTTTGCAGACTGCAAGGAGATCTCAGAGCTCTCCCATAACTTTGTCATGGTGAATGTGGAGGTGAGTGACAGTCTGCTAGTCCTAACGTCCCTGTGTTTAGGTACTTTTGTGCTGGTGTTTTATTCTGTATCGGCGATAGGGAGCAGAACCATTTCTTGGTTTACGCAAATCCTTAATCCAGCAGATCATATATTTTCAGCAGCAGAACCAGTATCCAGAATTGTCTATCTGTCTCTATCTCTATCCTACATATGCAGACTACAATTGATATTCTACCCCAGCTCTTCCTCTTCCCAATTGTCTCTTCCTATCCCTAGCTAGAACCGACATAGAGTGGTATATTTACATAGCGGCAACTTTGACCCCAAAATTTAAAGCGCTACTAATATTAAGTGTAACAGTTAAACCTGCCGAGAGGCAGCACTTGCAGTAGCCGCTGCTTCGTAAATATTTCCCATAGTGTTTTTGTGCTAAGGACATATGGGCTAAGGACACACCTTTTGTGCCGCTGAACCAAAGGGCGGGCTGGCAACCTAGGTGCTTCCATTCTTCTCTGTTGTGTGTTTCTGCCAGCTACAAAGATTTGCATCTGCTGCGTCCAGCAGTTTTCTCTGCACATGCCTACATACGCTGTAAGCCATCAGGGTGCAGGACAGGCAGAGTGGGCCCATACAAGAAGCAGCAAACAGCATTGTAGCCCACATGGAAGCTGCAACATCAAGGCAGGCCCAGTAGCGGATCTATAATGGGTGCACATGGGTGGCTGAGTCAGTCCACACACTCTGTATATGTTCTCTGCAATGTCTGCCCAATGTGCAATATATGTGCCCTGCAAGGTCATTCCTCCCCTCCCCCTCCCTCCGTCCCTTCCTTCACTCCCTCCGCTCCATGGCCAGCCCGTATGTTCTGCTGCATAGGTTTTTAAACAATGAAAATGTGTGCTCCAAATATATTTCAGTTCCTAAACAGACTGGAATTTATTTCCTGGATGTGGCAGAGAGTTTTTAATAAGGAAGCTATAAACACTAAAGGAGTTAAGACCTAGGTCTTCACTAAGGGCAGAGGACGAAAGCGAATGTTCCCATTTTTAAGAGAAATTATGTATAGTGCAGAATCTGGGGAATTTGATGAAACACCTAGAACATTTTAACTGGATAAAGTGAACATTTTAGTGTAACATATACAGTGTGTGAGTGTTTAGGTTTAACTGTTACATCTACAGTACATACACACACTGCCTGAAGAACCAAGCCGTATAGTGGCACAGGACCTGATTCAGAGATGGAGGAAGTCCCGCAGCCGCTGAGTCTTTGTATGCAGCTGCTGTACGATGATATACAAAGCACCAGGAGGCATCTTCTGTGTTCATCAGCATCCTGAATGCTTGAATAATCTGTATCTGATCACTTGCATGGCCTTTGGCCAATTGAGTAACCCTCAAATGTATGCAAGATGGCCGGGCTGTTCGCTTTGCTGGGCGAGGAAGTCTGTGTCCGAAGATGCAGACCCTGGATTAGCCACTCCCAGGAAATGGGGACGACACCCCATCTATTTTCTGGAAACTCTGCCCAGCACCGCCAACCCCTCCCCAGTACCCTCCACCCCCAAATAACATGCTACAGTTCAGGGAGCATTGTGTGCAGCTATGTAGGATCTGTCCTGCGCATGTGCAGAACGGTTCCTGTGCAGGTTCCTCACCATCGGGTTTACGTACATCTCCAAATCATGCCCACAACTGGAGAAACGGCACGAATACGAGGAGTTGAGTGCTGTGTCCATAAGTGATGATCTCTACATGTATTTTGACATTCTAATATATGTTGTTTTCTCTTACGTCCTAGAGGATACTGGGGATCCATTTAGTACCATGGGGTATAGACTGGTCCACTAGGAGCCATGGGCACTTTAAGAATTTGATAGTGTGGGCTGGCTCCTCCCTCTATGCCCCTCCTACCTGACCCAGTTTAGAAAATGTGCCCGGAGGAGCCGGTCACGCTTATGGAAGCTCCTGAAGAGTTTTCTGCATTTACTGTTCTGTTTGTTATTTTCAGGCAGGACTGAATACCACCAGCCTGCCTGCTTTGTGGGACTTAGGGCGGGGACGGCCCAACCTCTTGAAGGGTTAATGGTCCCGTTCCTCGCTGACAGGTCACTAGCTCCTGAGGGAACTTTTCGCAAGCCCCACCACAGCGAGCGGACTTTTCCGTAGCACACCGCCACCCCTAACAGCCAGGAGAGTGGTGAGTACTAAGCCGGCGTCCCGGTTAGCAGGTCGCTGGCCGTTATGGCGGCATGAGGGTACGGAGATGCACAGCTTCTAACCGGGGCGGACTGCTTCTCCAGACTCGATACACAGTGCAGACGCACCGCTTCTGAGGGGGCGAATTGAGTCGCAGTACACTGTACACAGTACCCACACTGGCAAACACAGACTTAAAATGGTTAAGCACTAAATTACTTTAGCCAGTATAAAAAAAAGCGGTAAGACCTCGCGCCTTTGAGGGGTCAGGGCTTCACTATGACCGGATCCAGAAGCACAACAGCGCCATTTTCCCTCTGCAGTGGACACATGCTGACTGACAGGAATGCACAGCTCCTCTGGAGTGACTCCAGCTTACCTCAGCGGTACCAGGGGGACATAGCATGGGGGGAGCGATTATTAGTGTACTAAGTCCCCAATCTGGGTACTTAGTCTTCGACCCGGATAAGCTTGGCATTAGCGATAAGGGCGCTGTGTGCTGGCTCCATAATTTCTCTCTCTCTCCCTGGAAGGGCTCTTTGTGGGTTAATTGTGCTCTTAACCTTTTCGTGTGTGTGTGTGTGTGTGTGTGTGTGTGTGTGCTGTCACATTTACAATATGTCAGGCAAATAGCGTGTTACATGTACGGCAGAGTTCCTCTTCCCCAGGGGGTTCACTACAGTGTACTCCGTGCAGTGTACCTTCCCAGGCTAGCGGGGCAGAGCCAGCATGGCTGGATTCTATTAAAGGAATGATTTCCCATGTTTCTACTAAATTGTCCCGCAATGAGAAAGAGATGCAATACTTAAGACAGTCTGTGGATGAGTTTATGAACAGAGACTCAGTCCCCAAACCAGCGTCTCCTGCCATTTGTCCGCAAAAAACGTACTCTGGCCCATATCCTGCAGTCTGACTCTAATCATGATGGGTCAAACATGGAGGAGGGGGAGGTGGACACGGGGAGAGAGGGGGGGGGGGGGTTGCTACTCTGTCATAGCTTCTATAAGAGCCTCAATTGACTATCAGAGACGTTCTGCAAATTCCTGATAAGATGACAGAGGTTGTTTGAGGAAACTTATTTTAATATAAAAAAGATGTCCTCAGTCACTTTTCCTGTGTCAAAGGAACTGAATACCCTGTTTGAAGAACCATGGGTTAATTCTGATAAGAGATTTCAAATTCTTAAAAGGTTACTCTCATTCTTTCCTTTTCCTCCTGAGGATAGGAAAAAAAATGGCAAAATCCACCGATAGTGGATGCATTAGTATACAGGCTGTCACGGAAAATAGTGTTGCCTGTCCCTGGTGCAGCCTCCCTGAAAGACACGGCTGATCGTAGAATTGAGACCACACTTGAATCCTTGTATACGGCTGCCGGGGTGGCCCAGAGACCCACTATAGCATGTGCGTGGATTACCAAAGCCATTGCTAAATTATCAGGTAACCTAATTGAGAGGTTGGATTCCTTATCTATGGGGGAGATTGTTTTACTCCTGCAACATATACAGACTCTGCAAACTTTATGGTGGAAGCCATAAAAGAAGTAGGTTTGCTTAATGCACGCACCACTGCTATGGCAGTGTCAGCACGCTGGGGCTTATGGCTAAACCAGTGGACTGCGGATGCAGACTCCAGGAGAGGTGTGGAAGGCCTACCCTTCACAGGAGAGGCCTTATTTGGAGATGAACTAGACAAATGGATCTCTAAATGGATATTCCTTCTGCAGCTCCCCCAGCCAGGAAGGCCTACTCAAGACCTAACCTACAGTCCTTTTGGACTGCCAAGTTTAAGGCCAAAACCAGAGGTTCTTCTACAGCCACCAGAAGCGCTAGAGGTAAACCACGGAAAACAGCAGCTGCTAGTTCTCAGGAACAGAGCTCAACCGCTGCTGCCTCAAAGCCTTCAGCATGACGGTGGACAGCGATGCCTGGAGGACTGCAGGTGAGTGCCCGACTATAAAAAATTTTCAGTCACATCTGGACAACATCATGCCAGGATACCTGGGTCATAGATCTTATTTTCCCAGGGCTACAGACTGGAGATTCAGGAGCTCACACCTCACAGATTCTTCAAATCAGGCTTACCAGCTTCACAAGAGGTACGTATAACCTTACAGGATGCCATTCAAAAACTGGTAACAGACTCCGGTCATTGTTCCAGTTCCACCTCCTCTACAAAACAAGGAATATTATTCCAACTTGTTTGAAGTACCGAAACCGGACGGTTCGGTAAGGCCGAGTTTGAATCTAAAAATCGTTGAACCCGTACTTTCGAGTGTTCAAATTCAAGATGGAGTTTCTGAGAGCGGTGATCTGAGGTCTGGAGGAGGGGGAATTCCTAGTGTCTCTGGATATCAAGGATGCATACCTTCACATTCTGATCTGGCCGCCTCACCAGGCTTATCTACGGTTTGCACTGCAGGACTGTCACTAGCAGTTCCAGGCCCTGCCTTTTGATCTCTCCACGGCACCGAGGGTGTTCACCAAGGTGATGGCAGAGGTGATGTTTCTCCTTCGCAAGCAGGGAGTGAACATAATTCCGTACCTGGACGATCTTCTGATAAAGGCACCGTCCAGGGAGAGGTTGTTGAACAGCATTGGCCTCACAACCAAACTACTCCTGGATCACGGGTGGATTCTAAATCTTCCGAAAATC
The DNA here is from genome assembly GCF_028390025.1 of Pseudophryne corroboree. NCBI lineage: Eukaryota > Metazoa > Chordata > Amphibia > Anura > Myobatrachidae > Pseudophryne > Pseudophryne corroboree. The sequence goes on from NC_086452.1 coordinate 76,264,053, forward strand.
TCAGAGCCAACTTGGAGGCTCCCATTTCTGGGAATGATACTGGACACGGAGTCACAGAGTTTTTCTTCCGTTGGAAAAGGCATTGGTAATCCAGTCGATGGTTCGGGATGTCCTGCAGCCTTCCCGGATATCGGTGCATCTTTCTTTCGCCTTCTGGGGAAAATGGTGGCCTCTTACGAGGCTCTTCAGTATGGAAGGTTTCATGCAAGACCCTTCCAGATCGATCTGTTGGACAAATGGCCCGGATCACATCTTCACATACACCAGAGGATTCGTCTGTCGCCAAAGGCCAGAATCTCCCTTCTGTGGTGGCTACAGACTTCTCAGATAATCGGGGGCCAACGGTTCGGGATTCAGAATTGGATTCTGCTAACCACAGCCGCAAGCCTCAGAGGTTAGGGAGCAGTCAGGGGGTGCAGTTTCAAGGAAGTTGGTCAAGTCAGGAAGTTGTCCTTCCAATCAACATTCTGGAACTCAGGGCTATATAGAACGCCCTTCTGCAGGCCTCTTATCTTCTTCAAGATCAGGCCATTCAGGTCCATTCGGACAATGTGACGGCAGTGACGTACATAGGTCGTCATTCAGAGTTGTTCGCTCGCTAGCAGTTTTTAGCAGCCGTGCAAACGCTTTGCCGCCTCCCAGCTTAGCAGAAGTGCGAACGAAAGGATCGCAGAGCGGCTACAAAATATTTTTGTGCAGTTTCAGATTAGCTTCAGACCTACTCAGCGCTTGCAATCACTTAAGACCATTCCGTTCCTGATTTGACGTCACAAACACGCCCTGCGTTCACCCAGCCACGCCTGCGTTTTTCCTTTCATGCCTGCGTTTTTTCGAACACTTCCTGAAAACGGTCAGTTGACACACAAACGCCCTCTTCCTGTCAATCACTCTGCAGCCAGCAGTGCGACTGAAATGCTTCACTAGACCTTGTGTGAAACTACATAGTTTGTTGTAATAGTATGCCGCACGTGTGCATTGCGCCGCATACGCAGAAGTGCCGTTTTTTTGCCTGATTGCTGCGCAGCGAACAAAAGTAGCTAGCGAACAACTCGGAATGACCACCATAAACCACAAGGCGGAACGGAAAGCAGAGCAGCAATGTCGGGTGTTGAGAATTCTCCTCTGGGCAGAAAAACACGCTGCGGCGTTGTCATTCAGGGAGTAACCAACTGGGAAGCAGACTTCCTCAGCAGACACGACCTACACCCGGGGGAGTGGGGCCTTCACCCGGAGGTATTCAGGTGCTTTACACGTCGAAGGGGATATCCGCAAATAGACATGATGGCCTCTCATCTCAACAAGAAGCTCAAGCGGTATTGTTCCAGGTCGAGAGATCCACAGGCAGTGGCAGTGGACGCTCTGACGACTTCATGGGTCTATCAGATGGTGTACGTGTTTCCTCCACTTCCTCTGATCTCAAGAATTCTGAAATGAATAAAAAGGGAAAAGGTTCAAGCAATTCTCATTGCTCCGGACTGGCCATGCAGGCCATGGTACGCGGTCCTTCTGGAGATGCTCCTTGGAGATCCGTGGCCTCTACCTCTTCGCAAGGATCTTCTGCAACAGGGCCCGTTCGTCTATCAAGACTTACAACGGCTACGTTTGACGGCATGGAAGTTGAATGGCTGATTCTAGCCAGGAGAGGCATCCCTGACTAGATCATCCCGACTATGATCCAAGCCAGGAAGGGGGTAACATCTAAACATTACCACCGTATTTTTGAAGAAATGCGTTTCTTGGTGAGAGAGCAGAAAATATTGTGCAGTGGAATTTCATTTGGGACGTTTCCTGCTTTATCTGCAGTTGGGTGTGGATGTGGGCCTACGTCTGGGCTCCATAAAAGTCCAGATTTCGGCCTTGTCCATTTTCTTTGAGAAACAATTGGCTTCTCTCCGAGGCCCATACGTTCTTGAAAGGTGTTCTGCACATCCAACCCCCCCTTTGTGCCTCCCACGGCACCTTGGACTCTCAATTTGGTGCTGCATTTCCTCCAATCGGACTGGTTTGAACAGTTACAGGAGGTAGACGTAAAATATATCTTACATGGAAGACTGTCACACTGTTGGCCTTGGCTTCAGGAAGACGTCTGTCGGAGCTGGGGGCATTGTCTTACAAGAGCCCTTATTAAATTTTCCATGAGGACAGAGCTGAACTTAGGACTTGTCAGCAATTTCTTCCTAAGGTGGAGTCTGCGTTTCACATCAACCAACCTATTGTGGTTCCGGTTGTTACTGACACCTTTGTTACTTCAAATTCTTTGGATTTTGTGAGGGCTTTGAAGGTGTATGTGAAGAGAACAGCTTGTCACAGGAAATCAGACTCGCTGTTTGTTCTTTATGATCCCAATAGGATTGGATGTCCTGCTTCAAAGCAGTCGTTGGCACGCTGGATCAGGCTCACTATCCAGCATTCTTATTCCACGTCAGGATTGCCGGTTCCTAAATCTGTACAAGCCCACTCTACTAGGTCGGTGGGTTCTTCTTGGGCGGCTGCCCGCGGTGTCTCGGCCTTCCAGCTCTACCGAGCAGCTACTTGGTCAGGTTCGAATACGTTTGCAAAGTTCTACAAGTTTGATACTTTGACCAAACTGAAGGTCCTCAGAAGCCAATCAGTTTTGTAGGAATCTCAGCACTCTCCCACCCGGTTTGGGATCTTTGGTACTTCCCCATGGTACTAAATGGATCCCCAGTATCCTCTAGGACATAAGAGAAAATAGGATTTTAATTACCTACTGTTAAATAATTTTCTTGTAGTCCGTAGAGGGGATGCTGGGCGCCCGCCCGGTGCTTCGTTCTTCCTGCACGGTTACTTGGTTAAGTATTATTGGTTGGTTCAGCTGTTGCTGTTCCTGTTTCAAGTTTGGTTAGCATGGCTTTCCTCATGTTTGTGTGTGCTGGTTCGGAATCTCATAACTATCCTTCTATAGCCTTCTCTCAAAGTATGTCCGGCTCCTTGGGCACAGTTTTCTAGACTGAGTCTGGTAGGAGGGGTATAGAGGGCGGAGCCAGCCCACACTATCAAAATCTTAAGGTGCCCATGGCTCCTAGTGGACCCGTCTATACCCCATGGTACTAAATGGATCCCCAGTATCCTCTACGGCAGACATGTCAAACTCAAAATCCCAACTGGGACGAATAATCAAAGTCTAAGTCTTGTGTGGGCCGCAAGAAAAAGAAAGAGTCTTATCTGCAATAATATAATAATAATAATAATAATAATAATAATACCATATATCAGTGTGTGCCAGGGGCTGTTATTCCCCCTTATACAGTATATCACCACCAGCAGTGCCTGATACACATAATTGCCCCCTCGGTGCCAGATGACACATATGCCCCCCTCGGTGCATTTTATATAAAATAAATAAGTACTATTATTACTATATAGGGGAGAGAGGACTGCATTTTATATATGAGGGTGAATAACAGCTCCTGGCACACACACACAAACTACTATCTTTCTGAGTGTGCCAGGAGCTCTTATTCCCCTCATATATAAAATGCGGGCCTCTCTCCCCTATATAATAATAATGCTATTTAATTAATAATAATAATACTATTTATATTACTTGTTATTGGCCATATATATTTAGCCCCCAGCAGTGTGCTCACGCTGTTTATTCAGCGCTTCCGCTCTGGTAGAGCAGTGCCACCTCCGAAGAACACGCTGCGCCTGGCCGCTGGTGTCAGTCAGACGCCAAGTGTATCCCTGTCTCCTGCGGCGCGGCCCTGTGAGCGGAATCAGGTGCTGTTTTGTGAGCCAATGAAAGCTTGCGGTCCGGCAGCCAATCAACAGCCGCAGCTGCCGGTCCGCGAGCTCTAATTGGCTCAGGAACCGGCGCCTTAATTAAAATATCAGGAGTCCGCTTTAGCCCTTCTCAGGTCAGCGCACAGCCCGCGGGCCGCAAAAGTAGGCGGCCCCCGAGTTTGACACCTATGCTCTACAGACTACGAGAAAAGGATTTACCAGTAGGTAATTAAAATCCTATTTTTTTATGTATTTGCAATATTTATTTTTTTACTATATAGTTTTAGATCATGTTTTATCAGTGTATATTTTGTATCTAAGATATTAGTATCTATATAAAATAACAATTTGAGATACACGCTGTATATAATACCTCAGGTTCACCTATTTCCCTGTGATGACTGTAATTACACCTTTTATCACTTTACCAGGAGATTGGTTACTTAAATGTTTTATTTTTCATTGCTTGTTTTACGTAGGATGAGGAGGAGCCAAAGGATGACGTCTACAGCCCAGATGGGGGATACATACCTAGGATTGTGTACCTGGGTGAGCTTTATGTGAAGAGACGGATTACTGATAGCGTAGATGTAGGGAGTACTGCTTTTATTTTTTCAGATATACTAGAAAAATGAAAAACTGTATTTAGCTGTTGGCAACTCTTCCACATAAAACTACCTATAAAACAATTTTCCGGACTGTCCTCCATAGTTTGCTTATGTGCCATAGGGGAAGCAGGTGAAAGCCACATTTTCCAGCTAGAAAGCAGTTTTCATAATGGCTAAACCAAAAGACCTTATTTGTGAGAGTGGAGCCTCTCCACCCAGCTGTTACTCTTATGAATACTGCGTCATTTTTCTCCTAAAAAGTGCAGTTTGAGCCCCCACCCCACCCTGAGAGCTTGTTCAGACCATAGGGGTTATTTATTAAGATAAGTTTAAGATTGCGGAGTGCAGTAACCGCTAGCAAGTTATCACAGTTCCCTTCCATAGTCTTTATTATACTGTAGGGCCCTGCATTTGGACATTCCACTAATACAGTGCTTTTCAATGTGCAGAATGGGGGTAATTCCAAGTTGATCGCAGCAGGAATTTTTTTAGAAGTTGGGCAAAACCATGTGCACTGCAGGGGAGGCAGATATAACGTGCAGAGAGAGATTTGGGTGTGGTGAGTTCAATCTGCAATCTAAATTGCAGTGTAAAAATAAAGCAGCCAGTATTTACCCTGCACAGAAACAAAATAACCCACCCAAATCTAACTCTCTCTGCAAATGTTATATTTGCCCCCCCCTGCACTGCACATGGTTTTGCCCAACTGCTAAAAAATTTCCTGCTGCGATCAACTTGGAATTACCCACAATGTTCAGTATTTCTGGGTGGTGATCTGTTCATTTGATGACTTTTGGGCCCCGCTTAAGGAAGTCATAGTCCAAGAAAGGTGCATTACAGTGGATGCTCGCGGAGAGAAAGAGGGGACGCAGCCAAATTACCTTAAATATTAAGGCAGGCCTGGCCAACCTGTGGCTCTCAAACTGGTGTAAATCTTCAAATCCCAGCATACCCTCCCACTGATCAGCTGGTAGAAAATGCTGGGACTTGTAGTTTCAAAACCGCTGGAAAGACGCAGGTTGGCCAGACCTGTACTTGAGGGTAAGCATTGTTATCTGCATTTCCGTTGCAGATAACAGCAGTGTTCAATGTTTCAGGGATTTATGCTTTTCTGTGGGGCTCCAGCACCTAACCCACAGTATGTGTTGGGACCTCCTGTACTAGACCAATCAAATCTATTTTCTATGGTTGTTATGAGCTGCCCACTGTGTTAGTGAATTAACCCCTATAGAGTCTCTACAAGTAGGAAATGTTAAACATCTAATAAAGTACTAGTTATTTTATTTTTGTGTTTCCATTCCTACCTATCCAATTGCACCTTCAGTGTCTCTGGCCCAGCCTCCCCAGCACTTCCACTGTCTATTGGGTTCTAACAAGACCCTATTCCTGTAACTGCTTTTCTCACTGTGTGTCTCTTAGTGAAAGCATATGCTTGGTCGACCTCCAGGACCAAACCCAAATCTAGCCCTCCTCCCCTGACCTCTTCACTTCTCCGCTGGCTAGTGTGAATAGCTGTCTTGTTATACGTTTTTTCCAAACTCTTTGTGTTGCAGATCCCAGTGGGAATGTCCACCCAGAGATAATCAACGCCAAAGGGAACCCAAGTTACAAGTATTTCTACAGCTCTGCGGAACAAGGTATGCAAGAGGGCCTCTACAGTGAACCATCCAAGCTATGTTTTATGAAGGTCTAGGATTTTAGTTCTGTTAGTTTCCTTTAAAATACAGATACATAGTAACTAATCTCTACATTTCTCTTTCATCCACTAGGGGACACTGGAGTCCTATACAGTAGGGGTGTGAAGCCTTGAACCGGAGGTGTGGCACAATCTTAAATTAGCATTGTCTGCACAGCCGGCTCCTCCCCCTTCACATCCCTCCTCCCTCAGTTTGAAAAATTGTGCTGGAGGCACAATACGTGGAGCACTTGAGCTCCTGACAAACAACTAAAAGGGGGGCTGCGTAACCCTAATAAAGGGGGGACAAAGCTACCTCAGGTCAGAGAGACAAAGATCCCTATTGCAGGGACCTGCATCTCTCCACAGGAAATCCTCCAAGAAAATAGTGAGTACTGGTCGTATAAATAGACTAGGGTTTTTCAGTAGTAAAAGTTTTTTTTTTTTCTCTTTCTCTTTATAGCTTTGCTGTTAAAAACTGTCTTGTATAACTCCCCTTTATAGAGACTAATTAGGGAAGGGCAGAGCAGACAAAGTATGGCCGGCGCGTGGGAGCCCTAGTGCGGGAGCTATTTCAGTGACTCAGCCTGTCTTTCCCTGTAGGCATAAAGCAGCAAGTATTTAAACCCATCGCCGGAGCGGAGCACAGGCACCGATACGGGAGACGGACCCATCGCGCGCGCCAGCCGGCGGCTCCAGGGCGCGCTGCACACTACAGAGAGAGAGCACAGGCGCCGCTACGGGAGACGGACCCGTCGCGCGCACCAGCCGGCGGGACCGGAGCGCGCTGTGTAGCGGCTACACAGGGGACCAGTAAATGCAATCAAGCACTAAATGTTAAATAACAGTGTGGCACACATATATATGTTTTTTTTATAGGAAGGCCATGTTTTTTAACGTTTTGGCGCCAGGGTGAGGTGAGGGATGGGTCCTCCCCCACCAGTAGTGTACATAGGAAAAAGGCTATTAATAAAGGAAAAACTCCCCCTGCTGCACGGCCTGAATAGAACAGGCATTAAGATAGTAGAGAGAGTTAGGCAACAGCTCCCTCTGCTGGTGAAATGTATATATACAATATGAGGATCTCCTGAAAAGTAATCAAACTTTACAAATTTATATTTTCAAGGGACGTCTGTTTCAAAGATCCCGGAGAAAATACACGGAAGCAAGCCAACTCTAACATCGTAGCTGATTACAGTTGGGGTGTGAGGGTTGCGAGTCGGCTGGTGTTTTATTTATTTAAAAAAAAAAAATTTTTTTTTTTTTTTTGGCCTGTTCCTTTTATAAAAGGGGACAGGTAATTCCAGCCGGATCCAATACCTTCGCTTCCGTCATCTCCCAGTCTTTCTCTTCCTAGTTTAAAGGGTGAAAGCGCTGCGTAATACCCTGATGAGGGGTTTTATAATAACAAAAACAACATGTCTAAGGCTACCAAGACCTCAAAGACCTGCTATGTTTGTACGAAATGTAACAAGAAGAGCACGCGGGTCGGCAGTTCCGGGGTGTGCGACTCCTGCTTGGACAAGGACGCTCTACCTGGGAGCAGTGCTCTGGCTAACGCATGGGAGGACAACCTTGCTAATAGAATCTCCAAGGAAATGGCAGAATCCCGCAAACAGCAATCGGAATGGGCTGCGGGCTTCTCAAAGACAATGGAGGAATTTCTCATCAAGTTAACGCCGCCCGCACACGCTGAGACGACTGTGCACAAGGCTGTTAAAAGAACTCTTCCTATTATACCAGAATCTGAGGAGGAATAGGGTTTTCTTCTGGATACGGAAGAAGGCGAGTTAATTGAACCCATCCTAGACGCCGATTTTCCTGAAGAAGACTCTGCGATCTCGGGTCTGGATTCCTTAATTGACGCAGTAAAGGACATCCTAAGCTTTAAGGAAGAGGAAGTCCGGGAGCCGGAAGATTTCGATTTGTTCGAATCCCAGAAACCGCATTCAGCAGCGTTCCCCATTCCTAAATCCCTCCAATCTCAGATGGAGAAGGCTTGGAAACAACCGGACAAACGTTTTCAATTTCCGAAACGTTTTCAGGTAACTTACCCCCTACCTAAGGGTGTAATGGACAAGTGGGAGTCTCCACCGGTAGTGGATGCTTCACTAGGAAGATTGTCAAAGAAGACAATCATGCCAATTCCTAACGTAACTACTTTAAAAGATGCATCCGACCGAAAAGTTGACACAACGTTAAAATCAATGTTTGCAGCGCAGAGACCTGCGATCGTCTGTGCTTGGGTCAACAAGGCCATGGGTGCATGGTCCGGCCGTATTGTACAAGCTATTGAGGAGAAAATAGCTTAGAAGAGATTACACAGCTGGCGGAACACATTCGAGAATCTGCTTCATACTTGTGTCAAGCTTCTAAGGATATTAGCAGAATAGCATCACGCATATCTGCATCGGCCATATCGGCTAGAAGGATTTTATGGCTCAGAGAATGGCAAGGTGACTCTGACACCAAGAAGGCGGTAGAATCCATTCCCTTTGTGGGTGAAATGCTGTTCGGACCAGAATTGGACAAATGGATTTCGCAGGCTACAGCGGGGAAGTCCACTTTTCTGCCTACTCCTTATACGAGAACCGCTCCACAGATTAGGAGAGGTTATTCGGGACCATCGTTTACTTCATTTAGATCACAGTCCTTTCGAGCCCGAGGTAGGGGTTTCGGTACACAAGCACGCGGGGGCAGAGGTAGAGGGCGCTCGCAACCAGAAAGCAGGATAAACCTGCTGACAAGACGTGGCATGACGGCCTCCCAGCTCACCTGGGGTCCCCCTTGGTGGGCGGCCGACTGGAAGGTTTTCAGGACATCTGGGCCAAAACCTCACCAGAGCTTTGGGTGAACAACTTAATCTCTCAGGAATACAAACTGGAATTTCAACAGTGGCCTCACAGTCTATTTTTTACAACAGGATTGCCTCAGTGCCCTCAAAAAGCAAGGGCACTACGGGCAGCAATTCAAAAATTACTACAAGCAGAGGTCATTATTCCGGTTCCCGCTTCTCAGAGAGGAACGGGGTTCTATTCCAATCTTTTTGTCGTGCCAAAACCAGACGGGACGGTCAGACCAATACTCAATTTAAAAGTTTTCAACCAGTTTTTAAGAGTACAGATTCAAGATGGAATCAATCCAATCAGTTATTGCAGGCTTAGAACCAAGCGAGTTCATGGTATCCATGGACATAAAGGGTGCATATCTGCATATCCCAATCTGGACTCCTCACCAGGCTTACTTACGGTTCGCACTGGTGGCGGAGCACTACCAATTCCGGGCCTTGCCGTTCGGTCTAGCGTCAGCCCCAAGAATTTTCACAAAGATCATGGCGATCATGGTGGCAGGACTGAGACTGTTGGGGGTCACGATTATACCTTATCTAGACGATTTACTGATCAAAGCTCCATCTCAAAATCGACTGCTCAAGGATGTTCAGACGTCCCATCAATTTCTAATTCAACATGGATGGATTGTCAATTTCCAAAAGTCCAACCTCATACCGACTCAGCGGATTCAATTCCTCGGCCTCATCTTGGACACGGTCCTATTACGTGTGTTCCTACCAGAGAGCAAGGTACAGGACCTACAGAGATTAGTGGCTCAGGTACTGAGGACGCAGACTGTTTCTCTGCACCTCTGTGTGCAACTTCTCGGGAAGATGGTGGCGTCGTTCGAAGCTCTCCAGTACGTCCCGACCATTCCAAATGAACCTCATTGCTCAAGGAGCAGGCTCGCACTGGCTTCTCCATCGGAGAATTCGACTTCAACCACAAGTACGGGTCTCCTTGATATGGTGGTCTTTACACAAGAACCTTACAGCCGGCAAGAAATGCGGCATTTGGGATTGGAAAATCTTGACGACGGACGCCAGTCTCAGAGGTTGGGGAGCCGTCCTAGACGACCATCAGTTTCAGGGAAGGTGGACGCTAGAGGAAAGCAAATTACCCATAAAAATCCTCGAACTAAGAGCAGTCTACAATGCCCTTCTTTTAGCAGAAGACCTGGTCATGAATCGGAACATCAGGATTCAGTCAGACAATGTCACGACGACGGCTTACATAAACCGTCAAGGAGGAACAAAGAGCAGGATGGCGTTAAAGGAGGCCACAAAGATCTTGTTGTGGGCAGAAAGAAGAGACATCATTCTCTCCGCAGTGTTCATTCCAGGTGTGGAGAACTGGGAAGCGGATTACCTCAGTCGCCAGGACATGCATCCGGGGGAGTGGTGCCTTCATCCACGGATTTTCAACATGATTGTGAGACGATGGGGTCTACCTCAGGTGGACCTAATGGCATCTCGACAAAACTATCAACTGCCCAGATGTGTCAAGAATTCGAGACCCAGCAGCAGGAGTGGACGCATTAACACTTCCGTGGTGTTACAGAAGGGTTTACATATTTCCACCATTCCCACTCACAGGGTTCTGAAAAGAGTAAAGCGGGAACAAGTGTGGGTTATTCTAATCGCACCAGATTGGCCCCGCAGGAGTTGGTACACCGACCTGCGAGGGTTACTTGCGGAAGATCCTTGGAGGTTACCTCAGAGAGAGGACCTGCTTTCTCAGGGACCGTTCCTGCACCCCGACCTAAACAGACTGCGTTTGACGGCGTGGCTATTGAAACCCGGATCTTAAGGAACAGAGGGATCCCACGAACGGCCATTCCTACAATGATTGCCGCTAGGAAGCCGGTCACAGCCAGGCACTACTACAGGATCTGGAGACGGTACATGGCTTGGTGTCAGGAACGAGGATGGAATTCATCAAACTTCCATTTATCGCGACTTCTACTGTTCCTTCAGGCCGGTCTACAGGGAGGACTCAGATTGGGCTCTTTGAAGGTTCAGATTTCGGCTCTCTCCATTCTTTTTCAACAGCGGCTAGCATCCTTGCCAGAGATACAAACCTTTTTACAGGGGGTTCTGAGGATTCAACCCCCTTTTCGTCCTCCCACGGCACCATGGGACTTAGGTTTGGTGTTAGAATATTTGAAGTCACCGATTTTTGAGCCGTTGACAAGTACAGACCTGAAATATCTTTCTTGGAAGGTCACGTTATTACTTGCCTTGGCTTCGGCTAGGCGGGTTTCCGAGTTGGGAGCCTTATCCTGTAAGAGTCCTTTCTTAGTTTTTCATGAGGATAGGGCGGAACTCCGTACAAGAGCAGACTTCCTTCCGAAGGTGGTGTCAGGGTTTCATGTAAACCAGCCAATAGTGGTCCCATCTTTCCAGGGTCTCACAGATGAGGACGTGTCATTGGATGTTGTCCGAGCTTTACGGGTATACGTACAGGTTATGTCATCTTTCAGAAAGTCGGACCATTTGTTTGTTCTTTATGATGGGCCAAAGAAGGGTTGGCCGGCCTCTAAGCAGACTTTGTCCAGATGGATTAGACTTGCCATTCGGCAGGCATATATTTCCTGTGGCAAACAGGTGCCGGTTCAGACGGGTGCTCATACTACCCGATCAGTGGGTGCCTCGTGGGCGGCTGCCAGGGGTGCTTCCACTACTCAACTTTGCAGAGCGGCAACGTGGTCTTCAGCCCACACGTTCGCAAAATTTTACAAGTTTGATACTTTTGCGTCCGGAGAATCTAAGTTCGGACGTTTAGTTTTGCAGGCCACCGACAGCACTTCCTCCCTGGGGGAAAACTTTGGGACGTCCCCTACTGTATAGGACTTCAGTGTCCCCTAGTGGATGAAAGAGAAAAGAGGATTTTGGTACTTACCGATAAATCCATTTCTCTGAATCCTCTAGGGGACACTGGACGCCCGCCTCGGTGCTGTCAACCTGCTGTGTTCAAAGTTCTTGTTTTAAACAATTAGTGCAAACAGCGTTAGTTATTCGGTTAAGAGTTCTTGGCCGCTGTTTGATATGTTGTACGGTTCGGTTCCTCGCCATGGACTATAGTGTCATGTCCTATTCTCTGTCAAATATTTCAAACTGAGGGATGAGGGATGTGAAGATGGAGGAGCCGGCTGTGCAGACAATGCTAATTTAAGATTGTGCCACACCTCCGGTTCAAGGCTTCACACCCCTACTGTATAGGACTCCAGTGTGTCCCCTAGAGGATTCAGAGAAATGGATTTATCGGTAAGTACCAAAATCCTCTTTTTACTGATTACTACATATTACTTATTCTATCCATTACTGAGCACCTGCAATGTATTTTACGTGTATTAGGACATCTACCTCCTATACCAGCGGTGTCTACCATGTGGTGAATGGGGGGGCTAGGAACAGGGGTGTGTGACAAGATCATTTGTATTGAAACTCCGTTTTCTGACACCTTGCAGAGGATTGTGCTGTCACCACACTGCTGACACCTTGCAGAGGATTGTGCTGTCACCGCTCTGCTCCTCCTCTGTACTGTGGGGGGAGGGATTTTATGTTATTTCTTCTTGCGGAAGAGCTGACATCACCTCAAGAGAAGTCAGCTATTATGAAATCTCTAGCTCCGAGACGGCAAAAATCCTTTTTTGTGCGTAGAACTAGATAAACCTGGGTGCATCAGTTGGGTTAGAGAGTAAAGGACAGAAGAGGCGAGGGGTTACAGAAGCACCTAGGCTGTTTATAAACAAGGGAGGAACAGGGCCCAATTCATGTTTGTATGGAATTGCACAGCTGCAAGGAAGCCGCTGTGCAATTCCATCTAATTCAAATTCTAATCAGCAGGAGGGGTCTGTAGGAGATGGACGCATCCTGTCAGCATTACCGAGGATCCAAGTGCTGTGTTTGAGGACCACGGCCTTGGCTCACCATTTCGACCATCCGTCACGATCCACGGTGGTTACAGGCACCTGTCAGCCTACGTAAGCTGAAGATTAGTCAGGCTGAGCATCGGATCCACACACCCAGGTTCAGAAAGTCAGATGACGAAGACCCTGGACCCGTCATGCCTTCAAAAGTCGTGCGGCACGCTCCATTTTGAAGAACTGTGCCAGTTGACAGGGCTTCGAGCGACATCGCTAGACCTGTTTTGTACCTGCGCAGACCCCCAAATATCATATTTGTATGCAAACCGTCGGGTTTGCATGCAAATATGAATCAGGCCCAAATTCAGAATTATCATTGAGTTTCTAGGGCTAGATAGTTGGAAGTAAATCAGGCATATTTTGTTCCTGAACTGTGTGCATATATATAATGCATATATTTGTCCTTATGTAGAATAGCCCGCCACTTATGATGAGCCCACGCTCTGTGTATGCTTGATATGATACTAATCCTCATCAGGCACAACTGCACTCATTCTATACGAAGAATTTAAAAAATCCCTTCCAAACAGTTGTGTATGTGCTTACATCTGATTCTGCATTTCCCGCTGTTGCGGCAACACGCACTCGCTGAGCTTTGCTGACGTAAGTACACCTCACTGCAGCCTAGATACTCCTCTTCAGCCGTAAGTGTAGGAGCCGTTGAAATACGTACAACTTTTACATAGGTTCATTTGCAAGTCACGCGCAGAGCAAAAACACGCTCTGCAAGCAAGCCTATGTTCAACTCCGCATCACCCCTTAGTGCTAACAAAATCTTTGTAAGGTGGCAAATGTTACACAACCATATAAGAACAAACAATAAATGAAGAGTATAGCGCAAATACTTATATATCAAAAAATAAGGATTGCCAGCGGTTAGTATAAAGGTTTATATTTGTATCATAATTACATTAAAAATGACATGTAAAAGAAAAACAGGAAAAGTAGAATAACCCTATATTTATAGGTGCAGATATTACTAAAATCGACAATCTCTAGAGTGCCACAGATTTGTACTCTGTTGCAACTGTAGCGATCCTAAAATCACAGCGGTTTCCTACAGAGTTACTGGATACTTTGTATCGGTTATGAACAGGTTTTCCACACTGAGATGTTTACCGGATACTTTGTGACAGCCTCTCCACAACAGTTACTTTGAAAAGCTGAATGTCAGTAAACATGCCAGCTATTCAGTGTACAGACAGCGCTGTACTCGTCTTGATTGGACGCGTGTGTGTGATTAAACTGTTTGGACACGTACGTGATCCTGCTGATAGGCAGTGTGAGTAATGTTGGACCCAAACAACGTGCAATAACACTGATACTTTGGCAGTCTTACTAGGGTATTCAATTATCCGCAAATTCGCGGCAATTTTTCGCGGCAATCGGCCGAAAATTGCCGCGAAAACGCTCCGTTTTTCAATTTTTCGCAAATTTGCGGCAATTTTTCGCCCGAAAATTTTTCGCGGCAATCGGCCGAAAATTGCCGCGAAAACGCTCCATTTTTCGACCTATTCAATTCCGACCGGGTTTCACATGAAAATTCTTGCAGTGAAAAGTGCAGGTGAAAATGGGGAAATCAGCCTGTACCCCAAAAAATGCTAAACTAACATAGGAAAACAGAAGAGAAGTGTGTTAGAGATCACATTAGAGAGTTTTTGGGGACTTAAATTGTGTGAAATGGCGGTTATATGCATTTTTTTTTTAAATGCAAAAAAATTATAGAAAGCAAGTTTTTTTGAGCAAAATAAATGCTCATTAAATTTGGGGTACATGAAAATGGGTATAAGTATATATTTGGGTCATTTTAGGGTACTTTAAAAAAAAGTGGAAACAGACCAATTACTCCCATCTGCAAGCCTAAAAAACACCTGTCCCACTCATAAAGCACCCCAATATACCTGTCCCATACCTTGAACCCCAATTTCCATCACTTTTTACTTTTTCACCCCAAAAATGACATGTCATTATTGGCCAATTAAAAATAATTAAAAACTTCAACGTGCCTAATTAGTCATAAAGGGGGGTGTCCCAGGAGTTCTGTACCATATCCAAATATTTTTACCTTAAAATAGTGACTTTTCCCAACTTTTCACCTGCTTCAGAGAAGGTGAAGTGAAATTAGTGAAAACATAAGCACCGATAAATATTCCAGGATAATTGAATAGGCTGTAATTGCATTTCACGTGAAAAGTCCGGTTTTTCACCCGAAAACCGGACTTTTCACGTGAAAAGTCCGTTATCACTGCTAATTGAATATGGCCCTTAATATCGGTGTATAACCCCTGCGGTAAGCGGTACCTTGTTAGATCGCTGCACGCCGGGTGTCTGCGGTTGCCGCTAATCCCACTACTGCTATCTCGGGGTGATATGCTCGTTCTGCCGGGAGTCTGTATACACCGATACTGGCAATAAGTCCGCAGCTAGAACAGCGTTTCTCCAAATGCTGGTACAGAGTCCTAAACGCGTTTCGTCACTTCCGGTGACTTTTTCAATGTTACACAACGACTTTTGGTTCGCTGCTCTACATCTGATATAAAAGCATTGAATTCCAAGATGAGGAGTCTTAATCTTATCTACAAGTTCATAATGTCCCAAGATTTTGTGACGTTCTGACTAACTACTCTGTTTAAACAAATATACACGACTGTACTTGTTAATGTCTCTTTATTGTAAACCCATTGCTTTGTTTTATTGTTCCCTGCAGTGGTTGAAGGAATGAAAGAGGCTCAGGAGAAACTCACTGGAAAATTTGGCACGGAACGTGCTGAAGATGAGCTATAACCCGCAAACGTTAACATCTGAAACAGTTTCCTTGAACTGTATACACTTCCTCGGAAGCTGCTTCATCCTTCCCACCTTTAGAGCCTGGATTGCCACACACTTGGTGCCCACTTCTGTGCAATTCACTCAAAGGGAATTAAAATGGCCATTTGCCAGTAGACCACCAAATTTCCAGCGTAACCGTACTCTGACCCCTATTTTTTCAGTACGCTGTCAGTCCGGTGGTGTTGGGTACAGCTTTATAAAAAGAGAACTATTTTTGAGAGAGGAAAGCCTTTCGTAGGTCCACACCTCACACTTTAAAAAAAGATATGTAACAAAGTTTGTAAAATGCCTTTATAAAATATTTACTGCGGTTAGATTTCTTAACCACTTCTGTGCCCGGTCAGGAGCCACCTCTCAGTGTGCATAAACACGTTTTCTTTGCCCCATCAGTGGCTTTATCATTTATTTTTAGCATATGTTTTTTAGTGTTTTAACTGTTAATTGAATTGATCATGCTACTTGTTCTGTGATGTGCATCATTGCTACCATGTTCTGAGTCACTATAAGTCAGGATGCAGCCCTTTAATGTGGCCCATATGTGGACTCTTTGAGAGTAATTCCACCCTCTTCATCTTAGGTCAACTTTCTTGTGACTCAGATGTAAGAGTGGTCTGTCTGGTGCCTTCAAAGCTTAACTAGCTTGCTATAGGTTAGCTGGTGCTCTGATCTCCTTATGAGATTCACTGCTATACTGTTTAACATGACACTAAACTACAAGTCCCAGCAATGCGTCTAAAACAGGGTATAACCTTCCTTCTCCAATCATTGTATATCAGCGGGCCACCGCTTGCTGGCAGCAACACTACCTCCTGATACCGTTGAGGGTTTAGACATAATAAAGGTAGCTGTCCAATTACTTTATCCAGCGTTACCCAAACCTATTGCGCAGTTCATGTTTTCCATGTCTCCTTGTTGGAGCACCGGTGTAGTCATAACTGACGGATACACTTTAAAAAGATCCACTAGTGGCACTAATTATATCAGTTGTGATTGTGTGAGGAGACCTGATGCAAAAGATAGGTGTATATGCTTGATATAAACATCAGGCTTCTAATAACCATATTAATGTATTTATTGACTAAATAGAAAACAATAATTTACTGATAAATAGCATATATTCACTGCTAATAAATATTCAATAATGCTGCATTCAGATCGCAAATGCCGGATCCTACCCGGTAAGAGAAACGTGTCCTTACCGGGTGGGATCCGGCATTTGCGCTCCTCTGCTGGCTTTCCAACCCGAGAATATACCGGGTCGGTTGCCATAGCAGCGGGGGGCGCAGCAGGGGCGGGGATGGAGGCGGTGCTGGGAGATGAGCTCATCTCCTGCGCCGCCTCTCCCTATGCTGTGAATGGGAGCCGTGTCGCATCGGAACAGCTCCCATTCACACTGCACCTGACCCGGTATTCAACCCGGTAATAACCCTTCTTTTTTTCCGGGTTGAATTACCAGGTCAGGCGACCCGCTAATTCTGCAAAGGACCTTTCACATCGCACACTGACCCGTTTCGACACGGCAATAAATGAAAGCTTCGGATAGTTTGCTGCACTCACACTGTCCCTGATAGACAGATACAGTGCTATGGCACCCGAGGCTTTGTTCCTGTATATCCTACCGTGAGGCGATGGACAGCAGGTGATTGCTGCATATCTATGGGCCCTACTACCGCAATCAATAGTCAGCTAATCTGTGAGGAGACCTGGAAAACATGCACTGCTAGGTATACCCAAAGGACTAGAGTTTAAAGACACTGACTTGGCTCCTATTTTCTCATAGTCCGCAATCTATAGTTTGCCACTAACAGGATCTGTATTCAACTGCCATTGCTAATAGGTACATTATAGTATTAAATTGACAACTGGGTTCCTCCCCAAGCGTGTATTGTTATTTCTTTAATTACCACTGCAAGCAGTATTGCCAAATTAGAGGTGAGTTCATACGGTAATCTGTGGGACAGCAATGGTTAAGGCACCATTGTCCTTGGAATCCTGAAGAGATGATGTTTTGCATATTTTGCTAATCAGGGTCCTGGCCGACGAGCCATTCCTTTCATTGCCTGGAAATAACATTTGCAGTACTTTCTCTCTACCTGTAGGTGGCAGTGTAAGCTTGTCTCATTGCTGTACAGCACTTCACCTGTCTCAAACTCATTTATATTCTGTTGATCCCATTTGTTCTTTACTGCTCTTAAACTAAAACTATAACCTGCATACAATGGAGACATCTCTTATGGGCCTAACCGGTATTTAGCCTTCTCAGTGGGGATCAGTGACAAATCGTAGAGGGACTGTCTGCTGTATATTCATGAAGTAATGGTAACTAGTGGCATCCCCTCAGCTTTGCACCATTGGCAGCATCCCCAATCATCCTGTACTTGTCGCGGCCCTGGCTCACATCACTCTAGGAACCGGTCCAATTCAATTGATTCATTCCACGTATAAGTCGTCGTGATTGTTGTCCCTCAACTTCTGTGTTATCACAGTATATATGCTTTGTACTATTGTTCCAAGCAATGGCTAGTTAATTGCCCGGGACCGTAATTACTTCAGCAATAATATGAATACTGACTCATTGTAAGACTCGAGAATTATTCAGTTTGATTATACGTCTTTCCCTTTGATTTGTTCTGGCCAGTGTAAGAGCAGTGTTGGCGTTATATCACTGACAATGGTGTAGAGACACAGGTATTTAGCGTGGTAGTGGCGTTACCTTTTTAAATAGTCTTGACTTGAAATTCAACAGGAAATATATTTTTTACATTTATAATAAATATTCTATTAATATTCTTGTATTCAATAAATGCCAAGAACTAGTACATATTGTAAACCATGCAAGTGTTCCTAGCAGGTGTTTTATGTTGCAGGTACTGCGCTCTGGGATACATGCACTTTGCACGAGGAGGCGGCCATTTTGTGTGCTCAGCTGTTATACACCACAATGCGACCTATCCATTTATTGTAACTGAGATATTGACACAGGGCCTATCGATGAAGTATTAGGCTGCTGTCTCTCAACATGTCCACTTCCGTTGCATGTGGGCAACAAACACTTTAGAAACGTGTATTTTAAATACATTTCTAGCTCAGTTCAGACGTTCCAATGTGTGTCCCTTTGCAGATCTTCTAAAATTTTAATTCCAAAACAGAATTCAAAGTATTTGAATTACATGGGATCTTATTAGTTTGGTGTGCAAGACATTGGGCTATGTTTTCCCAAAAGTTTTCCTCCGTTCAAAAGAAGTTGCTATGTAACTCAATTATTGCTTTCATCTTTTAGCTTAAATTGTACTATAAATTTTATAGAATTTGGGTGTTTTTTTTGCATGGTTATGAATGCCTCTCATTATTGGGGGGTTATTTTGTGTTACTGTAATTGGTTCTCTGCCTTTTTTCCCTAGTATTGTTTCACAGTCAATGCCTGATGCTACAAGAAGAAAAATGTACCTCATAGAAGTCGGATATTTTTGTTTTTTAAAATGTTCTGTAACACACATTACGGTATATAAAATATATGTGTGTGTGTGTATATATATATATATATATATATATATATATATATATATATACACACACACACAAATTATATGTACATAGAATGTCAGATGGGGATGCACCAAATCTTCAATTACTTTTGGGGTTTGCGCAATCCTGACTTTAACATGATTTCACAAATAAAATACCAGTGTGTTATACTTTTTATGGAGGAGGGGGTTGTATTTGGGTTGTGATGACGTGATTCACTGCATCGCAAAATCAAGGTCCCGGGAAGCTGGTCTACTCTCTCTGTAGTCCAGGAGTGTAGTTTGTCAGTGACTTATATAAATGCAATTGAAGTGGGAAAACATTTTCTCCATAAATAGTACATTTTGCAATTTTATTGGAATTCAAGGAAATGTAATAAAATCTAATGGTTATAAATTATTTGATTCCTACGTAATTATTTGACTCTTCAGTGTCTGATCAACATCAGTTAGAATTTGTTCTTAAAGTAAAAAATTAAAATACAAAGGGTTGTTTCTTGGAAGTATATGCAAAATCCATTTTTTTGTGTCAAGTCTTTTACATATGTAATAATTATTAACAGTTGTTTATG